>NC_056735.1:90683700-90863700 GCF_019279795.1 Protopterus annectens | reverse complement strand
ATTATGGGTCTTGACAAGAGAAGAGTAGAAAGGAATAAAACCTTCCCAGACCTACAAAATATCCCCATGATAATCATTCTGGTTAGATAAAATGATTTCTTAGTGACAGCAGATACATGGTGGTAAAAGCATAGCTCATTGTCAATGGAAATATCAAAGTCCCTAATAAATGTGCCAGTTTTCAAAGGAGTGTCATCTGTGTGATAAGTGCATGGGTGTCCATGTTTGCCAAAAGAAATTATGCTACATTTAGAATTTATGAAAGCTCCAAGTTTGCCATCATCTGCAAACTCGGTCAGCCACAGGACTTTAGAATCATTCTTGGCATCAGAAAAGTAAATATCAAAGAGAAGTGTCCCAAGCATCAATCCCTGAGAGATGCCTCTGGTAACGATCATTTTTGATGGTATCTTCTACACTAATAAATTATATTCCATCCATAAGCCAGTTTAATATCCAACAGGTTACCCAGTGCTGAATACAGTGCTAAGATGTCCTTTCTGGACCTAGATGCCATACCCTTACTTATAAATGAGCAACACAGAAGGATTTTCTTATTACCTTGGACACATGTTGGTCGAAGGCTAGGTTATTGTCTACATCATTTCCTAGATCCCTGACTATTGAATCAACTTTTAGGGGTGTTTTATTCATGATGTATTTACCTGGCGTGGCTGGCTTCACAAAAGGTACTAAAATGCATTTCTTAGCATTGAGTTTTAAGTAATAGCTTTAGCACAAAGTATTTGTCTGTGTTAGACCTACCTGAAGGGTGTTTTCATCTTGGGGGGATTCAACTTACCACAATAGGTGGTAATCCATTAAGTATGGAAGAAGTAATTAGGGACCTGGGGACCCAAGTTGATAGCAATCTCTCATTTGAAAACCACGTGGTCAAAGTGGTTAGAAAAACATTTTATATAGCCCACCTAATCATGAAGGAATTCACATCTAGATCAGGGGAGGTCATCGTGCCTCTGTACTCATCCCTCATCAGGCCCATAATTGCCCCTTTTGGGATGTACCTTACCAGACACCTGCAGCAACTGGAAAGACCCCAAACGTACCTCACCAAGAGGATCAAAGGGCTCAAACAGATGCCATATGCTGCCCGGTTAAAGAAACTCCAGCTCTACTCAGTGGCATACCACCTGCTCAGAGGCGATCTGTGCCTGACAATATAAAGCCATGTCCAACCCAGAATTAATGGACATGCTGCACCTCAGAAAATCCAAATCCCATCGAGCTACGCGCTCGAGAGACTTGAACCTCAGCACTGAAATAAATAGGACATGCTAGAGGGACAGATTCATAACCCAGAGGCTCCCTTCACTCTGGAATAAAATCCCAGTCCAGGTTAGGCAAAGTCCCTCATTGACTCTCTTCAAGAGGAATCTTGATGAATGGATGGGAGATCGTAGGTTTACCCCGGGTATCACTTCTGTGTCACTGTTAGACAGACGCACAGTATACTAACCTCGAAAAAGGGCATAGCAAAATTCATTTAAAATGGGTGGCAAAAGCCAAACACACTCTGGCTAGGCTTATAAATGCCTAGGGCAGATAGCCTAGTATGAACCTACGAATGACTGCTCCCAGATTGCAATCATGTGTGAACTTGGTCAGCCAGAGGCCTTTGACATTGGCTTTGACCTTCAAGAAATAGATACCAAAGAGGAGTGGTCCCAGCACACAGCCCTGGGGGACTCCACTGATAATCGGCCTTTTGTGGAGGTGACTTCAATGAGCCTAATGTCATGGGTCTTATTCATGAGCCAAATAGCTATCCAGAGTGTTATAAAGGGGTTTATGCCTTGTTCAGTAAGTTTGTTAACAATGTCAGAGTAGGGTATGGTATCAAATGCTTTATCCAGATCTGTGTAGGCAGTATTCACTGCTTTCACATCATTTATTGCCTTAGTGACCTTTTAAAGGACGTCCATCAGGTTCAGTAAGCAAGACCTTCCTTTGAGAAAGCCAAACTGGGAGGGATCAAGTGTTTGGCAGTCTCCTATAGCCTTGTTGATAATTGCCAAGATAACTCTTTCCATGGCTTTGAATATAAGGCTAGTCAGACTAATGGGTCTGTAGTTATCAGGATCTGTTGCTAGTCCACCCTTATGAATGGGGATGGCTGTTGCAGTAAGACAAAGAAAGCTGAAGAAATCAAATCCTGGACTATAGAAAGCAACTTGTTACTCAGTCACAGCCTTAACCTTCTGAAATAACCGTCAGACAAAAAGCAAAAGGATCTCGGTAAAAGTTGAACTCATGAGCCCTGGTTTACTAGGCCAGTTCTTTTAACTCCCAAGCTACAAGCAGAACTCTGAGGATTTGATTGCTTAAGCTCAATATACAGAGAAATCCTCGATAAGCAGGCCACTGTCCGTTAGGTTAGACCTACAACGTTGTAAGCAGCAGCGAAAGTTCTAAAACTTTGTGAAAACCAAGCTGTGCCCTGGGTAACAGTCAATGCATGTTAATACAATCCAGAGCTTGAAAGAATATAATCTTTTCAAAACACCATGCTAAGAATTGCAATAGTATAAATCTTTAAGTGATGTGTAGGGAAGATAACTTTATAGGAGAGAAAATAATTAAAGGAAAACTCCACCCTTTCCTACAGTTTAAGTCAATTTTTAAGTTTCTTTTCTCCCTACAATATGGTTCCAGCATTGTAAAGGTACCAGAAACCTGCATGTACTCTTTTTAAAATTATTTCCTTGCACTGGAGTCAAAGGAAGGGAAAGCCCACCTACTTTTTTTAAACTCAACTTATCACATACTTTGCAGAGAAATTTGTCTCTAACTGCATGACATATTATAGACACAGTTAAATCTGTAGTTTACCCTGTCAGGTACTGCTGTGATTCTTATAGTTTCATAGTTTCATAGTTTAGTACTAGACTATCTGCCCTGGGGCATTTGTAAGCCTAGCCATAGTGATGTGGCTTTCGCCACCCCATGAAATGGTACAAAAATGTACAGAATAGATTTAGGATACTGTGCCTCTGTCTAGTAGTGACACAGTGAAGGTCCCCTTATATAATAGAATTAGTTTACTGTGCCCCTGTCTAGTAGTGACACAGAGGTGACCCCTGGGGTAAACTTACAATCTCCCATCCACTCATCAAGATTTCTCTTGAAGAGAGTCAGTGAGGGGCTCTGCCTAATACGAACTGGGATCCTGTTCCAAAGCATGGAAAGCCTCTGGGTTATGAATCTATCCCTCCAGCATGTCCTATTCATACTTGTGCCGAGGTTTAAGTCTTTAGCTCTCGTGGTTCTGATGGATTTGGATTTTTTGAGGTGGAGCATGTCCATCAGTTCCTGATTGGACATGGCCTTGTACGTCAGGCACAGATCACCTCTGAGCAGGCGGTATGCTACTGAATAGAGCTAGAGTTTCTTTAGTCTGGCAGAATAAGACATATGTTGGAGACCCTTGATCCTCTTGGTGAGGTACTTTTGTGGTCTCTCCAGCTGTTGCAAATGCCGGGTGAGGTACATACCAAATGGGGCATTGTACTCAATCATGGGTCTGATGAGGGAGGAGTATAGGGGTAAAATGACATCCTTGGATCTGGATGTGAATCCCTTCATGATAAGGTGTGCAAGGTAGAATGTCTTTCTAACCACTTTGGCAACGTGGGTGTCAAATGAGAGGTCGCTGTCGACTTGGGTCCCTAGGTCTCTGATTACTTTTTCCGTACTCAGTGGGTTGCTGTCTATGTGATAATTTGTGAGTACTTTGTTTTTCCCAAAGGGGATGACTATACATTTTTTGGCATTTAGTTTAAGGCCATGACTCCGGCACCAGTTGTCCGTTTCTGTGAGGCCTTTTTGTAGGATGTATGTGTCCGCTGGTGTATCGACTATGGCACCTAGTTTGCAGTCATCTGCGAACTTTGTCAGCCACAATCCTCCCATGTTTGCTTTAACATCTGAGAAATAAATGCCGAACAGGAGGGGTCCCAGGACAGATCCCTGTGGGACACCACTTGTGACTGGCTTTGAGTCTGACATTGCTCCAGCGATTTTAACTTTATGGGTTCTGTCCTTTAGCCAGTTTGCAACCCATCTAGTGACATAAGGGTTTACATTTAAGCTGTTGAGCTTATCTATGATGCCTGAGTGGGGTATTGTGTCAAAGGCCTTAGCCAAGTCCAGGTAGGCTGTATGGACTGCTTTGCCCTTATCAATGGCTCTAGTGACTGTTTCAAATAAGTCAACCAGGTTCAAAAGGCAGGATCTGCCCTTTACAAAGCCGAACTGGGTGGGATCAAGTGTCTGTAGGTCCCCAATGTCTCTGTTTATGAGTTCCATAATGATTCTTTCCATAGTTTTTCAGACCAGGCTGGTTAAGCTTATGGGGCGGTAGTTCCCAGGGTCTGTAGAGGTACCCCCTTTGTGGAATGGGACCACTGTTGCTGTACGCCAGTGTTCAGGTACATATCCTGTAGTAAGGCTAAGGTTAAATAGCATTTTTATGTGCGGGTTTAGCTCCTCTTGGAGTTCACATAGCATGCAACCCGGGATACCGTCAGGTCCCATTGATGCTGTGTTTTTAGCTTTGCTGAGGGCGGCTCTCACCTGGACATCTGAGATGACAGGGAGATTACATTCAGCTGGGATAAGTATTTCTTCTTTTGGGGGTGAGGGAGGGGAGAAATTTGCACTGAACCTGTCAGCCAGAATGTTGGCAATATCTGTGGGTTCAGTGTATTTTTTGTTGTTGTGAACTAACTCTGAGCATATCTGAGGGTTTCCGCCCAGGTTTCTAACATAGCTGAAGAAGGCTTTGTGGTTATCTTTAGTGTCCTTAGCGATTTTTCTCTCAAGGTTGGCCTTAGATGTTTTTTATGAAAGAATGTAGTTTTCTGCTAGTGTTGATCAGAGATGTCTTCCCTTTATGGGATTTTGCTCTGACGTGCAGTAGCTTCCTTCGTTTGTTATACAATTTGTTAATGGCTGAGGTCCACCAGACAGGATGCTTGCCTTTGGTGGAGAGGGACTTGGATTTATTTGGGATTGCATGATCCATGCATTCTTGGAGATGTCCATAGAAAGCATTTGTGAAGGATTCAGCATTGTGGGATGTGGTATCCACTGGCCCAGTGTGCTTAAAGGATACCATCTCAGTCTTAAGAAGAGTGAGCAATTAACCCTGTTAATGTCAGGAACACAGCAGGTGATATAAAAGACAGAAAGCTGTGGAACTGTTTTCCACTGTTTTTATTGCAGAGAGGAGGAGAACTTAACACTCCCCTTTCATAGCAAAACAAAGCAGTTAAATCAGTCGGGGGCAGTTGTCACCTCTTCTGAAAATTTTACATAAGCAGAAACACAGTATAGAAATGATAAGCTTTAAATGTTGGTTATTTATATTAGTTTATATGTTAAGATATCTTCAATGTAGTATCAAATATTTCTGTGACATTTAGAGAAAAGTCAGAACATTTTTTTCTTGTAAAGTATCAATGCATTTACCATTTTCAAGCACCCCCACACACACACACACACACACACACACACACACACACACACACACACACACACACACACGCATATATATATATATATATATATATACACACACACACACACACACACACACACACACAAACACACACACACACACACACATATATATATATATATATATAAAACACACACACACACACACACACACACACACACACACACACACACACACACACACACACACACACACAGGCCAGAACTGCAGAAAGAGAGACAGGTGGCAACCTTATCAACTAGGTACACTGATAATGTTCATAAAAAGGTCTTTTATGCTGTTTTGTGACATCCTCCAAGAGGGGGATGCATATCTGGTACACACAGATGCATGGTAAGAGATTCCCACTGACTTTGAGTCAGTCCTTACAATGTTAGAGTGCATGAGCATTTTGTAGTCCTGTTATAGTGCACAAGCATTTTGTAGTCCACAAAGAAAATGTGACTGTTGATGGCAACCATAATATAGAACTAAATTTACTTTAAGATACATTTACTCTGTGCCCTTGCATTAAAAACACTTAGAAAATTAATCAGAAGTACTTAACTGTGTTTAAATGCACATGCACATACACACACACACACACACACACACACACACACACACACACACACACACACACACACACACACATTGCAAACTCGCTCACAGATAGAACCCACAATGTGAAAGTAACTGACTCCAAGTCAGACTGCCAACCAGTCACGAGTGGAGTCCCACAGGGTTCGGTCCTGGGTCCTCTCCTGTTTGGTATCTACTTCTCTAGCCCAGGCCAACACAAAAGGACTGGCTGACAATGTTTGCAGATGATTGCAAGTTGGGAGCGATTGTTAAGTCCCCAAGTGATGTTGACATCCTGTAGAAAGGCCTCACTGAGACCAATGACTGTTGTCAGAACCATGGCCTTAAGCTCAATGTCAAAAAATGTGTCGTCATCCCCTTTGGGAAAAACTCAGTTCCCATGAATTACCACATCAATGGTAGCCCACTGAACACAGAAGGCATTATAAGAGATCTGGGAACACAGGCTGACAGCAACCTCTCTTTTGACCACCAAATTGCCACTGTGGTCAGAAAGTCCATCTATTTGGCACATCTCATTACTAAGGGTTTTGAATACAGGAAGAAAGGTCAATTCCCTCTACTATTCCCTCATTAGTCCAGTCATCTAGTACAATGCCCCATTTGGCATGTACGTCACTACACACCTGCAACAACTGGAGAGGTTGCAAAAGTTCCTCACAAAGATGATCCTAGGCCTTAAACAGTTGTCCTATATGGACAGACTCAAAAAAACTCCAACTATTCTCTGTCTCATATCGCTTACTTAGAGGCGATCTCTGCTTGACTTACAAAGTGATAACCTCATTACCACAATCAACAGAACATGCTGGATGGACAGGTTCATAACCCAGAGACTACCCATGCTATGGAATAGACTTCCCATACATGTCAAACAGATTACCTCACTGACCCTCTTCAAGAGAAATCTTGATGAGTGGACTGGAAATAGAAAATTCACCCATGGATCACTCCAGTGGCTCTACTCGACAGAGGCACTGGGAACTAATGTCGGGTGGCACGATGCCAGGGTAATCCTATGGGCTAGGCTTGTAAAGGCACCAGGGCCATTAGCCTACTACACACCTATGAACATACTCTCTCTCTCTCTTTATATATATATATATATATATATATATATATATATATATATATATATATATATATATATATATATATATATGTAAACACAGTAGAGTTAAGTATTATTAATGTATACATTCCAGTAAATGTTTTACTTGGTCACTGTCACACATTGGCTACTTGTTGCACACGCAGTCTTGCTCAATGTCTTTATGTCACTATTTTCTCTTTGCATTGCTAAGTGAATTTAATACTTGTTATTATCTTTGCCAACACAGTCCAACTCATGGCTGAAAAGGGCCCCGGGAGAGTTAACTTTCCTGGCTGCCAAAGTATAAATAAATATGAGATAGAAAAAAAAGGAGGGTGAACATGACAGAAATAATTAAGGGACCAGTAAAGCATGTTTTAATTCTGCATCATTCATGAGAGAGAGAAAAAAACTTCAAACTGAGTCTGTCTGCTACTTCCCAATGCCTTCAGTGGGGAGTCCTACTACTTATCATGATACAGCAGTGGGGAGTCCTACTACTTATCATGATACAGCGGTGGGGAGTCCTACTATTTATCATGATACAGCAGTGGGGAGTCCTACTACTTATCATGATACAGCAGTGGGGAGTCCTACTACTTATCATGATACAGCAGTGGGGAGTCCTACTACTTATCATGATACAGCTGTGGGGAGTCCTACTACTTATCATAATACAGCAGTGGGGAGTCCTACTACTTTATCATGATACAGCAGTGGCGAGTCCTACTACTTATCCTGATACAGCAGTGGGGACTCCTACTACTTATCATGATACAGCAGTGGGGAGTCCTACTACGTATCATGATACAGCAGTTGGGAGTCCTACTACTTATCCTGATACAGCAGTGGGGAGGCCTACTACTTATCATGATACAGCAGTGGAGAGTCCTACTACTTATCATGATACAGCAGTGGGGACTCCTACTACTTATCATGACACAGCAGTGGGGAGTCCTACTACTTATCATGATACAGCAGTGGGGAGTCCTGCTACTTATCATGATACAGCAGTGGGGAGTCCTACTACTTATCATGATACAGCAGTGGGGAGTCCTACTACTTACTATGATACAGCAGTGGGGAGTCCTACGACTTATCATGCTACAGCAGTGGGGAGTCCTACTACTTGTCATGATACAGCAGTGGAGAGTCCTACTACTTATCATGATACAGCAGTGGGGAGTCCTACCTATCATGACACAGCAGTGGGGAGTCCTACTACTTATCATGATACAGCAGTGGGGAGTCCTGCTACTTATCATGATACAGCAGTGGGGAGTCCTACTACTTATCATGATACAGCAGTGGGGAGTCCTACTACTTACTATGATACAGCAGTGGGGAGTCCTACGACTTATCATGCTACAGCAGTGGGGAGTCCTACTACTTGTCATGATACAGCAGTGGAGAGTCCTACTACTTATCATGATACAGCAGTGGGGAGTCCTACCTATCATGATACAGCAGTGGGGAGTCCTACTACTTATCATGATACAGCAGTGGGGAGTCCTACTTATCATGATACAGCAAGGATCATTTACTACAGTGAGATTTTTCACACCTTAGCATAAAAGTGTGGGGGAAGGTCTGTCAATTCTTTTAGAACTACAAAAGAAAATCCCCATTACCAAAGCCTGCTATTTACCTACTTTGTTTTGCTGGAAGTAGCTAACAGCTATTTATAGCATAGAACAAGCTCTAACAGACATAAATGTGGCTTAGTCAGGGAAAAATAGAAGTAGCTCTGTTACAAAAGGTGTGTTTAGATGACAGTGCTTCACAGCCTTCCATTCTATCCTACTGGCATGCAAAAACAGCAGCACTTCCTTATGTCTAGCATGAGGCATATAAAGAGGACTTGAAATGTATTCTGGAAAGAAGGAATGAAAGCAAGAAAACCAGATCATGTTACCAAGGCAGGTCCCATCATCTGCCATTTTGAGGGAAACATTAAAATTGTAAAATAAGTATATGGAGTGATTTTGAGGCATTAAAATAGATCAAAAACAAAGATACAATGAAAATTATGTTTTTTTGAGTTCTAAGGTGGAGTTTTCCTTTAATTGCATGTTTAAACTGGGAAGAAATTATATTCACTGAGAGTGAGAAATTTAAATAAAGGACACAAATCTAGCTATAAACAGCAGCCATTTTAAGGAAGGATGGACAGAGGATGAAATGTTTTGCCTGAGCCTTTTTGTAATTTTTTAAGTTTATGGACCCTGTTCAGGGCCATTTTCCTAAAATGGAAACATGGAGATATGAATTATAGTGGCTAATACGGATAAAACTTGGCTAGGCTTGTAAGGGCCCTAGGCCTATTAGCCTAGGAACTTCCTATGATCCTCGGATTCTATGAATACTCAATGAGAAGAGGGTTGAAGTCAAGGAGAAAAGAGGGTAGGGGGATCGCAACAAGAGGTTTCGTCCTTGAAGAGAATAGCAATGAGTTGCTAGGGAACAGGCCATCACATGGTGCATTTTTGGAAAGATGGCTAGATAACTTTTTAATAGATTTCCAAAGTTACTTGAGTTGGTATTCCAGAGATAGATGATACAGTCTAACACAAACACATGTTGCAGTGTTTGTGGGTAATTCTACCTGTCTGTCTCCTAAGGGCAACATAACAATGGTAAACAGCATGGTAGGGCTATTCTCCTACTTGCAGCATGTTTGGTCCTGCGCCCTAAGACTGGTCTTTTATCAGATGGGAGTAGCTGATACACTTGGTCTCCAAGCTGCCTGGATATAGTATGTTGTGGCGTCTCCAGATGTAACTTAAATTAAGTTAAGAAATAGGTCTGTGCAGGACAAGGTTCTTGTTTATTACAGTAATTCATGGTCAGACCTAGCAGAATATCAGTTTCCATCCTTTCCAAGATAAAACTGTCATCACATATACAGCAGCAGTCTGGGTTTTTTAAATGACCAAGATGACAAAACACGGCAATAATCACTTGATGCTTTGTAAAGTATGGTAGAGCCAATACAATGGTGTTGTCTATTTGTAAGGCATTTAACAAACAGCTTGACCACAGGTAGGCTTGATGGGTTCTTTGACAAGTTAAGTTGGGCTAAAGAGTGACAACAATCTTTACGTTGTCCTTTATTCTGGTTTACCTGTTTAGATTAAGTCACCAAGGACTTGTTATTTAACCAGTTGCTGCACCTGAAATACAAAAAAGCCAGGAAGGACTTTCCCCTTTGCTTGACCTTTAGTTGCCTAGCTATTACAGCTTTTTAAGATGCTTTTGCATTACCTGTTATTATTTGATACTGTTACCGCCATTTTGTGCTTCTTTGTTTTGTTTAGTACTGTTTTGCTACATCTAATTTACTGCCTTGACCAAATCTACTTGGCTGGGGGTGTAGGCCATCTTAGAATCAGTTTGTAATTTGATCTAAGTGCAAGTTAAACACATCTGATAGAGGTGTTGGTGGTTTACAGCACGTGGGCTTTCGATGCCACCTAATTTTCATTAGTTCTTTTATTTTCTTCTCTTGCATTTACCGCATGAGCTGAGCTGAGCACAGCGCTACGGTATCAGTATTTTCAAAGTTAGTATGCATAAGTAAATGTCTCTCCTCGTACACTACAGGAAGGGAACACTCTTATAATGTTGCTGAGCTATTTATCCAGTTCTACTGTGTGCCGACTTGCTTGTGTCTTAATCTGCACAGCCTGAGCACCAGCTGCACTAAGCAGTGTGGGCTTACATCGAGCATGCAACCAGCCGTGTGGGCTTACATCGAGCATGCAACCAGCCGTGTGGGCTTACATCGAGCATGCAACCAGCCGTGTGGGCTTACATCGAGCATGCAACCAGCCAGCAAATGTCTGCAGCTGCAATGCTTCCCCAGACCCCCTGCAGATCCTCACGTATTTCAAGTTTAGCAGTACTGATCATCATGGGGAGCCTACATACAAACCCACTCCTACTGGCGGATCTATAGTAGAACAAATCATGAGGCTGTGTATGAACTGCATCACGCTCGCTGATAACAAACTCCTATTTAACCTAAAGGAATCTGTCTGTGTGACATGTAATTAGTTAACTCCACTGGGACATCTCTCTCCCTCTCTCTCAGCCAGCTCCATGCAGTGAGCTTAACATAGTCTTACACCCACCGACATCTATGCAACATTCACAGATTACAAACTCTAAGCTCTCTTATGGTGATACCATTAAAAATGTTAATCAGAGCCAAATAGGACTCCAAATATTAGGCATTAGCCTAAACCCCAGGTACACATATGACCTGATCATTGCACATCCTGGAGTGACTGACTTAAGAAGCACCTCCTTGGATCATACGAAGAGGAAGATGATGGAGCTCTCAGAATCTGCATCTGGAAAGGGAGTGAAACCAGTATCAAGCAGTATGTCACCATGGCCAAGAATGATGCTGAAATACAAACAAAAACTTAATTGACTTTTATTATTGGCTTAACCACTGGTGTCATTCTAAGGGGATCCATTATATATCCGCATGGGATGAGATAGTTGACAACCCTGGCTGCTTATTATGGATGATCTGCATCTGTCTCCTCATAGCTTCTGCATGTTTGCTAATCCTTGCTCTTCTCCTAGAGTTGCTTTTTAGATGAAGTCCACATCCTCAAACTACCCACATAGCCTCAGCCTCAATCTAACCTATATAAAAGTAGTACAGCTGAATGCCAGGAGCCGAAACAAAAAGCTGCTTACTTACCGGCATTCCTAACCTGAAAACATTTATATAACAGTAGTTTCTGGAACGTGGCTTCACAGCTGTGAAAGCACCCTTGAAGTGCAGGTTTTAATACCTAACGCTTCACACCTAATATCGAATCAGACATTGTAGCTGGTGTGTGTACATTTGTATTACTAAGAAACCATTTCACATACAGAATCATAAAATAGTTTAATGACTAGAAGTCCCTTACATTCTTCTTATGAAGTCCACATAGCAGCCAGCTACCATGCCCCCCTATAACTTTACAGACCAGATATCTCAATCTTTAAACACCACAAATCTGAACAAAGTCAAATATAATGATAGGACAAAGAACCAAAAGTAGCGACAGATTTTAAATTTTGCTCTTACAAACTTAGCAAATTGCTAGAATAACAGGTTTGCATTACTGTGCATTTTCTGAAGTATACGGTGTGGAACCTAAATGTCTGTCATTGTTTAGTAACTCAAAGCACAATAATTTCCCAGAAAAATGCAATTTTTTATGAGAAACAGACCAAAAATATGAGGCAAAAATCTGGACATTCTGCAAAAATCTGACCTGTTGAGAGGTATGCAATCTTGAGACATACCTTAACAAACTGACGTTCCCTACTACAGAGACAAACTCTGTGGTCTTCAATGACTTCAACTATCCCACCATTAAATGAGGAGGCTACACCACCACAAACAAGTATGTGCAGAGATTCCTGGATATCATTAATGTGAACTTCTTAGAACAACTAATTAAATCCCAAAGATGGGCTCAAAAATATTAGACATTGTCCTCACTAACAGAAACTTATTTCTGAGCCAACAGTTGCCAAATTACTGGCCTTATCTAGCCATTGTACAATAATATATGCTTTAGGTATGAAATTTGAGTCACCTCAAAACCTCTCCATCTTCAGAGACTTCAGTAAGGCAAATTAACTCCAGCCTTTATGGAAAGAGGAAATTTAAATACCCTCCTCACCAAGATGACTGCTCCACAAGCTGCAGTTGTCATGGCTAAAGTCTACACTTACCCGCAAGCTAGCATTGAGGCCTCAGCCCTGCATAAGACATAAGTATAGTGCCAATTTAAGAGCAAAACCATTTGGAAAACCCCAGTTTCAACAAACTATACAATAAGAGGAAGAAATTACTAGCCCATAAAAACAAACTTAACATCCCATCAAGTAGAGGAAAGCTCAAAATAATCAACAACGAGTTTAGAAAGGAAATTAAATCCTTCAAGAGCAGGTATGAGTTATGAATTGCCACCCATGCTAAGGGTAACCATGAGGCCTTCATCACATCTGTGAGGAACCTGAGAAATAATAACCTGCAACTCTCAGAGTTAATACAAAGTAACACCACCTACTCAGCCCCAGAGGACACTGCAAATATATTACTGAATAAATGCAGCTCTTGCAAGTAACAACACCTGAGGAGTGGACACTGCAAATATATTACTGAATAAATGCAGCTCTTGCAAGTAACAACACCTGAGGAGTGGACACAGCAAATACATTACTGAATAAATGCAGCTCTTACTTTACCATTCATCGTCTGCAAATTACTCACAGCATCTCAGCATGCTTTGGCCACCCCCATGGGCCCTGAAAATGTGCTAGGCTGCCTCTTTGTCAGTACCAAATAGTGCGTGGCTGACTCCATATTATGTCTGTACAATCTCAACCTCTGCACTGGATTCATGCCAGAAGTATGGAGAACTGCTAAAATCATCAAACTCCACAAAGGGACACCCACGACTGACCTGGGCAGCTACAGACTTTTCAAACTCACCAGTTTTATCTGTAAGTCAGTCGAGCTCATAATTATGGAACTCATAAATAACAACATTGGCACACTTCAAACCCAGGACTGTAGCCAGTTTGAGTTTGTTAAAGGCAGATCCTGCATCTTTAATCTTGTGGACTTTTTTAAACAAGTCACTAAGGGATTAGACTAAGGTAAATTGATCCGCAGGGCATACCTGTACTTCAATACCATTTCAAACTCAAGCTTAACCAATTAAATATAAACTCCTATATTATGTGCTGGACAGCAAACCATCTCACTGACAGAACCCAGCCTGTTAGCATTGCAGGCACACTCTCAACTAAAAGAGTTGTTACTAGCAGCATTCCTCAGGGACAGTCCCCTTTGGTGTCTAATTCTCTGATGTTAAAGCCACCACTTGCCTTGTGGCTGAGGAAGTATGGCGATCACTGCAAACTTGGAGCCATCAGACAAACCTCAGATGATCTTTGCATTCTTGTGCAGGGTCTAACTCATGCTTACAAGTGGGACCTGAACCATGGCCTCAAGCTAAATGCCAAAAAATGCAACATTGTGTTCTTTGGCAAAGCTGAACACGTCTGTTCCCATCATATAGGTGACACCTGTGTGAAAATCATGTAGGTGATTAAGGGCTTGGGGACCTTTATTGATAATGATCCATGCTGTGGCTACCATGTCACAACGGGTTCCTATTAGAACGACGAAAATGCATTTTGTCGAATGCGTTTTTGTCGACACATATAGAGCGAACAGGCAAAACAGCGAAGTGGCTGTTCAGCTAATTCTTTCCCTGGGAAAGAAGTCGCTTGACCGCTTCGTTGCTTTGCTATTTTCTGCAGTGTAATGTGGTCCCTTGTCTGGTATAGCTCCCAAGCGTGAATACGCAACAATTACTGACCTTAGGATTAGGGTGCGGGTTAAGGTAAGTGCATATGTATGAAAGTGTTTACTGTTTTTTATTTTGGGTTAGATGTATGGTTGAGTTACGTGTGTATGTGTTTTCAGCTGTTTACTTTTGTTTTGGGGGGGTAGAATTAGGGTTAAGGTAAGTGTGTATGCGTTTGGAACTGTTTATGTAAATGTGCAAGAGTTACTGACCTTAGGGTTAGGGTGCGGGTGAAGGTAAGTGCATATGTTTTAAAATGTTTACTGTTTTTTTTTCCGTTGGATGCATGGTTGGGTTACTTGCATATGTGTATTCAGTTGTTTACTGTTTTTTTGTGGGGGTACAATTAGGGTTAGGGTACATGTGTATGTGTTTGGAAGTGTTTAATGTTTTTTTTTTGGTTGGAATTTCTTTCCCTAGGAAAGAAATCGCTGTTCCGTGGTTTCAACATTTTCAGCTTTCGCTGAAAATGTGTAGATGAAACATCGTTCGCTGTTTTCAGCATTTGATGTGTCAATATGGACCCTGTCACAACTGCTGTTAGTAATTATTTTTTATATCCAGACTAATCACTGGGGGGGGGGCTAACTTGTGTATCTGAGGAAGTTATTGTCCTCTTCTACTCCTCGCATATCAGACCAATAACAGAATATACTGACCCCTTGGTATATACATATGACTTAACTCAAGGGACTGACACATCTCCTTACCAAAAAGTCAAGGGCATGTCCTCTGTGAGTTACCCTAACGGCTTAAAGCTCTCCCACTCCTCTTCATTTCCTTCAGACTACTGAGAGGACATCTCTATCTCGCCTAAATATCCTGAAGAGATCCAGTCCTCTTTAACTTCCTAAATATCAACAAAACTAATGGCAACCTAAACTCCCAGTCAAGAGACTTAAACTACCAGTGAAACATTACTAGGACCTGTTGACAGGAGAGATACCTTTCACAGGGCATACCTCTTTTATGAAACAGACTCCCCTTAAAGGTAAAGTAGTTCCATGACTATTTTTAAGCTTAATCTGGGAGACTGGATGGGCAATCATAAGTACACTCCAGGGCTGAGCCCTCAAGCCCTTGTGGAAAGAAATCTAAATAAGTCAAGGTATGGTGTTAATTCATGTCTTGGTAAATTGTTGGGATGACTGGCTACAAACGGTCTACTGGATCTACAGGTTAGGATGACCCTATGAACCCATGACAGCAATATTATTCCAAGTGTCTTCAATATCTACATCTTTTATTATTCCCGGGACTCCACTGAAAATAGGTATTATCCGGCCGGATCTTCCCAGTAAACAAAGATAAATAAATAAGTAAATTATATTTTCTAACAGATTCAGAGATGAGGGAAGTATGTAAGCAACATCCTTCAGTACTTAGTATGATTTCCTAACATAAGATCATCAGTGCCAGTGACACACTCACATTTAATGTTGGAACATCAAAAGGCTATGGGTTCTATTCTCATATCAATTACTGGGAATCACTGACCAGTACTTTATTCAGCTGTTCTTATTGTAACTGTCTTAGTCTGCTGTTCTGCATGCTATTATCTGTTCAGTTGCTCTTACTCTGCACTTATTACTGTTTGTTAGTAGCCTTCTAATTTACTGCCTTCTGCACTTGTTTTTAGTCATTTGTTAATTTAATTGCATTTATTTAAAATGTATTTGCCGTAATATTGCTACACACTCAAGTGTGCTAGCCTGCACTGCATTTGAATTGTATTTACTGCTGTTTTAGCTGTTTTTCTGCAAAAAAAAAATTCTAAGCTTGTTTCCTGTCTTTCCTGTAACTAGACTAGTCCAGATACAGACTTGCTGTATCCAGGACTGTTGGTAAGCTTCTGAGCCACCTAAGCCTTTCCGTGTTGGAGGGAAGCCTTCTAGCTTATCAGTGGGAGTGGTAAACACTAGGTAGCCTATCTACCACAAGAGGAGTGGGTTTTGGCCTAGAAATTGTAGTTTATTGGCCGTTTGGGCAGTTTTCCATCTCTTTCACCTTTCTGGTTTAAAAGCCTGCACTTGTGTTTGTTCCCTGCCTCTTTTGAAACTAGTCTAGTCCAGGTACAGATTTGCTATATCCAGGACTCTTTGTAAGCTTTTGAGCTCCCCAAGCCTTTCCGTGTTAAAGGGAAGCCTTCTAGCTTATCAGTGGGAGTGGTAATTACTAGGTAGCCTATCTACCACAAGAGGAGTGGTTTCTGGCCCAGAAATTGTAGTTTATTGGCTGTTTGGGTAGTTTTCCATCTCTTTCAACTTTCTGTTTTAAAAGACTGTGTTTGCCCTTGTTTCCCACCTTTCCTGTAACTAGTCTAGTCCAGGTACAGATCTGCTGCATCCAGAACTGTGTGTAAACATCTGAGCCCCCAAGCCTTTCTGTGTTGGAGGGAAGCCTTCTGGCTTGCCAGTGGGAGTGGTAAGTAATAGGTAGCCTATCTATCTCAACAGGAGTGGTTTCTGGCCCAGAAATTGTAGCTTATTGGCCGTTTGGGCAGTTTTTCCATATCTTTCAACTTTCTGGTTTAAAAGTCCACATTTTCGCTTGTTTCCCACCTTTCCTGTAGCTAGTCTAATCCAGATACAGAGTTTCTGTATCCAGGACAGTTGGTAAGCTTCTAAGCCCCCCCCCCCAAGCCTTTCTGTGTTGGAGGAAAGCCTTCTAGCTTATTAGTGGAAGTGGTAAGCACTAGGTAGCCTGTCTACTACAAGAGGAGTGGTTTTTGGCCCAGAAATTGTAGTTTATTGACCATTTGGGCAGTTTCTCCATCTCTTTCAACTTTCTGGTTTAAAAGCCTACATCTGCACTTGTTTCTCACCTTTCCTGTAACTAATCTAGTCCAGATACAGATTTGCTGTATCCAGGACTGTTTGTAAGCTTCTGAGCAGTGCCAAAGTCTGTTCTTTAACTTTTCCCTTAAATCTGCTAGTTCTCTCCTCTCCCGCACTTTTACTAGCTTGTTAGTTTAGCACTTTACCAGACTTCTTGTAGCAATTATTGTGGTATACAAAAGTGCTACCAGCACTAAACATTCTACAAGGAAACAGCTCCAGTACTTATTAATGCCCATGTCTAAAGGTCAGTTCCCTGTGATTTCCCCTATTAACCTGGTGTACTTGGGCATCTTGAGGCAATGTAGCAACTGCATGTACACTGACAACCCTCTCCTCTTACCCTCCAACACTCAGACTTGTGAGAGATGCACTTATATATCCAAATTCGAAGCCATGCACTCTCCAGCCAAGACTGGAATAGCTGGTCAAGAGGAGAAGGTCAACATATAGCCCTCCAGAACACACACCAGCATTGCCTTCACATAACAACACAAACCACACACCCACCTACATGGAGGTCCTCAATAAAAATCTAACCAAACAGCAGAGACCTGCAAGGCAGAAACAAACTCGACCACCACAACACTAATCACAAGACACATAACTCTCCTAAACAGTGTGCCACTCAACCAAACCCTTGAGGCAAAACAGCATGCCCAACACACTAGTCATAGGTGACTCGATAGTGAGGCACACTGATGTCCCACTCACTAGGCTGAATAAGGAGAATGTAACAGTCAGCTGCCTGTTGGGTGCCAGGATCCGCCACATAACGCACACACTCTGGTCCCTCAACAACAGGTACAAATATGACTCTGTGTGAATGACCTGAGATGTACCTCCCTGGACTACATGAAAAGAGACATGGAAGAGCTCTCCGATTATGTAGCCCAGGTGGGTATGACCCTAGCCCTGAGCAGCATCCTACCATCACCCAGAATGATACCATAGTACAAGCAGAAAATTATTGATTTCAACAATTGGCTAAGTTTCTGGTGTCATCTAAGGGGATCCAGTATCTTTCTGCCTGGGATGACATGATTGACAGACCTCGATGCTTTGCCAGAGATGGCTTGCAACTGTCACCCCTGGGGATCCGGATACTGGCCAAGGCTCTTGCCACCTCTATAGTGCCTTTTTTAGGTGGTGTTCCAAAGACCAAATTACTACCATAACAGCTACAAACAAATGCAATCTGAGGGTCATGCTGCTCAACTCTAGAAATCTAAATCTCAAAATGCACTCACTCGAGGTACTCCTTAAAATGGAGAACATCGACATTTGTGCTGTAACAGAGACCTGGTTCAAGGCAGCAAAAAGCACCCCTGCACTACCAGGCTACAACTCATTCCACTCCTTTTGGCCCCAGAACTTGGACCGAAGCTCCAAAGGCAGTGGTGTTTCCATATTCATAAAGTATGTGCACACCTCCAGACTGGTAGCCCAATATAATGCATCTGAGATACTTCAGGTGCAACTAACATTGGGTAAGACAGCGATTCAGGTCATAGCCTGCTATAGGTCCCCAACCATGTCCCAAGATTCACAATCCACATTCCTAAGCACCCTGGAGAATATTAGGGTCCAACATAACACTCTCATACTGGCATACTGGGCGACTTCAACTACCCATACATTAACTGGGAAAACTACTCATGTATCAATACACTTGCCCAACGCTTTTTGGAATTCATTAATTCCAATGCCCTGGACCAACTCGTTCTTACCTCCCACTAGAGGTAGCAACATCCTTGACCTGGTCATTACTAACATGGGTGGCCATTGCTCTACACCAATAGTCAACTCCTCCCTGGTTAGATCCGATCACAAGCTAATCACATTGGAAATCCACCCCCCCCCCCAACAAAGGTAACCACCATGAAAAACTTCTCCAAAGCTAACTTTGGGCTTCTAAAAACAGAGGTGGCTAACTTCACTGCACCCATGCAAATAGAGAATAGTTGCATGACCGCCATATCATACACCAATGCACTGTACGAAGATGTACACAAATGCATGGATCTCTTCATACCCAACAGGAGTAAGATGCTCTCCTCAAAAAAAAAGGAAGCCAATCTGGTGGTCCCCTGCCATAAACAAATTCTACAACAGAAGGAGGAAACTGATATGGAATAAGGTGAAGTTGAGCTTTCGGGTAAAACCCTTCCTCAATACTAGTATTGAGGAAGGGTTTTACCTGAAATCTTTGCTGTTGTATAAAGTGATTCTTTTCTCAGTATCTTTGTTGGTTTTATTATATTTTGGTCACAGCCTGTGGTTTTTGAATAAGGTGAAGTCCCAATACTGGAAAAACTCCCTTATCAGCCTCAGCAAAAGGTTGAGATCCCTCATCAAATCCTCTAAAGCTAGCTATGAAAACAGGATCACAGCAGATAGTAAAGACAATCACAAGGCCTTCTATAGTTATGTAAAGAATCTCCATGGCAATACCCATATTTGCTCTGAGCTACTGCACAATGATATCTCCTATACCAAGCCAACAGATATTGCAAATATACTAGCGAACAGATTCAGTGCTAACCTTACCCCTCTCTCTCCCCTAAAGGACCAATCACAATACCAGTAGATTGCCAGGCACCCAGTATTACTGCTGCACAGGTTAAAACAGCACTGTCCAAGGCCAAGAATACAGCTTCTATGGGACCTGACAATATCCCTGGCTGTGTTCTAGATGAACTACAGAGTGAAATGGCACCTCACCTGTGTGCCCTGTTCAATCACAGTCGCACCTCAGGTTTTGTCCCTACCGAATGGCACACTGCTACAGTCATCCCTCTCCACAAAGTAGGAGCGACTACAGACCCCGGGAACTATTGCCCCATTAGCCTGACAAGTGTGATATACAAAGCTATGGAATGCATCATCATGGACCTAATAAACAAGGATATAGGTAATCTCCAAACTCTGGATCCTACACAGTTTGGTTTTGTGAAGGGTAGATCATGCCTGCTCAACTTGGTTGACTTCTTTGAGTCAGTCACCAGAGCTGTGGATGAAGGTAAGGTGGTTCATACAGCCTACCTTGATCTGGCCAAGGCCTTTGATACCATTCCCCACTCAGGAATCACAGAAAAACTTACTAAGCTAGGCATTAACCCCTCTATCACTAGGCGGGTTGCAAACTGGCTCACAGATAGAACCCACAGTGTGAAAGTAGCTGACTCCAAGTCAGACTGCCAACCAGTCACAAGTGGAGTCCCACAGGGTTCGGTCCTTGGTCCTCTCCTATTTGGTATCTACTTCTCTGAAGTCCAGGCCAACATGAAGGGACTCTAGCTGACAAAGTTCGCAGATGATTGCAAGTTGGGAGCTATTATTAACTCCCCAAGTGATGCTGACATCCTACAGAAAGGCCTCAATGAGACCGACTGGTGTCAGAACCATGGCCTTAAGCTCAATGCCAAAAAAATGTGTCTTCATCCTCATTGGGAAAAACCCGGTTCCCTTGAATTACTACGTTGATGGTAGTCCACTGAACACAGAAGGCATTATAAGAGATCTGGGAACACAGGTTGAGAGCAACCTCTCTTTTGACCACCACATTGTCACTGTGGTCAGAAAGTCCTTCTATGTGGCACATCTCATTACTAAGGGTTTTGCATCCAGGAAGAAAAAGGTCATTGTCTCCCTCTACTCTTCCCTCATTAGGCTAATCATTAAGTACAATGCCCCATTTCACATGTACCTCACTAGAAACCTGCAACAACTGGAGAGACTACAAAAGTACCTCACAAAGAGGATCCTAGGCCTTAAACACTTGTCTATGGACAGACTCAAAAAACTCCAACTATTCTCTGTCTCATATCGCCTACTTAGAGGATATCTCTGCTTGACTTACAAAGCCATGTATGACCCAGCTGTGTTAGAAATGATACATCTAAAGAAATCCCTATCCCTCCGCACCACACGCTCCAGAGACCTCAACCTCATTACCACAATCAACAGAACATGCTGGAGGAACAGGTTCATAACCCAGAGACTGCCCATGCTATGGACTAGACTTCCCATACATGTCAAGCAGAGTACCTAACTGGCCCTCTTCAAAAGAAATCTTGATGAGTGGATGGGAAATAGAAAATTCACCCCGGGGATCACTGCAGTGGCTCTACTCCACAGAGGCACTAGGAACTAAGGTGGGTGGCACAATGCCAGGGTAATCCTATGGGCTAGACTTGTAAAGGCTCCAGTGCCATTAGCCTAGTACACACCTATGAACCTATGAAGTGAAACCATATATATATATATATATATATATATATATATATATATATATATATATATATATATATATATTTATTTATTTTTGTAACATTTGTTAACCAGGAAGGTCCAACTAGGATATAGCCTATTTTTAGTGGTGGCCCAGGGAGAAACATTGCAAATGCATGTCTTTGGAATGTGGGAGGAAACTCATATGAATGCAGGGAGGACATGCAGACTCCACACAGAAGGCACACCAGCCTATATATATATATATATATATATATATATATATATATATATATATATATATATATATATACACACACACACACACACACACACACACACATATATATATATATGTGTGTGTGTGTGTGTGTGTGTGTGTGTGTGTGTGTGTGTGTGTGTATGTGTGCAAGATTGGGAAACAATGGGTTTAAGGAGGTTCCTCCTTTTCCCTACTGTTATGTGGTCTCACAGTTAGTATATATTTAGCTATGGGGGTTGAGGAGGATTTGTTTTCTTAGTTTTGACTGAGAAGTCAGTACATGCCATCAATGAGTGGCGATTCATGATGTTAATTCCAGTAAAAGTGACTTTTGGGAATCAAAATTAACTCATCTATTTCTATATTATACATAGACATTGTGTGTGTGTGTGTGTGTGTGTGTGTGTGTGTGTGTGTGTGTGTGTGTGTGTGTGTGTGTGTGTGCGCACGCACGCATGCATGTATATCATGTGGTATGTCTACAGCTAGTGAGGTTTGGCATTTTGGTGTGAATGCATCAGCAAAAACTTAAAAAGTAAAAAGTGAAAAGTCATGGACATATAGAAGTCATGTCGATGAAACACTGGTATGTTCTTCAGAGTCATCTGGGCCTCCACTACAAAATGTTTAAAATATAACACTATGAAGACTTCCAAGATGGCTTCACGCTGATCGACAAACTGACTTCAGCTTTTCCAGTGTGAAAATAAGAACAAGAGAAAAAGGGGTACGATAGAAACTGTGTTTTGAGTAAACTTCATTTATTGGCTAGTAAGTACACTGCTTGGATGCCAGCAAAGATGAAATTTAGCGAACCTGAAAGAAAATCAACCACAAAAGGTGAAGAAGAAACAGTCTGGGAATGACTCCGCACTTGTTCAGTAAAAGGTGACGGCTTCCATTAATTTAGAGGAAAAGATAAATCAAACGTGATTAAAATAAATAAAACGTTGAAGGACTAAATCAACTCAAATAACTAAAGGCTGCAAAATGTAAAAAGTGTCAACCAGCTCTTCAGATGAACTGATAAAACTCCAAAAACCAGAGGCTGAAATTCAGAAAAAGCTGTCTGAGTATGAGGCTTCTCAAGAAGAACTGTTTCAAAATTAGTAGAGTTAGAATACACAGTACACAGAGAAAACCTGAGGTTTTCTGCTGTACCATAGAAACTAGAAGGACCAGACTGTATTTATTTTATGAAACCACAAATAAGCAACTGGAATGTTTTCCACAGCAGAACTGTATGCTCCAAACCTGGCCATGAGAAGTCAGCCAATATCTATATTAGTAAAGATGCAATCATACCAGCAGAAAGAGTTAATCCTGACAAAACTGTGCCAAAGGAAAACATATTAAAACTGAAGAAAGCACAGTGTTTTTGGAAAATGATTATTCACTGTATGCCAAGCAAAAGAGACGCATGTTTATCCCAACCATCAGAGAATGTCAGGAAGCAGGTGTGAGATTGAAGCTGCTGTATCCAGCCAGCTTCAAAGTGTTTTTTTCCTGGTGGATCAAATACATTTTTTGATGCAGAACAGGCTAAGAAGGAAATAAAACAAGTTGATCTAACCAAAATTGAGACAGCAAGCAGAAGGGTACTCTGTTTCCCATTCTTCTGACAGTAATGCTCATAGAGAGACTTTGCCAGTGAAACCTTTTCCAGTGTTCCAAAGGAAAATTCTTGAGAGACAGAAAGAAAAGCACAGGAGTTATCTAAAAGAATCAGAAGTACTTTGGACATGAACCACAGTTTGGTGCTGGGAGATGGAGATCAACAGGAGGAAGACCAGCAACACTGAAATTAATGAATAAATGGGAGACTATAAAGCATCAATCATGTAGGTGAAATATGGCTTTACAAGAACAAGTGACTAGAAAATACAGGACTCGTGTTGACTTTGTTAAACTTGTGGGTGGACTGTAAAGAATATACCCCACTTTATGTCATTAATGTTTAGAAGAACACTAAACGGCAAAATAGTAACTCTAAATAAAACATTGCTTAATCTTATTAGTATTTGTGTCAAACATTTCATGATATAAACTGCATGTTGTGTATAGTAGAGCAGTTTTGTGTAGTGTGTAGTTAGGGTTATTTTAAATGTGGGATAGTCTTTTCAGTGACTGTTGTATGTGTTAGCACTTTTTAGATGTTAGAAATATAGACTTTCCAGTATAACAAGAAAAGAAAGGCTGGACAAAAGTGCAAGTTTAATGTTAATATGCTGTGATCTTGGGCTGCTGCAGGGTGGGGTGTAAAAGTGCAGTGATTATATTACATGTAGAATTGGGTTGTTTTCTCTTGTTTTTACAAGGGTGAATGTGTAGATTATTGCCCTAGGCTTAAATTTAAACAAGTACTTTTTGTAAGCATATAGGCTTTAGAAAATAAGACAAAATTATGAAAACATTGAAAACACTAAATTTCTTTCATCTGCAATGATATTAGTTTGTTTTTTTTCCATTAGCAAATATTAAGTGGAAGTCAAGAAGTCTACAACTGAAGGCAGATGTACATTCTGTTCTGGATGAAATTGACAAAGATTCATTTGTGAGTACTTTCCCATGGAGACCAGCTGTCTGCAGGTGTAAGCAATTAATCTTGAGAGGTATGAGCATTCTTGCTGAGGGAGATGCAACATTTAAAGGCACAATGGCAAGCTGTTCAATGAAAAATAAAGTCTGAAATTAAGGGAAATGAATAAAAGGTATCAGGCTCCATAGCAACCTTAATACTTTAATGCATTTAATAGAACAGTGTACAATTTAGTTTTATTTAAAGACAGCCAGTGCAATTTTTTTTATGTCTAAAAGTTAATGTTTTCTGAAAGCATAAGCAAAAAAACTGCTTTTCACACCTAGGACAGGAATAGACATAAAACAAACATACAGCAATATGTGTAAGTGGGAGCACAGGCTGTAAAATGCACTTTAGCATGGATAACCTTAATTTTAGGTTGGGCAATGTCTCTGGGTGCAGCTGATGATTTGGGATAGTTGTTCCTATCTGGAGGGTTAAACTTCATTTTATGAAGATGTACATAGTTTTGTGTGTTTGTTCTTGGTTAATAAGGGATGGGATGGTTTGAAAATGTATTGATTTTTATGTTTTAAGGTTTTCAATAAAACAGAAAGTCTTGAAACATGACATAAGTTCAAATGAAACTGAGAAGAAACAACTGTATAAAGAATCAGCTTGCCAAATGATAGTGCATACATGTAACACAAACGGAAATAAAAACTGAAAAAAAAACTGTCATGTATAATAGATGGAAACAATATCTTGTTATCACGATGGCTATGCTATCCATAATATCTTGACACATAAATGGCCTTACTGGTATAGACAGAAAGGAAAGAGCATTGAATTATATTAAGAAATGAAGAGTGCAAATACCAATGCTGCAGAAGAAACATTTGGAAATAAATGAGCATGAGAATTTAATAAAGAAAGGATTTCATGATGCATATTCAGCAGACTATCAGGGACAAAGGAGAAGGGTATTAATTAAACTAATTGCTAGATGGGCTCTGATAGTAATAGAACAGGGGAAAAAGACAATAATGGTAAATTTGTGATAGTATAGAGCTATTGGAAAGGGAGTAGGATTACAATAGTGAGTATATGTTTGCCACAAAAAATTTTATTATGGAGCTTAAAAAAGGTTGGGGTAAATAATTAGCTTTCAGCAAGGAATATTACATATAAGTAGGGACAGGAACTTGATTTACAATAATAATGATGTATCAGAGGGACATTGAAGGGAAAATATAACAAAATGGGTAGATTTCTGAAGAACGTTATGAACATACTTGGTATGGAAGATGTGAATTCAGTAGTAGGAACTCAGATAGTATTTATATATTATTTTCCAAAGTACAATAACTGGTTAGACTAGCAAGAAAGCATATTTGACTGGAACATTTGCATTTAATTGAAAGCATTGACACTCATCCAGTAACTATTTCAGAACATGCACCAATAAAAACTTATGATAAAAATGCAGGGTAATAAAATAAAAATGAGACATTGGCACTTCCCCACCAACTTATTAAACAGAGAGGAATTTAAGGAATGGGTAGTGGAAATTATTCGACAGTTATTAGGGAAGACAGAAATATCTTCAGATGTTATAGCTAGCGAATGGGATCAAATGAAAATGGAGCTTAAAAACAGAATAGAAATAAAAGAGAAAGAGATCTGTTTAAGATGTAATAGGAATTACTTAGGGGCTGATAAAGGTTAAAGTGTTGCAGAATACAGGGAATCTCACAGAACAAGAAGAGGCACAAATACAGAGAAAATAATATCTGGATAATATTTATACATTTAGAAAGACTGCTTTTGATAATAACTGTAGAGCACAAAAACTTTTAACATAGCAACTTAGGCAACAGAAAGTAGAAAAGGATGTCATCAAACTGAGGGAGCTTATAACAAGAAAAATAACAACAAAAGACAACAATAAACTGGTGTCGTGCTTATTCCTAGATCTCTCTAAAGCATTCGGCACTGTCTCAGTCCTTTCTTCTGGACAAACTCTCTAACCTCAACTTCTCCTCCTTTACTACTGCCTGGTTTTCCAGCTACAGTCAGTAAAATGGCTTCCAGCCCTCTCCCCTCCACTCCCTATCAAAATGGGTGTTCTGCAAGGATATATTCTTGGACCACTACTCTTTAATATCTTTACTAATCTACTCTATACCTCCTACCCTCGGCCTACTCTCATGCAACATGCTGATGATTCTACTGTCATCACAGTTGCTGATACCCCATCTGACTTACCGTCCAAAATTCAAAAATCCTTCCACTCTGTTGAGACCTGGCTTTCCCATAACCAGCTAATTCTGAATGCTAAAAAGACTAACCTCTTACTTTTCCTTCCCAAAAGCCTGCATAACCTCAAATCTACTTTTACCATCCAGTCTCTAGATAATACCCCATCTTAGTCGAACCCCACACAAAACTACTAGGGGTTACAATAGATGACCATCTGAAATTTGATCTGCATGTTAACAGTTGTATTAAAAAAAACATCAAAAACTTGGCCTCTTATATAGAAATAAAAAGCTCTTATCCAATAAGGCTAAAATTACCTTGTCTCATGCCTACCTCCTACCAAGCCTACTGTACAGCTCTCAGATCCTCTCTAACCTCCGAAACACCCTCCTGACTAAACTAGAAAATACCTATAACAAACTGGCCAGATTTGCTGCTAATCAAAATTATAGAGCTCATCACTGTCTCTCTTTAACACACTTAAACTGGCTGGAACTACCCCACTTGCTTCTCCCCTCCCAGTTTTAAGTAATGCAATCTATCCTAAACCAACCAACTTTCTGCCCTAGCTTGACTCCTCTCATCTCTTTATATATCCCCTCTAGTTCTCTGTGAAGCTCAGACCAAAACCTTCTACACATCTATAAGCCTAAGAGAAAAATTGGTCAAAACCTCTGTAGCTACCTCCTTCCATCTCCTTGAACAAACTCCCATTGGAAGTTTGATCCCTTAAACAACCAAATGTATTTAAATCAACTGCCAAATACTAGCTAAAAAGCCACTGGATATGTCACTATTCTCACCCCCCTTAAACTGGCATCCTCTCCTACTTTCATTACCCTGTTAGCCTCTTACTGGCTCCAGCCCCTTTTAGAGCCATTTATCTACTTCCTCTGAACTGGTTTACTGCCTCTTAATCCCTCTTAAAATACCCTAACTTGTTTAACACCTGCACACTTTCTTTTACTTCAACCTTCTCGCTGTATCTCCAACCTTTCTCCTTTTTTCATTGTTTATATATTGTACATGTAGTGAAACCCTACTCACCCTTCATAATTTTTAACTGTACTTTGATCAACTTAGAATTTTCTAATTCCATTGTATATTTTCAACTTAAGGTCTGTCTTAGTCTTATTGTGTATACAATTTTTGTCTATTGTTAAATCTTAAATTTAATGTTGTAGAGCTTTTCTCCACAGGTCTCCACTGAAAAAGGGCTATCAGCTCAGCCAGACTAACCTGGTTAACAAATGTAAAATAAATAAATAAATAAATAAATAATAACCAGAGATCCTGTAGAGCTTTTAAAGACATTTTGGAAATTTTACGAAAATTTGTATAACTGAGAAGCATGTCGAAATTAAGAAAGAGCACACATAGACATATTTATGGAAGACTTAATTACGCCAATGTTAGAGGAAGATGAGGCTAGGCAACTAATAGTTAAGATAGGAGGGGATGAGACAAAAACAGTGATGTATAATTAATCTTGAAAAAAGCCTCCAGGAGCAGGTGGTATTCTTGTCGAAGTTTGGAAGTTAGGCGGGAAGAAAGTGATAAAGATGTGGAAAATTTAGTTTAACCGTATTTTAAAAAGATAGGACGTACCAACATCTTGGAAAAAAGCAGTGGTGACTGTATTACCTAAGGAGCCATCAGACCCAGCTTTACACAGAACCATTTCAGTTTAAACCATGATTATAAAGTGTTTGTGTCCATACTAACTAATAGAATGGCAAAGGTGTTGGCAGAATTGATAGATATGGATCAATGTGGTTTTGTGGACGGGAGGCATTTGACAACATTAATAGAACAATGATGATCCAGAGAGAAGCAGATATGTTAAAGATACACAATTAAGGCTCCTGTACATAACACAAGCAGAAGGTTATAATTCAAAATGGAAAGGGATGATGATGAAGTGGGGGTGCTCAAGAAATAAAAAGAGAGGGGGATTTTGGATGCAGGTCCTTTATTAAAATAATAACAACCATACAGAATATTGTATCCATAAAGTAGTAGAAAGCAGAAATTATTCTAAGAATAAAGCAAACATGAGAATTGCAAAAGGAGATTTTGCCAGTAGGGATGAATGCAAGCAGGGGTTCAGAAAATGAGCAAGAGGGGGCTGGCATTTACTGGAGAAACCTGGCAAAGAAACCAAGGGATGGGAGCAAATAACTAGAGATGGAAAGGTAATAGAGTGGGTTGAGGCCAAGAAGACATTTGGACTACAAGCTACACACTGCCTTCCCTGCCAAGGGTTGATATCAGAGTACAGACAAAGAGGAAGGCATAAGGGAATCTTAAGTGAAAGTCCTGCTCTGAAGGGGCTTTTAGTTGGATCTAGGACAAACACTGCTGTTAAAAAAGGGATAATTGGTGTGACATATAAAATATTACATGATAATGACAAAACTCAATTAGATGAAGTTAGAAAAGTTTGGGAAGAGAGGCTGGAAAAGCACTTTACTAGAGAACAATGGGAGAATATATGTATGCTTCCCAAGTATACAATACAGTCTAGAATGTTTAAGATCTTTGCTTGGAACTGTTTGCAAAAGTATTTTTTATACGTCAAGCAGACTTCAAAGAATTTTTCCTCAGGTAGATAATCAATGTTGGAAGTGTGATGGGGAAGAAAGAGGTAACTGGGAAGATTTGTTCTGGGAATACAGAGAATTGTCAAAATTTAAAAATATCCTACAGAGTACTCTGACAAAAATACTGGGTGATCAGATGGCCGTAACTACGGACATGATTTTTTTTAGCTGGGACACAAGATGTAAACTGCGTAGACAGTAGAATGCCTTATTAAGTTTAATTCTGTTGGCTGCCAAAAAAGGATCACTAAAAACTGGAAATCAAAGTCTAAACGAACTGTATTTAATATACTGAATATTTTACAAAGAGATGAAAGAACAAGAAGAGACTCCTTAGATTAGGGAAGGAGCAAATTACATAGGAATAAAGGGAAACTGATAGAACAATACAAACATTTATGCCTCTTCTAGTTCAGGAGGAGGAAGGTTTAAGGGAAGGCAGGAATTCAGCAATTTATGTAATGTTGGACTGATGATAATTAAAAAGAATGAAAAGATATTTGATGAATAATATATGTAAATGAAAATAATTAATAAAGTTTTCTTTTCTGTTAATGTATGTTTCCCTATGTCTTAAGTGATATTTTAATAAAGGTGTTTGAAGACAGGTGTTAAACAGTAAAGAATGTTTTAGCTGGGTCTTGGAATTTTTACTAAATGATTTGTTTGTGTGACCTTTTTATGCTTTTGTTTGGGTATATATACTAGATCTAGATATATAGATATATGTATGTAGGTATAAATGTATACGCATATACTCTGTGATATAAATGTGTCTAGTATGTTTTGCTGATACTTTTTATCTGCACTCTTGACTCATGACCAACTCTTTGTCCACGTTTCTGGCACATCAGCAAAGCTAATAAAATTTGTTAAATGACCATATGTAGGATATTTCCTGAAAACAAAAGTAAAAGTTCGAACACTGCACATGCAAAATACAAACACATGCACAACCCCAACCTAGTTCACCAAAAACACCACCTCAGCCCAAATCTACATTTACTTAACAAGTAAGACAAAAGAAATAATTAAAACACAAACCACCTACTCACTTAGGAGTAAATTATACACAGAAACCTCCACAAATAAAATTGCCCACCTAAATCTACCCCATAGAAATTGCATGTCATATATGCAAAACAAACTTAAAATAAAATACTAAAATATAAAATAAAACAGCAATCACAATTAATCAATTAGAAAATGGCATTACTATCAAAATGGATCCACTTCTTTCTAATGTAACTAAGATTGAAGTAACTAAAAATGTATTCCATATAAAACTAACGTATCTGATCATACCTCTCATAATTAGTTGACAATACAAACAAAATAAAAAAGTCTCAGAACTAGAGGAGGAAACCAGTGACAAGACAGACTCTCAGGTCATTAAAATATTGTATAAACTACTTTCTTATCCACTTAGCACAAAACATAGAAGTCAATAGGAACATTTAAAAAGTTGAAAAACAAATAAATAATATGTGGGGCCTGTGTTGTATGATATATAAAATACCTTGCACTGAAGATTTAGAGAACACAGTCCACAGAACTGGATCCCTAATATTATAGTGAAAGATTTTTTGTATATCATATACTAGATCCCAAACATACACATGTGTGGGATATGCTGGGACTTGTGAAGAGAGCTACAGTGTGAAATTGAACTGTGTGTGTATATATATATATATATATATATATATATATATATATATATATATATATATATATAAGTAAAAAACAGCTATAGCATGTATGATGACCCTCCACCTCTGAGACAGTAATCAAGGAGCCTCAATCCTCACCACTGGCACCAGTGGGGGATGTTCACTGGGGGGATAACAGGTACACACACAGTATTTACAGATGTATCTTTCTGCATCAAGCACAATCAAGCACAATTTCCATTAAGAGCACCCAAGGAATGCAGTCAGTCCAGGGGCTGGTTCCTCTCTCTTTCTCTAGATCCCCGATAAGACTCCCCACTGGAATAGGTTCATAGGTTCATAGCTTACTACTAGGCTAACTGCCCTTGTCGGCCATTTTAAGCCTAGCCAATTACCCCCTGTGAGAATCAAACTCTGTACCTTATGTCTGTAAGGCAAACACCTTAACCATTATGCCAACCTCCCACCCTGCTATAGAGTTGAGATCTCAGTTGAGTGTTCGAATCAAGACCTCCAGCGCCCTCTCTGTCCAACCAGTGCTTCATGTCCCAGCCCAAATAGCTGACACACACACTCTAGGTTTGATTTACACACACACGCATGCGCACACACACACACACACACACACACACACACACACACACACACACACACACACACTGTGACCTTGTGATTTGGATTTATTAAAGTCTGTTTGGATTTTATTTCTACGTGTCAGGTGTTTTCTTTCGCTGGACTTTTGCTTCTATTTGGACTTTTGGTTGTCTCAGTGAAGGTTTACCTTAGTGCTGGCCCTTGCTACTACTTAGCATTGCATTTGCAATCATGGCTTTAGGCTGAATAGCTGTGTGGGTGTTACACTGTAGCTGTAGCAAGCCATTTGTTATACCTGTACCAAGGAGTGCAATATAGGTTTAGGCAGAAAAATCTGCTCGTCAACTTTTTTTTTTTGGTCCTCAACTACTTTGGGAGATTACTTTTTTTTTCAACTTGTAATGTAGAGGGGATGCACCAGGGGACTAGATAAATGTAGCTACAGCTTTGCTTCCTCTATAGTCTACCCACTTCAGAAGTTTTTGAGATTTGGAGTTCACCAGTTAATCGTTCCTTTTTTGTCTGCTACAGACTGAGAAGGATTTTTTCTTTCTTTCTTTCTTTCCCCTGGAAGGAGGAATTTTGGTTAGACCTCAGCCTATCTGGACCTGCAACTGAGGCAGCTAATACTTAGACAAAGAAGTAAAATTATTTCTAGGGCCGTACGAAAGTTAAATGCCAGAGAGCATTGTTCTATGTAACCTAACTGTTGAAATATATTAATATTTATTTTCCCGGTGCAAAGTTACCCCTTGTGTGTTTACGCTACGGGGTTTCCTTTCTTTATGCTATTTGATCTTTTCCACCTTCTGTGCAGGTGAAGAAAGCACTATTTACCTTTCAAAAGTCTGTGACTGTTTTATTTGTAAGGGTGCTGCACTCATTCGATTTGAATGTATTTCACTGGGTATGTGCCTGTAAAAGAGTTACACTGCTTTGTGTTTGAATTTGAAGCTCATTAACCATGAACAAATAACAAACTCTGTTAGCTGAAGCAGATGTTTTCATTGCTCATCTAATATAGATGGTGTCAGTCATTATATTCAACTGCACTTGGCTGACTAGTATGTTTGCTTATTACATTGAATTCGGTTATATTGCTGCATGTAACTGATTGGCACCATGAAGACTGTTTGAGCGTACATGTAAGTGAATCAGTATATTGCATTCACTTAGCTAATATATGGTGCGTATTATATATGTTGTCTGAGGTCATCACACAGCAGGGTAATGAAATGCATCCTTTTCCTTGCTGTTGCAGGATCTCAAACTTGATACATTTAAAGAAATAAAGGTAAAGAGGTGTTACGCCTCCATGTGAGGGGGCATATGGAATGGTTCAATTGTTCATAGTTCTCAGCCTTCCATCTACAAAATGTGAAACATTGCCTCTTATAATTTTGAACAAATGAGAAAAATGTGGACTACTTACTAAGAGCTTATTAACAACCAACTAGGAAGCTTACAGGATAGCTTTGCACTTATAAAAAGTTGATTAGGTGAATGAATATGACTCAGTATTGTTTACCATGGGCATTAGTTAAAAAATGCTCAACACTTTCCATGTGTATCAGCTAGCATCATACACTATTTAAGACACAAAATAAGGACTTTTTTATAATGAGGTACACTTGATAAGTGCGGGCTTATAACCCTGCAAAAACCACTGTCTAGTAAGTTTATTTTGCATTCCATTAATTTGACTGATAAGATTCCAATTGAATTAAGGTTCACTATACTGAATTTTTGATCAAGTGCAGATTGATGGTTCAGTATAGATCCAGGAAAGAAGTTGCAGCAATTCAGAATATTCCTTGTACTCTGAGACTCAGTGACCTCAGTGTAGTAAATGGTTAACAGGGTTATGTGGAATGCAACTCCCATATTAGGGGATGAGGTGCCTGCCAAAATGTTTTAATTATGTTTCAGTGAGCTTTGGAACTTACTGTTTTAGAAGTTGATGTTTTGTGTTATTTTTTTGCCTATGTCACGGCTCACCATTTTGCCATCTCTAATTTATGATAGGAAGCCCTCATTTAGTATAATTTGATATAATCAAATTATGTCTGACAGCTTTTCTTTTTTTTTATTTTTGCAATCTAAATATAGCAGAAAAAAAGACATTCAAAACAAAATAAGAAAAATTCTGACAACGTGCTCATATTTGAAAAGCTTGAGCTTGTTATTTTTATTGATGTAAGTGTCAGACACAGCGACGTTAAATGAATCAAAGGGCAGCAATACAGTCCCATTTTAGCAGCTGGCTGGCAGGATCTGTACGTTTCAATGCTGGGTTGTAATTATCAGTTAATACAGCTCCTTGGCACACTTGCAGACTTCTCTTTTCATTTACAGTGACAGTTTATTAAACATAATTCATGCATATCACTTCAGGATGTGTCTAGGTTCTGCACACATACAGAAGGTCCTATGCCAAGGGTGGAATCTACCCTCCTCGGGGAACGTGCAGTGCTCAACGGACACTGCCTGATTGCTTCTGTTCACAGAACTTACTACTGGGACCTACATAACCAGAATGTGAGTTCCCCAAAGCAAAATATTCAAGCAATTTGAAAATACAACGATGCTTCTTTAAACAGAGCTTAGGGCTGCAAGTTCACAAGTCAAACTTCTAGTATAGCACGCGAATAAAACATGCCCCACTTTTAAAAGTTTGATTATGTCCATCAGCTGGAAATGTAAATAACATGAAAAATGGAAAATGCCGAAAGAGTGACTTTGAAACGGTGCACTGTGTGTGAGACCCAGCATTATTGTGACCTTGTGCCTTGTGTCATCTGACTGAACTGTAATGCAGTAAATGCAGATTGTGGGACAGGGGGTTGCATTTGTTTCATCTGCATTCCTACATTCCCAAGTCTTTGTCAGGAGTGTTGAATTATATTTTAAATACAATTGATTGGGTGTTTGTAATGAAAGTAATACATTGATTTTATTGAAAGTCACAAGGAAAGGGATGAATTTTCCTGTGCAAGCCCATATCGACTGCCTGTAGGGTTTAATGGCTTTACTGTCTGCCACTAATATGGGCTGCAATGCAAATTTATTGAGCTAGCACTAAGCCCCTGCTTTTGTTAGATAATTACGTTAAATGCATCACACTGGTCAGTTAGTGAGATGAAAACACACAAACCAGTAACTAGGAATTAATAAAACCTGTGCAGCATATGAAGCAACGAGGTCAGCAGCATCTTTGGAATATTTATCAGCATCATAAAATGTGCTGACCATTTGCAGAAACATTGTCAGATACGTAACTGAGCAATAATTAGCATAATGACAGCAGTGGAATGCATTACATGGATAGTAAACTAAAAAGGGGACCACTAACTTCTGAAGGTATTTAAGTTATGAACTGGTAACTTTTCTGCAAGTTAACTGACTAACTCAGTCAAATTATAAATGCTATTATTTGTAGGAATAGCTGACAAACAATAGCTGGCTATAGTATACTGTAGTCACCAAATATGTTTTACTGTTTTGGGATGTGTATTATTAGACATTATTTGGGCTTCTGAACTTCTGACTTCATTCCTGTTATCCAGCATTCCTTTATCCACTAGTATATTGGGATACGTCCAGATGTCTCATTAACTAGTTGCTTTCCACCTGACCTAGGTGAAATAGTGGACAGCTCAAAGACCAATAATATGCCTCAACACCTCTCAAATGCCAGTTAGGCCTGCAAACAGTGATCTTGCGGTGCAGGTATCAGTAGCTAAAAATTAACAGATATGAACTTTAGAGAAGGAACAGGTCTGTACTGCGTAACCAACTCCTGATGTATGAAATGCCATAACAAACAAAAGTAAAGGATTTGTGCAGTATAAACAAGAAGTTCCAAGGTGTGTTTGTGTTGTCAGGGCATGCAACATTTTATGGATGCAGTTATTGTCGTACATGTTTGAGCTACATTTCGATGAAAGCACGGATTTACATTGCTATTATCACATCCATGTTTGGAAGTCTATACATATGTTAGGATATTCATATTTCAGAAATTCTAAATAAGGTATATATACTTGTATTTATGTTTTTTATAACTTACACTCTATTATATGCACACAAATTTGTCCTTGTATATTTGTCAGGTTCTCTCTGAAAAAGGACCTTGTCTATCTAGGTTAACCCCATCAACAAACTGCATATAAATAACTAACTAAATAAAATAATGTTGCTTACTAGTACCATAACAAATTTGCAAATTCTGAACTTATCATTTTGTTGACTAGCGAAAACTGCAGTGTAAACAAACCCAATGGAAAAATGGAAAACAGCACCAGTATCTGAGCAACCATGATACGGAGCTCAAAACATGGAAACAAGTATAAAAAGGACAACACAAGGGGTGCAGCATTCCAACGGGGTAGCCATAGCAGCACCCAGAGTTTGGGAAGTACTTCAAGGCAACACAGTGTATTCACACCAAAGATGCACCAGAGTTGTTACACTGCACAGTATGTGTAAAAATATTATTTTAGGATGTGGCCACAGTAACAACAAATACTTCAAGGCAACACAGTGTATTCACACCAAAGATGCCACCAGAGTTGTTACACTGCACAGTATGTGTACAAATATTATTTTAGGATGTGGCCACAGTAACAACAAATACTTCAAGGCAACACAGTGTATTCACACCAAAGATGCACCAGAGTTGTTACACTGCACAATATGTGTACAAATATTATTTTAGGATGTGGCCACAGTAACAACAATTGCACAAAACTGCGAGATGCCAGATTGTATTTCATTGTCTATATATACACCAAGGAATATCTGCAGACATTCACTGTGATACGTGCAGAACTATGAAGACAGGGCTTGTCTCTCTCATTCTCTCTCTGTCTCTCTCTCTCTCTCTCTCTCTCTCTCTCCATCTTTTCCAGAATATTCTGGACATGTATCAGAGACAGAACTAACAGGAGTGATTTAAACCCCAGCTTTTGGTTGGTACCTTTGTACCTCCAAAACATTAAATGCCCACATATAGTGACTGAGGTTCTAAGAAAATCCCTTCCTTAGCCTCCTTGCCCTCCTTGGCAGTGCACCAACATATTTAAACATCAACCTCACACTTCACCCTCTATGCTCACAACATCTCCAGTTGATTCAGCTGTCACAGCTCTACTTACACAAGGTGTGAGCCTAAGCCTTTAAGAGTGACTGTGCATGCTACCACACTAGGCAATGTTCTAGTCATAGGTGACTCTATTATAGTCAGACAAATGGATGAACCACGTACTAGGCAGAACAAAGACAGAGTGACAGTAAGTTGTCTCTCGGATACCAGAATTCATGATGGCACCAGGCCACTCACATCCCTTTTCCCCATGTAAGCATATAACCTGATCATTGATCACAAGGAAGCAAACCACCTCTGATATTCCATCAATTCTTGGAAGAGAGAGGCATGGCTGAATCCCCTCAATTCTTGGAAGATATCGTTAGAGGCATGGTTAAATTCCTTCAATTCTTGACAGGTATCATGAGAGGCACGGCTGAATTCCCAAAATGTATGTTTCTAAGCCTAGAAAGAAACTAGTCTTGAGCTGCATATTACCTTCAGTATAAATTATAACAATATAGAAACAAAAAATAATAATAATTGTCTCAATAACTGGTGTCATTCTCAAGTGATCCATCGTGTCAGCACAGAGGGAGATAGTAGACATTTCTGACTACTGTGTCAACAGGGATGGCCTTCAGCTTTTCCATCTGGGCTTCCACACATTAGCTAAGACATTCTGTACCCCAGTTGTATTTTTCTTGGCAAAATCAGCCTTCTGCAAAGCTGCCAGCCTGACAAACTCCTAATCACAGCCATCCTAACATGGCACTGTGCAATTATACAAGTTTAAACCAGAAAATATGCATGCCTTCAAGGCTCTTCTGACTCTTGGCAACACATTCGTTTGTATAATTACACAAACTTTTTCCCAGTGCACAGACAACAGGGCTTCTTTACCAAGGTTTAGCATCTTTCACTTGTTCAGACCTCATCGTAAAGGTGGTTATATTTCCAGTGAGACATGTCCATATTCATTCAAAATCTTAAAATGTTGTGGCTAAACCAAGAGAAAAATGAATTAGAGCTCCTGCATACCCTGATATCTATAAACAAGTGCAACTATCATGTCATTTCTAACTATAGAATTCTTTCCATGTCTCCTGCAACCCACAACACTTATCTAAATAAATTGGAATCCTTAAATATTGAAACTAATGCTTTCATCTTTCAACTATCTCACCACAAAGAACAAATTTGCACAGATATCACTGGATGCCATAAACACAAAGTCTCTAGATGAGATAGTGCCTTCCACTCTAAGAAGAGTGAATCTGGCATCCCATTCCCTAAAAAGGACTTCTGCTTACTGTAACCAATCTACATGCTTCCCCCAGCTCTCAAGTGCAAGTATTCTTTAACTATGTCCACAAGGTTAAAGGGCATTCTTTAGCTATGTCCACAACTTCAAAGGCAATCCTGACTCAGAAGATATAGCAAACCTAGTGGCCAATAAATCCAGCTCCAACTTTACCCCTCTCTCCCCCTCAACCTTCCCTCAGGAAATACCATCAAATATAACTCCTTCTGCTATCACTAGGGAATGGGTTCTTAATGCTCTCTCTAAGGCCAACAACACCACATCAATAGACCCAGACAATATCCCAGGATGTCTTCTAAATATCATGAAACATGACCTATCAAGCCCTCTAGAATAGCTATTTAACTGTAGCCTCTAAACAGGTTTTGTGCCTCATGAATGGAAAACAACAACAGTTATCCTTTTGCACAAAGGTAGGCCATCTACAGACCTTGAAAACTACAGACCCATACGTCTCACTAGTCTTATATGCAAATCCATGGAAAGAAGTATCATGGAAATGATCAGTAATGATATATTAAACCTCCAGACGCTGAACCCAACCCTGTTTGGTTTCATCAAGGGTAGGTCATGCCTACTCAACCTGGTGGACTTCCTTGAGAAGGTCACCAAAGCAATGGATGAGGGCAAAATAGTTCAAATTGCCTACTTTGACCTGGCCAAGGCATTTGACACAATACTGCACTCGGGCATTGCTGAATTCAATAGGTTAGGTACAAACCCATATGTCACCCAGTGGATAGCCACCTGACTCACAGACAGGACCCAGGAAGTTAGAATTGGGGAGTCCACCTCTACAAAGAGGCTGGTCACAAGTGGATTCCCTCAGTGATTGGTCCTTAGACCGCTCCCTTTTGGCATTTATTTCTCCAAAGTCAAGGCAATGTCAGTGGTATCTGGCTGACTAAATTTTCAGATGACTGCAAATTAGGAGCTGTCATTGAATTCCATACTGACACAAATGTTCTCCAGGAAGGGCTGACACAGACAAATAACTGACGTCAGAGCTGTGGACTAAATCTAAATGCCAAGAAATGCATAATAGTATCCTTCGGGAAGTCATCCACCCCCAGTAACTATCATATTGACAACAGACCCCTTAAAGTTGACCTAGTAGTCAGGGACTCACGGACACACATAGACATCAAATCTTTGACCATCAGGTGTGTACAGTAGTGAGGAAATCATCTATGTTGTACAACTTATAAACAAAGGTATGGCATCTAGGTCCACGGAAGTCATTGTTCCACTGTATTTGGCATTCATCAGGTCTGTTATTGAGTACAATGTCCTCTTTGGTATGTACCTAACCAGGCATGTCCAACAGTTGAAATGTCCACAGAGGTTTCTCACTAAATGAACACAGGGTATACATAAAATGTCATATGCAGACTGCCACAAAACCCTATCCATGTATTATGTCTCCTACAGGCTGTTGAGGGGAGATCTGTTCCTGGCATACAGGGCATTGTCAGATCCCACTCTGATGGACCTTTTGCATAGCCACAAAACAAACAGCACCATAACTACCCATTTGAAAGACTTAAACTTTGCCTGTGATATAAATAGGAACTGCTGGAGAGACATGTATGTATCCCAGAGACTACCCTGTCTCTGGAACACACTCCCCATCCACATGAAGCAGAGTTCCTCCCTAGCCCAATTTAAGTGTAACTTGGACAATTGGATGGGGAACAGGAAATTCAGCCATGACTTGGTACCTATGTCTCTAATGGACACAGGCAGTCTGTAAATGATTCATCTCACAGGCCGCTGCTTGTAAATTTTACATCTCCCAAGCCCCTGTTTATACTTATCAAAGGTACGAGAACTTGTCAGAGATTTGGGATGCATGGCTAGGCTTAAAAAGGTCCTTGTGGTTGTTAGCCTAGTAAACACCTATGAACCTAAGTGAAGAGCAGAAAAAAGTCTTCAGATTACTGTAGAAAGCCAACTGACATTCTACAGTAAATCAACTAAACATGGCCCACCAAATCGATATCCCCATCTGTATCCAACCACCATAAATACAAATACATATTTGAAAACAAGCTCCTTTGATGGAATCCCATTATCAACAAACTTTACTTTACAAGAATAAAAAGCAACCTTCTAGCCCTAAGTAAACTCAAACCACCTCACAACAGAAATTACTCAAAACTATAAGCAAAAACTCACTTATAAGATCAACACATATAAAGCCAACAATTAATTAATTATTGACACCTCATCTAAAGGAACCATAAAGTCTTTTTGAACTGTGTAAGGAATCTTAGAAACAGTACTCAACACCACACCAATTAATCTCCACTTGTACCAGCTGTTCTGATCTGGAAGATATCACCAACAGATTAGTGGATGCATTTAGTGCAAACGTCTCCAACTGTCACCTCCCTGTTCCTCCCCTTGTTCAGTTCAATGTCTACTACCACTTATAATTGTCCCAGGACACAGGGTATACAGAAAATGTCATATGCAGACTGCCACAAAACCCTATCCATGTATTCTGTCTCCTACAGGCTGTTGTCAAAAGCCCCCCCCCCCCATTTCCACTTGGTATGTGGATGAGAGTAGCAGGACAGCTATTAATGTACCTTTCCACAAAGACCCTCTCCCCACCAGTGACCTTTAGAACTATAAACCAATTAGGTTTATCAGCATCATTTGTAAAATAATGATACATTAAACGGGATAGGTCTGTATAGAAGGTCATGATCAGCAGTGCAGAAGAGTTAACCACCTATATATCCAAAATAGCAGGAAGTTGTATAAATACACCATAAACTAGGAAAACAAGAAAGATGTCTAAACACCACAATTTTAAAGAGTGTGTTCATCCTCTTCCAAACAGGACTTTGTAGAAATGGAACTTTCAGGTTGCACAACATTACTTAAAAACATTAATTCATGATGTAATTAATTGACAAACCAATATGAACAAAACCTTTCTAAAGGTAAAAAGCAACAATTAAAGCTTGGTGGCTTTAAGTTTCAAAGCACTAGAAACTGAGTGGGTGAAAATAAAAGGGGTGCTACTCGATTTTTATTATTTTAGTAGTGATGAGTTTCCAGTCATGTGCAAGTGGCATTAATTTTCATTTAAACATCGAGGCCGATATCACTCCTGCTTGACATGCAACACAGGATGGGGATGATACAGCATAGGATGGGGATGATACACCTTAGGATGGGGATGATACACCTTAGGATGGGGATGATACAGTACAGGATGGGGGTAATACAGCATAGGATGGGGGTAATACAGCACCGGATGGGGGTAATACAGCATAGGATGGGGGTAATACAGCATAGGATGAGGATAATACACCTTAGGATGGGGATGATACAGCATAGGATGGGGATGATACAGTACAAGACAGGATGGGGGTAATACAGCATAGGATGGGGGTAATACAGCACCGGATGGGGGTAATACAGCATAGGATGGGGATGATACACCTTAGGATGGGGATGATACACCAGAGGATGGGGATTATACAGCATAGGATGGGGATGATACAGTACAGGACAGGATGGGGGTAATACAGCATAGGATGGGGGTAATACAGCATAGGATGGGGATGATACACCTTAGGATTGGGACGATACACCAGAGGATGGGGATGATACAGCATAGGATGGGGATGATACAGTACAGGATGGGGTAATACAGCATAGGATGGGGATGATACACCTTAGGATGGGGACGATACACCAGAGGATGGGGATGATACAGCATAGGATGGGGATGATACACTTTAGGATGGGGATGATACACCTTAGGATGGGGATGATACAGTACAGGATGGGGGTAATACAGCATAGGATGGGGGTAATACAGCACCGGATGGGGGTAATACAGCATAGGATGGGGATGATACACCTTAGGATGGGGACGATACACCAGAGGATGGGGATTATACATCATAGGATGGGGATGATACAGTACAGGACAGGATGGGGGTAATACAGCATAGGATGGGGTAATACAGCACCGGATGGGGGTAATACAGCATAGGATGGGGATGATATACCTTAGGATGGGGATGATACACCAGAGGATGGGGATTATACAGCATAGGATGGGGATGATACAGTACAGGACAGGATGGGGGTAATACAGCATAGGATGGGGGTAATACAGCATAGGATGGGGATGATACACCTTAGAATGGGGACGATACACCAGAGGATGGGGATGATACAGCATAGGATGGGGATGATGCATCTTAGGATGGGGATGATACACCAGAGGATGGGGATTATACAGCATAGGATGGGGATGATATAGTACAGGACAGGATGGGGGTAATACAGCATAGGATGGGGATGATACACCTTAGGATGGGGACGATACACCAGAGGATGGGGATGATACAGCATAGGATGGGGATGATACAGTACAGGATGTGGGTAATACAGCATAGGATGGGGATGATACAGCACAGGATGGGGATGATGCAGCATAGGATGGGGGTAATACAGCACCAGATGGGGGTAATACAGCATAGGATGGGGATGATACACCTTAGGATGGGGATGATACACCAGAGGATGGGGATGATACAGCATAGGATGGGGATGATATAGCATAGGATGGGGATGATACAGCACAGGATGGGGGTAATACAACATAGGATGGGGATGATACAGCATCGGATGGGGTAATACAGCATAGGATGGGGGTAATACAGCACCGGATGGGGGTAATACAGCACCGGATGGGGGTAATACAGCATAGGATGGGGATGATACACCTTAGGATGGGGATGATACACCAGAGGATGGGGATTATACAGCATAGGATGGGGATGATACAGTACAGGACAGGATGGGGGTAATACAGCATAGGATGGGGATGATACACCTTAGGATGGGGACGATACACCAGAGGATGGGGATGATACAGCATAGGATGGGGATGATACAGTACAGGATGGGGGTAATACAGCATGGGATGGGGATGATACAGCATAGGATGGGGATGATGCAGCATAGGATGGGGGTAATACAGCACCGGATGGGGGTAATACAGCATAGGATGGGGATGATACACCTTAGGATGGGGATGATACACCAGAGGATGGGGATGATACAGCATAGGATGGGGATGATATAGCATAGGATGGGGATGATACAGCACAAGATGGGGGTAATACAACATAGGATGGGGATGATACAGTATAGGATGGGGATGATACAGCATAGGATGGGGGTAATACAGCATAGGATGGGGATGATGCACCATAGGATGGTTCATAGGTTCATAGGTTCATAGGTTCATACTAGGCCATCTGCCCTAGGGCATTTATAAGCCTAGCCAGAGTGTGTTTGGCTTTTGCCACCCATTTTAAATTAATTTTGCTATGCCCTTTTTCGAGGTTAGTATACTGTGCCTCTGTCTAACAGTGACACAGAAGTGATACCCGGGGTAAACCTACGATCTCCCATCCACTCATCAAGATTCCTCTTGAAGAGAGTCAATGAGGGACTCTGCCTAACCTGGACTGGGATTTTATTCCAGAGTGAAGGGAGCCTCTGGGTTATGAATCTGTCCCTCCAGCATGTCCTATTTATTTCAGTGCTGAGGTTCAAGTCTCTCGAGTGCATAGCTCAATGGGATTTGGATTTTCTGAGGTGCAGCATGTCCATTAATTCCAGGTTGGACATGGCTTTATACATCAGGCACAGATCGCCTCTGAGCTGGCAGTATGCCACTGAGTAGAGCTGGCGTTTCTTTAACCAGGCAGCATATGGCATCTGTTTGAGCCCTTTGATCCTCTTGGTGAGGTACTTTTGGGGTCTTTCCAGTTACTGCAGGTGTCTGGTAAGGTACATCCCAAAAGGGGCATTGTACTCAATTATGGGCCTGATGAGAGATGAGTAAAGAGGCACGATGACCTCCCCTGATCTAGATGTGAATCCCTTCATGATTAGGTGGGCTATATAAAATGTTTTTCTAACCACTTTGGCCACATGGTTGTCAAATGAGAGATTGCTATCAACTTGGGTCTCCAGGTCCCTAATTACTTCTTCTGTACTTAATGGATTACCACCTATGTGGTAATTTGCGGGCACTTTGTTTTTACCAAAGGGGATGACTATACACTTTTTGGTGTTTAGCTTGAGGCCATGGCTCTGGCACCAGTTGTCTGTTTCTATGAGGCCCTTTTGGAGGATGCTTGTGTCGGCTGGAGAGTCGATTATGGAGCCCAGTTTGCAGTCATCTGCGAACTTGGTCAGCCACAGTCCTTCTGTGTTGGCCTGTACCTCCGAGAAATATATACTGAACAAGAGAGGTCCCAGGACTGAGCCTTGTGGGACGCCACTTGTAACTGGTTTGAAGTCTGACATGGCTCCAGCAATTCTAACCATGTGGGTTCTGTCTTTGAGCCAGTTTGCAACCCATCTAGTGACATAGATGTTTATATTTAAGCTGGTGAGCTTATCTATAATGCCCGAGTGGGGTATTGTATCGAAGGCTTTTGTGAGGTCCAGGTAGGCTGTGTGGACCACCTTCCCCTCATCAATGGCCTTGGTGACTGTTTCAAAGAAATCAACCAGGTTTAAGAGGCAGGATCTGCCCTTAACAAAGCCGAACTGGGTAGGATCCAGTGTCTGTAGGTCCCCAATATCTTTATTTATGAGGTCCATGATGATCCTTTCCATAGCTTTGCAGACCAAGCTAGTCAGGCTTATGGGGTGATAGTTTCCAGGATCTGTTGAGGCACCACTTTTGTGGAGAGGGACCACTGTTGCTGTACACCACTCTTTGGGTACATATCCTGTAGTAAGGCTGAGATTGAACAGTAGTTTTATGTTTGGGTTTAGCTCTTCTTGGAGTTCATGTAGGACACAGCCCGGGACACCGTCTGGTCCCATTGATGCTGTGTTCTTTGCTTTGGAGAGGGCAGCTCTTACCTGAGCATCTAAGATGTCAGGGGGGCAGCACTCTGCTGGGATAAATATTTGCCCTTTTGGTGGGGAGGGGGGGAGAAGTTTGCACTGAACCTGTCAGCTAGGATCTTGGCAATGTCTGTGGGTTCAGTGTATTTTTTGTCATTTTGGACTAATTCTGAGCATATCTGAGAATTCCCACCCAGGTTCCTAACATAACTAAAGAAAGCCTTGTGATTATCCTTAGTGTCCTGTGCAATTTTTCTCTTGAAGCTGGCCTTAGATGGTTTTATGAGTGCCCGTAGTTTTTTGCTAATACTGATCAGAGATGCCTTCCCTTTTTGGGATTTTGCTCTGTCATGTAGTAGCTTCCTCCTTCTATTGTATAGTTTGTTTATGGCTGGGGTCCACCAGTCCGGACATCTGCCTTTGGAGGATTGGGTCTTGGTTTTATTTGGGATTGCATGATCCATGCATTCCTGAAGGTGTTCATAGAATGTGTTTAGAAAGGATTATGCGGTCTGGGCTGTATTTTCCACAGGCCCGGGGGCTTTGAAGGATTCCACCTCGGTTTTGAGGAGTGTGAAATTTGCTTTAGAGAAGTTTATCACTGTGGTTTTCTGGGCAGGGGGTGGAGTCGGGATGTGACTATCCAGTGAGATTAGTTTATGGTCTGATCTTACCAGTGAGGGATACACTTCTGGTCTGGAGCATAGAGTCCCCATGTTGGTGATGATCAGATCCAGTATGTTTTCCCCTCTTGTGGGAGTGGTAACAAGTTGTTCCATAGCATTTGAGTTTATAAATTCTAGGAACCTTTGGGCTAGGGTGTTGGAGCTAGAGTAATGCTCCCAGTCTATGTTTGGGTAGTTGAAGTCGCCCAATATAATGGTGTTTGGAGAGACCTTCATATTTTCCAGTGTTCTCAGGAAGGCCGAGTGGGGTTCCTGGGTTTGGGAGGGTGGTCTGTAGCAGGCTATAAACTGGAAGGAAGTTTTACCCACTGTTAGTTGCACATGGATAGTCTCTGATGCTTCGTGCTGTGCCACCAACCTGGAGGTGTGGGTATCTTTGACGAATATTGATACTCCCCCTCCTTTTGTGGTTCGGTCCAAGTTTTGGGGCCGAAAAGCATGGTATGGGGTATAATCTGGTAGTGCTGGGGTGCTCTCAGGGAGCCTTGAACCAGGTTTCTGTTACTGCACAGATATCAATGTTCTCCATGCTAAGGAGAGTTTCGAGTGCATGCATCTTGAGGTTTAGACTTCTGGCGTTGAGTAGCATTACTCTTAGTTTCTTATCCCTTGTGATAACTATGGAGGTGGGTTTGTCTTTTGAGCCTTGCCTAAAAAAGGCACTATGGGGGTAGCAAGAGCCTTTGCCAATATCCGAAAGCCCAGGGGTGACAGGTGCAAGCCATCCCTAGCGAAGCATCGTGGCTTGTCGAGCATGTCATCCCAGGCTGACAGGCATTGGATCCCCTTTGAATGACACCAATACTTAAGCCAATTGTTGAAATTGATCATCTTGTCTTCATATTGTGGCATCATTCTTGGTGAGGGTAAGATGCTACTCAAGGTCAGGGTCATACTGGCCTGGGCTACATGCTCAGAGAGCTCCTCTATGTCTCTTTTCATGTAGTCCAGGGAGATACGTCTCAGGTCATTCACAACAGCATGGACAATGACTGAGTCATATTTGTACTTGCCTTGGAGTGACCTGAGTGCTTGTGTTATGTGGTGGATCCTAGCGCCCGACAGGCAGCTCACCGTGACCTTCTCCTTGTTCAGCCTGGTGAGCGGGACGTCAGTGTGCCTGATGATAGAGTCACCTATTACAAGTGTATCAGGTGTGCTGTTTAGCCTTAAGGGCTGTGACTGTTTGGCACACTGGCTTTGTGAGCTATGTGTTGCACGTGTTTTGTTTTGGGGTAGCGGTTGCTTGAGTGTCTGCTTTGGAGGTCTCTGCTGCTTAGGTAGATTTTTATTTAGAGCCTCCGAGTATGTTTTTGTGTGTTTATGTGCTTGGTTTGCTGTCGTGGTAGGTCTGTGTGAGACTGGAATTGTAGTGAGTGTGGTTTCCTTCTCCTCCTGACTTGTTTCACCAGTACTGAGTTGAGAGAGCTTAGCCTCTCAGCTGGGGATGATACAGCATAAGATGGGAATGATGAAGCATAGGATGGGGGTAATACAGCATAGGATGCGGATGATACATCATAGGATGGGGATGATACAGCATAGGATGGGGATGATACAACATATGACAGGGATGATAGAGCATAGGATGGGGATGATGCAGCATAGGATGGGGGTAATACAGCACCGGATGGGGGTAATACAGCATAGGATGGGGATGATACACCTTAGGATGGGGATGATACACCAGAGGATGGGGATGATATAGCATAGGATGGGGATGTTACAGCACAGGATGGGGGTAATACAACATAGGATGGGGATGATACACCATAGGATGGGGATGATACAGCATAGGATGGGGATGATGAAGCATAGGATGGGGGTAATACATCATAGGATGGGGATGATACAGCATAGGATGGGGATGATGTAGCATAGGATGGGGGTAATACAGCATAGGATGGTGGTAATACAGCATAGGATAGGGATGATACACCTTAGGATGGGGATGATACACCATAGAATGGGGATGATACAGCATAGGATGGGATGATACAGCATAGGATGGGGATGATACAGCATAGGAAAGGGGTAATACAACATAGGATGGGGATGATACAGCATAGGATGGGGGTAATACAGCATAGGATGGGGATGATACACCTTAGGATGGGGATGATACACCACAGGATGGGGATGATATCCCTTAGGATGGGGATGATACAGCATCAGCTGGGGATGATACAGCATAGGATGGGGGTAATACAACATAAGATGGGGATGATAAAGCATAGGATGGGGATGATACAGCATGGGATGGGTTCATAGGTTCATAGGTATTTACTAGGCTATCTGCCCTAGGGCATTTATAAGCCTAGCCAGAGTGTATTTGGCTTCCGCCTCCCTATTAGATTAGCCTACTGTGCCTCTGTAAAGTAGGTCACATAAGGTACCCTTTTAAGATTAGTTTACTGTGCCTCTGTCTAGCAGGGACACAGGAGAGATCCCAGGGTTGAATTTGTGATTTCCCATCCACGCGTCCAAATTTTGCTTGAAGATGGTCAGCGAGGGGCTATGTCTAACATGAATTGGGATTCTATTCCAGAGTGAGGGGAGCCTCTGGGAAATTAATCTGTCCCTCCAGCATGTCCTATTTATTTTTCTGCCGAGGTTTAGGTCCCTGGAGCGTGTAGCTCTAAGGGACTTGGATTTTTTGAGGTGGAGCATGTCCATTAATTCTGGGTTTGACATGGCTTTGTACGTCAGGCATAGATCGCCTCTGAGTAGGCGGTAAGCAACTGAGTAGAGCTGGAGTTTCTTTAGTCGAGCTGCATAGGATATCTGTTTATAGCCCATGATCCTCTTGGTGAGGTACTTCTGGGGTCTCTCCAGTTGCTGCAGGTGTCGGGTAAGGTACATCCCAAAAGGGGCATTGTATTCAATTATGGGCCTGATGAGTGACGAGTAGGGGGGCACAATGACCTCTCTTGATCTAGATGCGAACCCTTTCATGATAAGGTGGGCTATATTGAAGGTCTTCCTAACCACTTTGCCAACATGATTATCAAAGGAGAGATTACTATCTACGTTGGTCCCCAAATCTCTAATTACTTCTTCCATACTTAAAGGATTACCACCTATGTGGTAATTTGTGGGCACCTTGTTTTTCCCAAAGGGGATGACTATGCACTTTTTAGCATTTAGCTTGAGGCCATGGCTCTGGCACCAAGCATCCGTCTCTGTGAGACCCTTTTGGAGGATGCTTGTGTCAGCTGGAGATTCGATTATAGCCCCCAGTTTTCAGTCATCTGCGAACTTTGTCAGCCATAATCCCCCCGTGTTAGCCTGAACCTCAGAGAAGTATATACCGAATAAGAGAGGTCCCAGAACTGAGCCCTGTGGGATGCCACTTGTAACTGGTTTGGATTCGGACATGGTACCTGCGATTCTGACCATGTGGGTTCTATCTCTGAGTCAGTTTGCAACCCATCTTGTGATATAGGGGTTGGTATTTAAGCTGGTAAGCTTATTTATGATGCCCGAGTGGGGTATTGTGTCGAAGGCTTTTGCGAGGTCCAGGTAGGCTGTGTGGACTACCTTGCCCTCATCTATGGCTTTGGTAACTGTTTCAAAGAAATCAACTAGGTTTAAGAGGCAAGATCTGCCCTTAACAAGGCAGAATTGGGTAGGGTCCAGTGTCTGGAGGCTCCCAATGTCTTTGTTTATGAGTTCCATGATAATACGCTCCATAGCTTTACAGACCAGACTAGTCAGGCTTATGGGGTGATAGTTTCCGGGGACCATTGTGGCACCACCTTTGTGGAGTGGGACCACTGTAGCCTTTCTTTGGGTACATATCCTGTAGTAAGGCTAAGTTTGAACAGTGACTTAATGTGAGGGTTCAGTTCTTCTTGGAGCTCATGTAAGACACAGCCTGGGACACCATCTGTTCCCATAGATGCTGTGTTTTTTGCTTTGGAGAGGGCAGCTTTCACCTGTGCATCTGTGATGTCAGGGAGGTTACATTCAGTTGGGATATGTGTTTGCTCCTTTGGGGGGGGGAGGGTGGGAGAAGTTTGCGCTGAATCTGTCTGCCAGGATGTTGGCTATGTCTGTAGGTTCGGTATATTTTGTACCGTTATGCAACAATTCAGAGCATATCGGGGCGTTTCCGCCCATGTTCCTGACATAACTAAAGGCCTTGTGATTATCTTTAGTGTCTATGGCAATTTTTCTTACGAAACTGGCCTTTGATGATTTTATGAGGGATCGAAGTTTCTTGCTAATACTGATCAGAGATGCCTTCCCTTTTTGGGATTTTGCTCTGTCATGTAGTAGCTTCCTCCTTCTGTTGTATAGCTTATTTATGTCCGGGGTCCACCAGACCAGTCTCCTGTTTTTGGAGGAGTGAGTCTTTGTTTTATTTGGGATAGCATGATCCATGCATTCCTGCAGGTGCTCATAGAATGCATTTGTAAAGGATTCTTTCGGATTGGGCTGTATTATCCTCTGGCCCAGGGGCTTTGAAGGATTCCACCTCAGTCTTGAGAAGTGCAAAGTTGGCTTTTGAGAAATTCTTTACAGTGATTTCCTTGGCTGGGGGTGGGGACGGGATATGGATGTCCAGGGAAATTTGTTTATGGTCTGATCTTACCAATGAGGTTTACCTCTGGTGTGGAACATAGGGTCCCCATGTTGGTGATGACCAGGTCCAATATGTTGTTCCCTCTTGTGGGAGTGGTGACCAGTTTTTCCATTGCGTTAGAGTTTATAAATTCAAGGAACCATTGGGCGAGAGTGTTTGAGCTTGAGTAGTTTTCCCAGTCAATGTTTGGGTAGTTGAAGTCACCCAATAACATAGTGTTTGGAGAGACTTTCATATTCTCCAGTGTTCTCAGGGATGCCAAGTGGGTTTCCTGTAATAGGGAGGGTGTTCTGTAGCAGGTTACAAACTGAAACCAGTTTTGCCCGCTGTTAGTTGCACATGGATGGTTTCCGATGCTTCGTGCAGTGCCACTAACCTGGAGGTGTAGGTATCTTTGATGAATATAGATACTCCCCCTCCTTTTGTGCTTCGGTCCGTGTTTTGGGGCCGAAATGCAAGGTATGAGTTATAACCTGGTAGTGCTGAAGTGCTCTCAGGAGCCTTGAACTAGGTTTCTGTTACTGCACAGACATCGATTTTCTCCATACTGAGGAGAGTCTCGAGTGCATGCATCTTGAGGTTTAGACTTCTGGCATTGAGTAGCATTACCTTTAGTTTTTTTATCTTTGGGTTGTCTATGGAGGTGGGTTTGTCCTTTGAGCCTTGCCTAAAAAAGGCACTATGGAGGTGGCAAGAGCCTTGGCCAGTATACAAAAGCCTAAAGGTGACAGGTGAAAGCCATCCCTAGCGAAGCAACGTGGCTTGTTGAGCATGTCATCCCAGGCTGACAGACACTGGATCCCCTTTGAATGACACCAATACTTTAGCCAATTGCTGAAACTGATCATTTTGTCTTTATACTGTGGCATCATTCTTGGTGAGGGCAAGATGCTACTCAAGGTCAGGGTCATACCAGCCTGGGCTACATGGTCAGAGAGCTCCTCTATGTCTCTTTTCATGTAGTCCAGGGAGGTACATTTCAGGTCATTCACACCAGCATGGACAATGACGGAGTCATACTTGTACTTGCTTTGGAGTGACCTGAGTGCTTGCATTATGTGGTGGATCCTGGCACCCAACAGGCAGCTTACAGTGACCTTCTCCTTGTTCAGTCTGGTGAGTGGGACGTCAGTGTGCCGGACAATAGAGTCCCCTGTAACAAGTGTAGTGTATTTGGTGTGTTATTTGGCCTTAAGGGCTGTGACTGTGAGGCACACTGATTTTGTGATATATGTGATTTGTGGGTATTGTTGAGGAGTGGCTGTTGCTTGGATATCTGCTTAGGAGGTCTTTGCTGTTTAGGCAGATTTTTATTTAGAGCCTCTGAGTATGTTTTTTGTGTGTTTATGTGTTGGGTATGCAGATGCAATAGGTCTGTGTGAGACTGGATTTCTGGTGTGGGTGGTTACCTTTTCCTCCTGACTGACTGTGCCAGTCTTGGGTTGAGAGAGCTCTGCCTCCAGTTTGGCTGTGTAACTGCATCTCTCACATGTATTAGAGTTTGTTGGAAGGAGGAGAGGGTTGTCTGTGTACATAAGGCAATTGTAACATTGCCTCAAAATTCCCAGATTCACCAGCTGGACTGGACAGTAACCTTGAAACTGACCCTTGGACATACCAGATTAGTATAGGGAACTGTTTTTTTACTGATCAGATTAGGGAAGGGAACTGATTTTTCACTTGATCAGGAAGGACCAATCGGGAGTCTAATACTTATGAGAAGTCAAGGAGGGTGTAGTGCTTTAGTTAGTTAGTGTTTCCTTATAAGAGCTGAGCAAGTGCAGGGCTTTAGAAAGAGAATGGAGTGATTACTTTGAGAGTTTGAACAGTTCTAAGGGAAAAAGTGAAGAGCAGACTTTGTGGAGCCTGGAATAGGTTAAGCCTGTTTAGGCGGCGCTGCCTGATGCTGCTCAGTGTGCAAAAACGCGCAAAAAGAGAGTTGTAGGGTTTTAAGAGAGAGAGAGAGATCAAGGAGTTTAGAAATGACCCAAAATGGCCAATAAAACTACAGCTTCTAGGTAGTAACCACTCCTCCAGGGACAGGCAGGCTGTTCAGTGTTAACCACTCCCACTGGTGAACACAGAGACTTCCCTTTAGCCCAAGCAAGCACTGGCCTTCTAGAAACTTCCAAACAGTTCAGAACAGCAAATATGTAACTGAACTTTCTTAACTTTCAGAAAGTGGGAAAAAAGCAAGATTTTTTTCTTGTTTTTTTTCTTCTTTTTGTTGTGGTTTAAAGGTAGCAGAGATACACAAGCAGCAAAATAATCACAACAGTGCAATAAATGACCCCACACTTGAGTGCTAGGCCAAAATCAGGTAACATGCAGTTTTTAGAGAAAAAAACGATTTTAAATTAAGTGCAACACAGGAAATGCAGTAAACATGCTCTAGATGTGTTCCAAGTACTGTTACTGTTATACATATAAACTTTAGCTAGCAGGAAAATGCCAAAAAGTAGGCGTCAAAGCAGTAAAACTTAACAAAAAATCAGAAGAAAATACTTAAAATCACAAAAGTAATGTAATACAACATAGGATGGGGGTGATACAGCATAGGATGGGGGTAATACAGTATAGGATGGGGATGATACAGCATAGCATGAGAATGAAGCAGCATAGGATGGGGATGATACAGCATAAGATGGGGATGATAAAGCATAGGATGGGGGTAATACAGCATAGGATGGGGATGATACAGCATAGGATGGGGATGATACAGCATAGGATGGGGGTGATACAGCACAGGATGGGGATGATACAGCATAGGATGGGGTGATACAGCACAGGATGGGGATGATACAGCATAGGATGGGGATGATACAGCATAGGATTGGGGTAATACAGCATAGGATGGGGATGATATAGCATAGGATGCGGATGATATAGCATAAGATGCGGATGATACAACACAGGATGGGGATGATACAGCATAGGATGGGAATCATGCAGAATAGGATGGGGATGATACACCATAGGATGGGGATGATGCAGCATAGGATGGGGATGATACAACACAGGATGGGGATGATACAGCATAGAATGGGGATGATGCAGCACAGGATAGGGATGATACAGCCTACGATGGGGATGATGCAGCATAGGATGGGGAAAATGCATTATAAGCTGGGGATGATACAGCGTAGGTTGGGGATGTACACATACACTTCATGTACCAAGCCAGTAACAGTCGCCTTCATTGACATATGCAAGGCATGAGGTAGATATTGTAGGCCCTTACAATGAGAGGGGTGCTCATGTCAGACAGCATGGATGAGGCTTGTGCCTAATAGAAAACTGTTCAACTGCTGGCTTCAACAGATGTTATCAAGGATATAAAACTTGCACAGGTGCCTGAAAGATCCCCCACCCCCCCCCATTCACCTCTCATCATCATGCTGGGGACTCCCAAGTAACAGGGGGAATGAACATGATCTAGACAGGGAGGAGGAATCTGATGCTTGGCTAGTACTGGTGAAAAAGCACATTGAAAAACAAATATAGGAAGCATAAAAACATGGAACTCTAACCTTGCTGGAATTTGTTGATGCATTGTTTTCTGTTTTTAGGTTGCTTTTCCCTTTTTGGTGTTGTGCATTAGTTTGTTTGTTGTTTTCAGACAGTAAAATCAATGTTTTCTAAATGCCCTTTATCAACATTTTAGTTTCTCTTGGTCTTCGGAATCAGTTGTTATCAATGTGCTGGGGATAATGAGGATGCAGTTCTCATATCTGTTTCCAGTTCTTATCAATGTGCTGGAGATAATGAGGATGTAGGTTTTCTATCTGTTTCCAGTTCTTATCAATGTGCTGGAGATAATGCGGATGTAGTTCTCATATCTGTTTCCAGTCATTATCAATGCACTGGGGATAATGAGGATGTAGTTCTCCTCTCTGTCTCCAATTGTTACCAATGTGCTGCCGATAATGAGAATGTAGTTCTCCGATCTGTTTCCAATCATTATCAATGTGGTGGGAATAATGATGATGTAGTTCTACTATCTCTTTCCTGTTGTTATAAATATGCTGGGGATAATGAGGATGTAGTTCTCCAATCTGTTTCCAGTCATTATCAATGTGCTGGGGATAATGCAGGTGTAGTTATCCTATCTGTTTCCAGTAATTATCAATGTGCTGGGAATAATGCAGGTGTAATTATCCTATCTATTTCCAGTAATTATCAATGTGCCGGGGATAATGAGGATGCAGTTCTCTTGTTTCCAACTGTTATCAATTTGCTGTGGATAATAAGGATGTAGTTCTACTATCTATTTCCAGTCATTATGAATGCACTGGAGATAAAAAAATATATATTTCTCCTATCTGTTTCCAATCATTATCTCTGTGCTGAGGTTAATGATGATATTGTTCTCCTATTTGTTTCCAATTGTAATCAATGTCTTGGGGATAATGCAGATGTAGTTCTCCTATCTGTTTCCAGTTAGCAATGTGCTGGGGATAATAAGGATGTAGTTCTCCTATCTGTTTCCAATCATTATCAATGTTCTCGGGATAATGTGGATGTAGTTCTCCTATCTGTTTCTAGTTGTTATCAATGTGATGGGGATAATGAGGATGTAGTTCTCCTATCTGTTTCCTGCTGTTATCAATGTGCTGCGGATAATGAAGATGTAGTTCTCCTGTTTCCAATGATTATCAATGTGCTGGGGAGAATGAGGATGTAGTTCTCCTATCTGTTTCCAGTTGTTACCAATGTGCTGGGGATAATGAAGATGTAGTTCTCCTGTTTCCAATGATTATCAATGTGCTGGGGAGAATGAGGATTAAGTTCTACTACCTGTTTCCAGTTGTTATCAATGTGCTGGGGATAATGAGGATGTAGTTCTCCTATCTGTTTCCAATCATTATCAATGTGCTGGGGATAATGAGGATGTAGTTCTCATATCTGTTTCCTATCATTATCAATGTGCTGGAATAATGAGGATGTAGTTCTCCCTGTTTCCAGCTGTTATCAATGTGCTGGTGATAACAAGGATGTAGATCTCCTGTTTCCAATCATTATCATTGTGCTGGGGATAATGAGGAAGTAGTTCTCCTATCTGTTTCCAATCCTTATCAATGTGCTGGGAATAATGACAATGTTGTTCTCCTATCTGTTTCCAATCATTATCAATGTGCTGGTAATAATGATGATGTTTTTCTCCTGTCTGTTTCCAATCACTATCAATGTGCTGGGGATAATGAGGATGCAGTTCTTCTATCTGTTTCCAGTTGTTATCACTGTGCTGGGTATAATGAGGATGTAGTTTTCCTATCTGTTTCCAGTCATTATCAATCGGCTGGGGATAATGAGGATGTTGTTCTCCAATCTATTTCCAATTGTTATCAATGTGCTGGGGATAATGAGGATGTAGTTCTCCTGTTTCTAATCATTATCAATGTGCTGGGGATAACAAGGAAGTAGTTCTATCTGTTTCCAATCATTATCAATGTGCTGGGGATAATGAGGATGTAGCTTTCCAATCCGTTTCCCACTGTTATCAATGTCCTGGGGATAATAAGGATGGAGTTCTCCTATCAGTTTCCAATTGTTAACAATGTGCTGGGGATAGTGAGGATGTAGTTCTCGTATCTTTTTCCAGTCATTATCAATGTGCTGGGGATAATGAGCATGTTGTTATCCTATCTGTTTCCTATTGTTATCAATGTGCTGGGGATAATGAGGATGTAGTTCTCCTATCTGTTTCCAATCATTATCAATGTGCTGGGGATAACAAGGATGTTGTTCTCCTATCTGCCTCCAATCATTATCAATGTGCAGGAAAATGAGGATGTAGTTCTCCCTATCTGTTTCCAGCTGTTATCAATGTGCTGGGGATAATGAGAATGCAGTTCTCCTATCTCTTTCCAATCATTATCAATGTGCTGGGGATAATGAGGATGTAGTTCTCATATCTGTTTCCAATCATTATCAATGTGCTGGGGATAATGAGGATGTAGTTCTCCTGTCTGTTTCCAATCATTATCAATGTGCTGTGGATAATGAGGATGTAGGTCTTCTATCTGTTTCCAATCATTATCAGTGAGCTGGAAATAATGAGGATGTAGTTCTCCTATCTGTTTCTCGTTGTTATCAGTGTGCTGGGGATAATGAGGATGTAGTTATCCTGTCTGTTTCCAATCATTATCAATGCACTAGGGATAATGAAAATGTAGTTCTCATATCTATTTCCAGTTATTATCAACTTGCTGTGGATAATGAGGATCTAGTTCTACTATCTGTTTCCAGTTGTTATCAATGTGCTGGGGATAATGAGGATGCATTTCTGTCTGTTTCCAATCATTATCAATGTGATGAGGATAATGAGGATGTAGTTCTCCTATCTGTTCCAATAATTATCAATGTGCTGGGAATAATGATGATGTAGTTCTCCTATTTGTTTCCAGTCATTATCAATGTGCTGGGGATAATGAGGATGTAGGCCTTCTATCTGTTTCCAATCATTATCAATGTGCTGGAGATAAAGAGGATGTAGTTCTCATATCTGTTTCCAGTCATTATCAATGTGCTGGGGATAATGAGGATGTAGTTCTCATATCTATTTCCAGCTGTTATCAATGTGCTGCGGATAATGAGCATGTTGTTTTCCTATCTGTTTCCTATTGTTATCAATGTGCTGGGGATAATGAGGATGTAGTTCTCCTATCTGTTTCCAATCATTATCAATGTGCCGGGAAAATGAGGATGTAGTTCTCCCTATCTGTTTCCAGCTGTTATCAATGTGCTGGGGATAACGAGGATGTAGTTCTCATATCTGTTTCCAGTCATTATCAATGTGCTGGGAATAATGATGATGTAGTTCTCCTATCTGTTTCCAATCATTATCAATGTGCTGGAGATAATGAGGATGTAGTTTTCATATCTGTTTCCCATTGTTATCAATGTTCTGGGGATAATGACGATGTAGTTTTCATATCTGTTTCCAGTCATTATCAATGTGCTGGGAATAATGAGGATGTAGTTCTCATATCTGTTTCCAATCATTATCAATGTGCTGGATAAAATGAAGATGTAGTTCTCATATCTGTTTCCAATCATTACCAATGTGCTGGGGATAATGATGATGTAGTTCTCCTATCTCTTTCCCATTTTTATCAATGTGCTGGAGATAATGAGGATGTAGTTCTCATATCTGTTTCCAGTCATTATCAATATGCTGGGGATAATGAGGATGTAGTTCTCATATCTGTTTCCAGTCATTATCAATGTGCTGGGGATAATGAAGATGTAGTTCTATCTGTTTCCAGTTCTTATCAATGTGCTGGGGATAATAAGGATGCAGTTCTCCTATCTGTTTCCCGTTGTTACCAATGTGCTGGAGATAATGAGGATGTAGTTCTCATATCTGTTTCCAATCATTAGCAATGTGTTGGGAATAATGATGTAGTTCTCCTATCTGTTTCCTGTTATCAATGTGCTGGAGATAATGAAGATGATGTTGTCATATCTGTTTCCAGTCATTATCAATACACTGGGGATAATGAGGATGTACTTCTCCTATCTGTTTCCAATCATTATCAATGTGCTTTGGATAATAAGGATGCAATTCTCCTATCTGTTTCCAGTTGTTATCAATGTGCTGGGGATAATGAGGATGTAGTTCTCCTATCTGTGTCTAATTGTTATCAATGTGCTGGGGATAATGAGAATGTAGTTCTCCGATCTGTTTCCAATCATTATCAATGTGCTGGGAATAATGATGATGTAGTTCTCCTATCTCTTTCCCGTTGTTATAAATATGCTGGGGATAATGAGGATGTAGTTCTCCTATTCCAATCATTATCATTGTGCTGGGAATAATGCGGGTGTAGTTATCCTATCTGGTTCCAGTAATTATCAATGTGCTGGGGATAATGAGGATGCAGTTCTCATATCTGTTTCCAATCATTATCAATGTGCTGGGGATAATGAGGATGTAGTTCTCCTATCTGTTTCCCATCATTATCAATGTGCTGTGGATAATAAGGATGTAGTTCTCCTATCTGTTTCCAGCTGTTAGCAATATGCTGGGGATAATGAGGATGTAGTTCTCATATCTGTTTCCAATTGTTATCAATGTGCTGGGGATAATGAGAATTTAGTTCTCCAATCTGTTTCCAATCATTATCAATGTGCTGGGAATAATGATGATGTAGTTCTCCTGTGTGTTCCCCTTTGTTATAAATATGCTGTGGATAATGAGGATGTAGTTCTCCTGTCTTTTTCCAATCATTATCGTTGTGCTAGGAATAATGCAGGTATAGTTATTCTGTTTCCAGTAATTATCAATGTGCTGGGGATAATGAGGATGCAGTTCTCTTGTTTCCAACTGTTATCAATTTGCTGTGGATAATAAGGATGTAGTTCTACTATCTGTTTCCAGTAATTATGAATGCACTGGAGATAAAAAAAATATATATTTCTCCTATCTGTTTCCAATCATTATCACTGTGCTGAGGAAAATGGTGATGTTGTCCTCCTATTTGTTTCCAATTGTTATCAATGTCTTGGGGATAATGATGATGTAGTTATCCTATCTGCTTCCAGTTGTTAGCAATGTACTGGGGATAATAAGGATGTAGTTCTCCTATCTGTTTCCAATCATTATCAATGTTCTGGGGATCATAATAATGTAGTTCTCCTATCTGTTTCCAATCATTATCAATGTGCTGGGGATAATGAGGATGTAGTTCTCCTATCTGTTTCCAGATGTTATCAATGTGCTGGGGATAATGAGGATGTAGTTCTCCTATCTGTTTCCTGTTGATATCAATGTGCTGGGGGTAATGAAGATGTAGTTCTCCTGTTTCCAATCATTATCAAGGTGCTGGGGATAATGAGGATGTAGTTCTCCTATCTGTTTCCAGTTGTTACCAATGTGCTGGGGATAATGAAGATGTAGTTCTCCTGTTTCCAATGATTATCAATGTGCTGGGGAGAATGAGGATTTAGTTCTTTTATCTATTTCCAGCTGTTATCAATGTGCTGGGGATAATGAGGATGTAGTTCTCCTATATGTTTCCAATCATTACCAATGTGCTGGGGATAATGAGGATGTAGTTCTCATATCTGTTTCCAGTCATTATCAATGTGCTGGGAATAATGATGATGTAGTTTTCCTATCTGTTTCCAATCATTATCAATGTGCTGGAGATAATGAGGATGTAGTTTTCCTATCTGTTTCCAATCATTATCAATGTGCTGGGGATAATGAGGATGTAGTTCTCCTATCTGTTTCCAATCATTATCAATGTGCTGGGGATAACGAGGATGTACTTCTCATATCTGTTTCCAATGATTATCAATGTGCTGGGATAATGAGGATGTAGTTGTCCCTGTTTCCAGCTGTTATCAATGTGCTGGGGATAATGAGGATGTAGTTCTCCTATCTGTTTCCAATAATTATCAATGTAGTTGGAATAATGATGATGTTGTTCTCCTATCTGTTTTCAATCACTATCAATATGCTGGGGATAATGAGGATGCAGTTCTCCTGTTTCCAATCATTATCAATGTGCTGGGTATGATGATGTAGTTCTTCTATCTGTTTCCCGTTGTTATCAATGTGTTCGGGATAATGAGGATGGAGTTTTCCTATCTGGTTCCAATTGTTATCAATGTGCTGGGGATAATGAGGTTGTAGTTCTCCTATCTGGTTCCAATCATTATCAGTGTGCTGGGGATAATGAGGATGTAGTTCTCCTATCTGTTTCCAATTGTTATCAATGTGCTGGGGATAATGAGGATGTAGTTCTCCTGTTTCCAATCATTATTAATGTGCTGGGGATAATGAGGATGTAGTTCTCCTATCTGTTTCCAATCATTATCAGTGTGCTGGGGATAATGAGGAAGTAGTTCCCCTATCTGTTTCCAATCATTATCAATGTGCTGGGGAAAATGAGGATGTAGTTTTCCAGTCTGTGTTCCATTGTTATCAATGTGCTGGGGATAATAAGGATGCAGTTCTCCTATCTGTTTCCAATTGATATCAATGTGCTGGGGATAATGAGGATGTAGTTCTCTTGTTTCCAATCATTATCAATGTGCTGGGGATAACTAGGATGTAGTTCTCCTATCTGTTTCCAATCATTATCAATGTGCTGGGGATAATGATTATGTAGTTCTCCTATCTGTTTCCAATCATTATCAATGTGCTGGAGATAATGAGGATGTAGTTCTACTATCTGTTTCCAATCATTATCAATGTGCTGGGGATAATGAGTATGTAGTTCTCCTGTCTATTTCCAATCATTATCAATGTGCTGTCGATAATGAGGATGTAGGTCTTCTATTTGTTTCCAATCATTATCAGTGTGCTGGGAATAATGATGATGTAGTTCTATCTGTTTCTCATTGTTATCAATGTGCTGGGGATAACAATGATGTAGTTATCCTGTCTGTTTCCAATCATTATCAATATGCTGTGGATAATGAGGATGTAGGTCTCATATCTGTTTCCAGTTATTATCAACTTGCTGTGGATAATGAGAATGCAGTTCTACTATCTGTTTCCAGTTTTTCTCTATGTGCTGGGGATAATGAGGATGTATTTCTGTATTTTTCCAATCATTATCAATGTCCTGGGGATAATGAGGATGTAGTTCTCCTATCTGTTCAAATCATTATCAATGTGCTGGGAATAATGATGATGTAGTTATCCTATTTGTTTCCAGTCATTATCAATGTGCTGGGGATAATGAGGATGTAGGCCTTCTATCTGTTTCCAATCATTATCAATGTGATGGGAATAATGATGATGTAGTTCTCCTTTCTGTTTCCAGTCATTATCAATGTGCTGGGGATAATGAGGATGTAGTTATCCTATCTGTTTCCAATCATTATCAATGTGCTGAGGATAATGAGGATGTAGTTTTTATTTCTGTTTCCAGTCGTTGTCAACGTGCTGGGGATAATGAGGTTGTAGTTCTCCTTTCTGTTTCCAGTTGTTATCAATGTGCTGGGGATAATGAGGATGGAGTGCTCCTATCTGTTCCCAATCAATATCAATGTGCTGGGACAATGAGGATGTAGTTATTCCTCTCTGTTTCCAGCTGTTATCAATGTGCTGGGGAAAATGAGGATGTTGTTCTCATATCTGTTTCCAATCATTATGTATGTGCTGGGGATAACAAGGATGTAGTTCTCCTATCTGTTTCCAATCATTATCAATGTGCTGGGAATAATGATGATGTAGTTCTCCTGTTTCCAATCATTATCAATGTGCTGGGGATAACGAGGATGTAGTTCTCCTGTTTCCAATCATTATCAATGAGCTGAGGAAAATGAGGATGTAGCTCTCTTATCTATTTCCAATCATTATTAATGTGCTGGTGATAATGAGTATGTTGGTTTTCTATCTGTTTCCAATCATTATCAATGTGCTGCAAATACTGATGACATGTTTTCCATTGTTATCAATGTGATGGGTATAATGAGGATGTAGTTCTCCTATCTGTTTCCAGTCATTATCAATGTGCTTGGGATAATGAGGATGTTGTTCTCCTATCTGTTTGCAATTGTTATCAATGTGCTGGGGATAATGAGGATGTAGTTCTCCTGTTTCCAATCATGATCAATGTGCTGGGGATAACAAGGTTGTAGTCCTCCTGTTTCCAATCAATATCAATGTGCTGGGGATAATGAGGATGTAGTTCTCCTATCTTTTTCCAATTATTATCAATGTGCTGGGACAATGAGGATGTAGTTCTTCCTCTCTGTTTCCAGCTGTTATCAATGTGCTGGGGAAAATGAGGATGTTGTTCTCATATCTGTTTCCAATCATTATGTATTTGCTGGGGATAATGAGGATGTAGTTCTCCTATCTGTTTCCAATCATTATCAATGTGCTGGGAATAATGATGATGTAGTTCTCCTGTTTCCAATCATTATCAATGTGCTGGGGATAATAAGGATGTAGTTCTCCTATCTGTTTCCAATCATTATTAATGTGCTGGGGATATTGAGGATGTAGCTCTCCTGTTTCCAATCATTATCAATGTGCTGGGCATAATGAGGATGTAGGTCTTCTATCTGTTTCCAATCATTATCAATGTGCTGGGAATAATGATGATGTAGTTCTCCTATCTGTTCCCCGTTGTTTTCAATGTGCTGGGGATAATGAGGATGTAGTTTTCCTTTCTGTTTCCAATCATTATCAATGTGCTGGGGATAATGAGGATGTAGTTTTTATTTCTGTTTCCAGTCATTATCAATGTGCTGGGGATAATGAGGACGTAGTTCTCCTATCTGTTTCCAATCATTATCAATGTGCTGGGAATAATAATGATGTAGTTCGCCTATCTGTTTCCAATCATTATCAATGTGCTGGAGATAATGAGGATGTAGTTCTCATATCTGTTTCCAGTCATTATCAATGTGCTGGTGATAATGAGGATGTAGTTCTCATATCTGTTTCCAGTTCTTATCAATGTGCTGGGGATAATGATGATGTTGTTCTCCTATCTGTTTTCAGTCATTATCAATGTGCTGTGGATAATGAGGATGTTGTTCTCCGATCTGTTTCCAATCATTATCAATGTGCTGGGGATAATGAGGATGTAGTTCTCCTTTCTGTTTCCAGTAATTATCAATGTGCTGGGGATAATGAGGATGTAGTTATCCTATCTGTTTCCAATCATTATCAATGTGCTGACGATAATGAGGATGTAGTTTTTATTTCTGTTTCCATTCGTTGTCAACGTGCTGGGGATAATGAGGTTGTAGTTCTCCTTTCTGTTTCCAGTTGTTATCAATGTGCTGGGGATAATGAGGATGTAGTGCTCCTATCTGTTCCCAATCAATATCAATGTGCTGGGACAATGAGGATGTAGTTCTTCCTCTCTGTTTCCAGCTGTTATCAATGTGCTGGGGAAAATGAGGATGCTGTTCTCATATCTTTTTCCAATCATTATGTATGTGCTGGGGATAACAAGGATGTAGTTCTCTTATCTGTTTCCAATCATTATCAATGTGCTGGGAATAATGATGATGTAGTTCTCCTGTTTCCAATCATTATCAATGTGCTGGGTATAACGAGGATGTAGTTCTCCTGTTTCCAATCATTATCAATGTGCTGGGGAAAATGAGGATGTAGCTCTCTTATCTATTTCCAATCATTATCAATGTGCTGGTGATAATGAGTATGTAGGTTTTCTATCTGTTTCCAATCATTATCAATGTGCTGCAAATACTGATGACATGTTTCCCATTGTTATCAATGTGATGTGGATAATGAGGATGTAGTTCTCCTATCTGTTTCCAATCATTATCAATGTGCTTGGGATAATGAGGATGTTGTTCTCCTATCTGTTTGCAATTGTTATAAATGTGCTGGGGATAATGAGGATGTAGTTATCCTGTTTCTAATCATGATCAATGTGCTGGGGATAATAAGGTTGTAGTTCTCCTGTTTCCAATCAATACCAATGTGCTGGGGATAATGAGGATGTAGTTCTCCTATCTTTTTTCAATTATTATCAATGTGCTGGTACAATGAGGATGTAGTTCTTCCTCTCTGTTTCCAGCTGTTATCAATGTGCTGGGGAAAATGAGGATGTTCTCATATCTGTTTCCAATCATTATGTATTTGCTGGGGATAACGAGGATGTAGTTCTCCTATCTGTTTCCAATCATTATCAATGTGCTGGGAATAATGATGATGTAGTTCTCCTGTTTCCAATCATTATCAATGTGCTGGGGATAATAAGGATGTAGTTCTCCTATCTGTTTCCAATCATTATCAATCTGCTGGGGATAATGAGGATGCAGTTCTCCTATCTCTTTCCAATCATTATTAATGTGCTGGGGATATTGAGGATGTAGCTCTCCTGTTTCCAATCATTATCAATGTGCTGGGCATAATGAGGATGTAGGTCTTCTATCTGTTTCCAATCATTATCAATGTGCTGGGAATAATGATGATGTAGTTCTCCTATCTGTTTCCCGTTGTTTTCAATGTGCTGGGGATAATGAGGATGTAGTTCTCCTATCTGTTTCCAATCATTATCAATGTGCTGGGAATAATAATGATGTAGTTCTCTTATCTGTTTCCAATCATTATCAATGTGCTGGGGGTAAAGAGGATGTAGTTTTCCTGTTTCCATTCATTATCAATGTGTTGGGAATAATGATTATGTAGTTCTCCTGTTTCCCATTGTTATCAATGTGCTGGAGATAATGAGGATGTAGTTCTCATATCTGTTTCCAGTCATTATCAATGTGCTGGTGATAATGAGGATGTAGTTCTCATATCTGTTTCCAGTCATTATCAATGTGCTGGGGATAATGAGGATGTAGTTCTCATATCTGTTTCCAGTTCTTATCAATGTGCTGGGGATAATGAGGATGTTGTTCTCCTACTGTTTTCAGTCATTATCAATGTGCTGTGGATAATGAGGATGTTGTTCTCTGATCTGTTTCCAATCATTATCAATGTGCTGGGGATAATGAGGATGTAGTTTTCCTATATGTTTCCACTCATTATCAATGTGCTGGGGATAATGAGGATGTAGTTCTCCTATCTGTTTCCAGTTCTTATCAATGTGTTGGGGATAATGAGGATGTAGTTCTCCTATCTGTTTCCAGTTCTTATCAATGTGCTGGGGATAATGAGGATGTAGTTCTCCTGTTTCCAATCATTATCAATGTGCTGGGGATAATGAGGATGTAGTTCTCCTATCTGTTTCCAGTTTTTATCAATGTACTGAAGATAATGAGGATGTAGTTCTCATATCTGTTTCCAGTCATTATCAATGTGCTGCGGATTATGAGGATGTAGTTCTCATATCTGTTTCCAGTCATTATCAATGTACTGGGCATAATGAGGATGTAACAAGCAAGCAAGCCACCGGGAAAGGAATAAATCCAGACACAGAGCAAAAAACAAGTCCAATGTAAAAAAAACAGTATCTAGAACACAAGACTTACACCACAAACTAAAAATACAAACTATAATGTAGACCAATAAAAATTAATGTATTTATTCAAATGGAATAAGCGTTTTCACAGTTATACTCCAACATTGCTTCATCAGATGTTAAAAAGAAAAAAAAAACACTTCCTATATACTACTATCTGACCAATCAAATACATGTAACATGCCACGCTTCTCAAACAAATAAAAGCACGATACTATATTATATATTATACAACTTCTAACTATAATAAAATAGACTTACATAAAGACATATAAAAATATATATTAAAAATATGTACAAAAACTCTCTCTCTCTCTCTTTTGCTCTCTCTCTCTATATATATATATATATATATACACACACACACACACACACACACACACACACACACACACACACGCACACACACAAATGAATAATGTCAAAGTATATAAAAACTTTATTTAAACAATCTCCTTGCTTTAAGGACAGTTTTCAAGCCTTTCCCCTTGTAAGATTGCATCCTAAGGATCCATGTTGACTCCACCCTTTCAGCATGATTACAAATGTCTCCCTAACTTAGAGACTCATGTACCTTATCCATAACTTGAAACTTAAATGTATGATGTTCACCTTCTGACATGACGTGCTTGGCCAATGCATTATTCTCATACCTAATTCTAATAGAATAGGTATGCTCCCTTATTCTATCCTTAAACCTATGATTACATGTCCCTACATAAAACAAGGAACATACAATGCAGTGTGCCAGATAGATCACTTCCTTGGTGTTGCAGTCAGCACATACTCAAAAACAGAACCTACGTCCATCATTGGGGGTGACAAAACTAATATCAGTCTCAATGTAGTCACAAAAATTACAATTACCACAGGGGGCAGTACCCCAGACATTGGGACACCTATCTATATGTCTATTCTTATCTGCGTAACATAACATCTGTTTCAAAATCCTTTTATTTTTATACCTAAACTTAGGTCTTTCCCCAACTATTCCTTTAATCTTGTCTTCAGTAAGAAGTATAGGCCAATGCTTCTTAAAAATCTCAGTGGAAATAAATCCAATAGTTCTTAATATATAAAGTCTAAACGCAACTTTATTACTGAAAAATAAAAGCGTTTTGCCATTTAAAAATAAACATTTAGCTTCTTCAGAGACAATGAATAATGCGTATCAGAGAAGTTCGCGCCAAATGTTACATTTAAATTAAGGGAGGAGATTGTCTAATTACGTCATTTCCTCCCTGGCGCTCCGCATCTCTCTAAATACTTTGATTACAAAGTCCATCAAGTCTTAAACAGTGCATAAAAACAATTAATTATTAATCATCACATAATCAAATCATATATATAAAAAATATAAAATATTAAAATGTTTAAAAATACTGAATACACTTAACATGGTGAGACAAAATGCTAAAAAGTGTGTATGAATAAACATGAACATATTAATTCACTATTTATTTAGTATAACCTCTCATTTTTAATACAACTGAAATATTACAGTTGTCATTCAACCCAGGGCTATGGAATGCATTAAGTTTAATTTGCCATTCTAATTCATAAAGCTCGAGAAGTAGTGATAGGGGCCCTCCTCTGATATTCATGGGAATATGATCAATTCCCATGAAGTAAAACTTATGATCAGGAAAATTCAGTACATGCTTAGCTAAAGCGTTTTCTTGTTTCTTAGTCCTCATGGCATAGACATGCTCGTATATGCGCTGACGCAATTTACGATCTGTCTTGCCAATGTAGAAGGCAGAACATGAGTCACACAATGCTATATAAATTACTGATTTAGTATTGCAGTTAATTGTGTGTTTAATAGTGTATTTAATATCATTAACATAAAAATATATGCCAACTTTAATGAGATAACACCAGTTACAGGTACCACAAGTTGTGGACCCTTTACATTTGGTGAAGTGTTGCTTTTGTTTACATTGTAATATTTCTTTTAAGTTCATACCTTTTTTGAAAACTACTCTAGGAAAAGAACCTAATTTCTCAAACAAAAAAGGATCACTTCTAATAAATTGCCAATTCTTGGTTAAGATATTACAGATACTTCCTGCGTCATTACTAAATGTTGTAATAAAACTACTAGATAGGTTAGTTTTTGCAAATTGGAAGTGGTTATTATTACCAATGCTGGATTGTTGAGGCGTCTCCCCTTCACATAAATCAGGATCAATGGAGACCATTATTTGTTCATTAGATGTTTTAAGTAATGGTTTATAAAAGCCAACCATTCTCTTCTCCTCAATTTCTATAATAACCTCATCTAATAGTGTATCTGGGTATCCTCTATTCAAGAATTGGTTTCTAAGGAAAGTACATTCCTGACTAAAGGAGGAAGTTGTATTACACATACGCACCGCTCTAACAAGTTGGCCTTTAATAATAGCTTTTTTCTGTTTAAAAGGGTGCTGACTCGTAAAATGTAATATAGAATTGCAATAAGTTGTTTTCCTATACACCTTAGACAAATACACTCCCATAGAAACATCTTTACTCAAATGGACGTCTAAGTACTCAATCTCCTAAAGAGAGAAACAATACGTGAATTTGAGGAAATTAGTCGTTTGATTCATGAAATCAACAAGAACATGCGCCTCTGTTGCGTTACCTTTGAATAGAATGAAAATGTCATCAAGGTAACGTGTATAGAGGCACAACTGGTCACTAAATGTGGGATTTGAGAGAATAAATTTGTATTCCCAAAATGCCATGAACAAGTTGGCAACGCTGGCTCCACAGGGGGAGCCCATGGCTACCCCTTGTTTTTGTAAAAAGATTTTGTCATTAAATATGAAAAAATTGGATTCCAAGACTATACCAAGTAATTCAGTCACGATGCTAATTTCGTTATTAGTGGCACCTAGATCATGTAATTTCATCTCAACCCACTCGGTGGCCTCTTGGTGTGGGATTGAGGTATATAAATCCACCACATCTATAGTGAGGAAATTGTAAGCTGGATTAAATGGAACTTCGCTTAAATTACTAAGAAATGTCCATGAATCTTTACAGATGGACGGTATGGACTTTAAATATTTAAGCAAGATGTGATCAATTAATTTTGCACTATTATATGTCATGGAAAACCTCCCATCTATTAGTGCTCTCATGGGAGGATTCTCAAGATTCTTGTGAATCTTGGGGATACCAAACATAACTGGTACTTTTGGAAAGGAAATGTCTAGAAAATTGTATAAATCTATATCGATTCTTCCTTCCAAGAACATGTCTCGAAGGTACCCCCTGATCCTCCTGTGTGTTACATTCATTTCATTAATAGATGAGGGACAGTATGCTGTTGAATCCAAGACTGAAGACATTTTATCCAGGTACATACTGTCATCAAAGATGACTAAACCACCCCCTTTATCAGGTTTTATTGCTCTGACTGGCAAAAGTTTAAAGTCAGACAAAGCTGTTCTCTGCTCTTTAGTAATATTTAGAACATTCTTAGACCTACTAATGTTTCTCAGGTTTCTGAAGTCCAATTAGACATTTTCAAAAACATTCAAACGAGCATGCAAAGGGGGGTTAAAAGTACTTGGATTTTTCAAATCGGAGTGAGGCAATCTAGTGGAATTATTGAATAACACATCTAAATTCAATTTCCTCACATAACATTTGAGGTCAATAATAGTTTTGGTGAGGTCAAAATTTGAGCTAGGTACAAAGGTGTTGCCTCGTGACAAAATTTCAATAAGCTCAGGTGGTAATAAAACATTAGAATAACTGTAAATAGTAAAGTCTTTTTTCATATTAGTTTGAATATGCAGTCCAGGGTTCATATCAGAAATTGCAGAATGGGAATCATAATCATTAAGGCCAGTTAGTTGTTCCGGGTTCTGCTCCTTGTTTGATAAGTCCGTTGAGGCTGTCCTAAAAAATTACTATTCGATTGATTGTTATTATAGTTGTTGGTAGGACAATTCATGGGGTTGCTTTTCTTACTTCTATCATTACTCAAGTTAGTATTTGTTTTGGGTCTAGTATCCGATCTTGTTCTACTATTCTTTTGGAAATTACGATCCATCGATTGCTTGGACCCATGTGCTTGGTCATCCTCTTCAAAGGTGTCCAAGCTGTCCAATCCATTAGGTGACCCTTTCTGTAATTTGGGATATGCCTGGAAATGTTGATATGCTAATCTGTCCCTCTTTAATTTTTTTACTTTATTTTGCTTCAGTTTTGTCATTAGTCCATCAATACTGATGAAAATGCGATCATAATCGAATTTATATCGCATAAATTCAATGTCCAATTTAATGACATCATCCAGAGACTTAATTTCTTCAGTGATAATAGTAATATTAGAGGAATAATGCTTAATTAACAGTTCAAGGAGTTGAGCACCCTGGCGCTCAAATAAAGTGACCAAATCCGTTAAAAATTCAGACCCCTGTATAAGCCCTGAAGGGGTGAAAACAGAGCGTAACCCTTTTGGTACAATGTTTTCGTTCAAACACTGCTGGAAATAAGACACTTCCAGCTGTAATTTTTTTAATTTAACTAATTTCAAGTCAAGGTTCTTTAAATTATCAATGATAGAACTAATTGAATTCAATTGTGTCTCACCATTCAAGGCCGGTCGTTCCAGAGCTGGAGCACCCGAAAAAGCGAAAGCTTCCAGGTTGTCTATCCATTGTGTGATTGTTGGGACGCCAATAAGCCTCGGATCGTTGTTTGTGACCCTCTGCTGCTCTTCAGCGCTAGGAGTAACATCTCCGTTATTAGGGTAGTTTTGTTGTCCGATAAAAAGTGGTCTGTCAATGGCATCTCCAGTGACAGTAACAATGGTTGACCGAGCACTTCCCTGCCCAGCAGGGATACTGCTTGATGGACAACTCGAATTGCCCCTGTTTTCAAATGCATCCATACGATTAAAAAGTGCATCTATTTTCTGTGATAATGTTAATAACATGGAGCCCATATCCAATTCGGTGTTCAGGCGGTGGTCATCATCCGTTTGGAAAATAGCAGGTGTACTGGGGCTGCTTAACCTCTCTGTAGCCATGACACTCAACAAACCAAATGAACAGCAATACTACAAACTGGAGAAAACAAATACCGGGAGGTAGTAGCTCACAGAAACACCACAGTTCAGTGGAAATAAATCCAATAGTTCTTAATATATAAAGTCTAAACGCAACTTTATTACTGAAAAATAAAAGCGTTTTCGCTACGAAAAATAAACATGTAGCTTCTTCAGAGACAATGAATAATGCGTATCAGAGAAGTTCGCGCCAAATGTTACATTTAAATTAAGGGAGGAGATTGTCTAATTACGTCATTTCCTCCCTGGCGCTCCGCATCTCTCTAAATACTTTGATTACAAAGTCCATCAAGTCTTAAACAGTGCATAAAAACAATTAATTATTAATCATCACATAATCAAATCATATATATAAAAAATATAAAATATTAAAATGTTTAAAAATACTGAATACACTTAACATGGTGAGACAAAATGCTAAAAAGTGTGTATGAATAAACATGAACATATTAATTCACTATTTATTTAGTATAACCTCTCATTTTTAATACAACTGAAATATTACAGTTGTCATTCAACCCAGGGCTATGGAATGCATTAAGTTTAATTTGCCATTCTAATTCATAAAGCTCGAGAAGTAGTGATAGGGGCCCTCCTCTGATATTCATGGGAATATGATCAATTCCCATGAAGTAAAACTTATGATCAGGAAAATTCAGTACATGCTTAGCTAAAGCGTTTTCTTGTTTCTTAGTTAGAGGTTAAGCAGCCCCAGTACACCTGCTATTTTCCAAACGGATGATGACCACCGCCTGAACACCGAATTGGATATGGGCTCCATGTTATTAACATTATCACAGAAAATAGATGCACTTTTTAATCGTATGGATGCATTTGAAAACAGGGGCAATTCGAGTTGTCCATCAAGCAGTATCCCTGCTGGGCAGGGAAGTGCTCGGTCAACCATTGTTACTGTCACTGGAGATGCCATTGACAGACCACTTTTTATCGGACAACAAAACTACCCTAATAACGGAGAGGTTACTGCTAGCGCTGAAGAGCAGCAGAGGATTACAAACAACGATCCGAGGCTTATTGGCGTCCCAACAATCACACAATGGATAGATAACCTGGAAGCTTTCACTTTTTCGGGTACTCCAGCTCTGGAACGACCGGCCTCGAATGGTGAGACACAATTGAATGCAATTAGTTCTATCATTGATAATTTAAAGAACCTTGACTTGAAATTAGTTAAATTAAAAAAAATACAGCTGGAAGTGTCTTATTTCCAGCAGTGTTTGAACGAAAACATTGTACCAAAAGGGTTACGCTCTGTGTTTGCCCCTTCTGGGCTTATACAGGGGTCCGAATTTTTAACGGATTTGGTCACCTTATTTGAGCGCCAGGGTGCTCAACTCCTAGAACTGTTAATTAAGCATTATTCCTCTAATATTACTATTATCACTGAAGAAATTAAGTCTCTGGATGATGTCATTAAATTGGACATTGAATTTATGCGATATAAATTCGATTATGATCACATTTTCATCAGTATTGATGGACTAATGACAAAACTGAAGCAAAATAAAGTAAAAAAATTAAAGAGGGACAGATTAGCATATCAACATTTCCAGGCATATCCCAAATTACAGAAAGGGTCACCTAATGGATTGGACAGCTTGGACACCTTTGAAGAGGATGACCAAGCACATGGGTCCAAGCAATCGATGGATCGTAATTTCCAAAAGAATAGTAGAACAAGATCGGATACTAGACCCAAAACAAATACTAACTTGAGTAATGATAGAAGTAAGAAAAGCAACCCCATGAATTGTCCTACCAACAACTATAATAACAATCAATCGAATAGTAATTTTTAGGACAGCCTCAACGGACTTATCAAACAAGGAGCAGAACCCGGAACAACTAACTGGCCTTAATGATTATGATTCCCATTCTGCAATTTCTGATATGAACCCTGGACTGCATATTCAAACTAATATGAAAAAAGACTTTACTATTTACAATTATTCTAATGTTTTATTACCACCTGAGCTTATTGAAATTTTGTCACGAGGCAACACCTTTGTACCTAGCTCAAATTTTGACCTCACCAAAACTATTATTGACCTCAAATGTTATGTGAGGAAATTGAATTTAGATGTGTTATTCAATAATTCCACTAGATTGCCTCACTCCGATTTGAAAAATCCAAGTACTTTTAACCCCCCTTTGCATGCTCGTTTGAATGTTTTTGAAAATGTCTGCGAATTGGACTTCAGAAACCTGAGAAACATTAGTAGGTCTAAGAATGTTCTAAATATTACTAAAGAGCAGAGAACAGCTTTGTCTGACTTTAAACTTTTGCCAGTCAGAGCAATAAAACCTGATAAAGGGGGTGGTTTAGTCATCTTTGATGACAGTATGTACCTGGATAAAATGTCTTCAGTCTTGGATTCAACAGCATACTGTCCCTCATCTATTAATGAAATGAATGTAACACACAGGAGGATCAGGGGGTACCTTCGAGACATGTTCTTGGAAGGAAGAATCGATATAAATTTATACAATTTTCTAGACATTTCCTTTCCAAAAGTACCAGTTATGTTTGGTATCCCCAAGATTCACAAGAATCTTGAGAATCCTCCCATGAGAGCACTAATAGATGGGAGGTTTTCCATGACATATAATAGTGCAAAATTAATTGATCACATCTTGCTTAAATATTTAAAGTCCATACCGTCCATCTGTAAAGATTCATGGACATTTCTTAGTAATTTAAGCGATGTTCCATTTAATCCAGCTTACAATTTCCTCACTATAGATGTGGTGGATTTATATACCTCAATCCCACACCAAGAGGCCACAGAGTGGGTTGAGATGAAATTACATGATCTAGGTGCCACTAATAACGAAATTAGCATCGTGACTGAATTACTTGGTATAGTCTTGGAATCCAATTTTTTCATATTTAATGACAAAATCTTTTTACAAAAACAAGGGGTAGCCATGGGCTCCCCCTGTGGAGCCAGCGTTGCCAACTTGTTCATGGCATTTTGGGAATACAAATTTATTCTCTCAAATCCCACATTTAGTGACCAGTTGTGCCTCTATACACGTTACCTTGATGACATTTTCATTCTATTCAAAGGTAACGCAACAGAGGCGCATGTTCTTGTTGATTTCATGAATCAAACGACTAATTTCCTCAAATTCACGTATTGTTTCTCTCTTCAGGAGATTGAGTACTTAGACGTCCATTTGAGTAAAGATGTTTCTATGGGAGTGTATTTGTCTAAGATGTATAGGAAAACAACTTATTGCAATTCTATATTACATTTTACGAGTCAGCACCCTTTTAAACAGAAAAAAGCTATTATTAAAGGCCAACTTGTTAGAGCGGTGCGTATGTGTAATACAACTTCCTCCTTTAGTCAGGAATGTACTTTCCTTAGAAACCAATTCTTGAATAGAGGATACCCAGATACACTATTAGATGAGGTTATTATAGAAATTGAGGAGAAGAGAATGGTTGGCTTTTATAAACCATTACTTAAAACATCTAATGAACAAATAATGGTCTCCATTGATCCTGATTTATGTGAAGGGGAGCCTCAACAATCCAGCATTGGTAATAATAACCACTTCCAATTTGCAAAACTAACCTATCTAGTAGTTTTATTACAACATTTAGTAATGACGCAGGAAGTATCTGTAATATCTTAACCAAGAATTGGCAATTTATTAGAAGTGATCCTTTTTTGTTTGAGAAATTAGGTTCTTTTCCTAGAGTAGTTTTCAAAAAAGGTATGAACTTAAAAGAAATATTACAATGTAAACAAAAGCAACACTTCACCAAATGTAAAGGGTCCACAACTTGTGGTACCTGTAACTGGTGTTATCTCGTTAAAGTTGGCATATATTTTTATGTTAATGATATTAAATACACTATTAAACACACAATTAACTGCAATACTAAATCAGTAATTTATATAGCATTGTGTGACTCATGTTCTGCCTTCTACATTGACAAGACAGATCGTAAATTGCGTCAGCGCATATACGAGCATGTCTATGCCATGAGGACTAAGAAACAAGAAAACGCTTTAGCTAAGCATGTACTGAATTTTCCTGATCATAAGTTTTACTTCATGGGAATTGATCATATTCCCATGAATATCAGAGGAGGGCCCCTATCACTACTTCTCGAGCTTTATGAATTAGAATGGCAAATTAAACTTAATGCATTCCATAGCCCTGGGTTGAATGACAACTGTAATATTTCAGTTGTATTAAAAATGAGAGGTTATACTAAATAAATAGTGAATTAATATGTTCATGTTTATTCATACACACTTTTTAGCATTTTGTCTCACCATGTTAAGTGTATTCAGTATTTTTAAACATTTTAATATTTTATATTTTTTATATATATGATTTGATTATGTGATGATTAATAATTAATTGTTTTTATGCACTGTTTAAGACTTGATGGACTTTGTAATCAAAGTATTTAGAGAGATGCGGAGCGCCAGGGAGGAAATGACGTAATTAGACAATCTCCTCCCTTAATTTAAATGTAACATTTGGCGCGAACTTCTCTGATACGCATTATTCATTGTCTCTGAAGAAGCTAAATGTTTATTTTTCGTAGCGAAAACGCTTTTATTTTTCAGTAATAAAGTTGCGTTTAGACTTTATATATTAAGAACTATTGGATTTATTTCCACTGAACCGTGGTGTTTCTGTGAGCTACTACCTCCCGGTATTTGTTTTCTCCAGTTTGTAGTATTGCTGTTCATTTGGTTTCTTAAAAATCTCAGTTATTGCCTTAATATCACTATTGAATTGTAATGTGATAGTCAATGAATCATATTGTTTACTTCTGGATCCTGAAGTATCAGTAGCTGCACCAAAATATGGTTTCACTCCACTCCCCCCTCAACTCAGCACCAGCATGCACACCCAACTCAATTTCTCTCTTTCTATAACCTCTCATACTAAACTGTCTCCCCAAACTTACAATCTCATCTTCAAATCTTTGGTCATCATTATTTAGGTGGGATACTCTCATCCCTTGCCCTTTCACTATATTATGAAAAATGTGGGTTGGATGCATGCTAGTTCGATGGAGAAATGAATTCCTATAGCATTCTTCCCTAAATAGATGTGTGCTAAAAATGAGGATGTAGTTCTCCTATCTGTTTCCAGTTTTTATCCATGCACTGGATATAATGAAAATATAGTTCTCCGATCTGTTTCCAATCATTATCAATGTGCTGAGATAATGAGGATGTAGTTCTCCTATCTGTTTCCAATCATTATCAATGCTCTGGGGATCATATTAATGTAGTTCTCCTATCTGTTTCCAATCATTATCAATGTGCTGGGATAATGAGGATGTAGTTCGCCTATCTGTTTCCAGTTGTTATCAATGTGCTGGGGATAATAAGGATGTAGTTCTCTTAATTGCTTCCCATCATTACCAATGTGCTGGGGATCATGTGAATGTAGTTCTCCTATCTGTTTCCAATTATTGTCAATGTGCTGGGGATAATGAGGATGTAGTTCTCCTATCTGTTTCCAATCATTATCAATGTGCTGGGGATAATGAGGATGTAGTTCTCCTATCTGTTTCCAGTCATTATCAATATGCTGGGGATAATGAGGATGTAGTTCTATTAATTGTGTCCAATCATTATCAATGTGTTGGAGATAATGAGGATCTAATTCTCCTATGTGTTTCCAGTCATTATCAATATGCTTGGGATAATGATGGTGTAGTTCTCCTATCTGTTTCCAGTCATTATCAATGTGTTGGGGATAATGAGGATGTAGTTCTCTTAATTGTTTCCAATCATTATCAATGTGCTGGGGATAATGAGGATATAGTTCTATTAATTGTTTCCAATCATTATCACTGTGTTGGAGATAATGAGGATCTAGTTCTCCTATGTGTTTCCAGTCATTATCAATGTGCTGGGATAATAAGGATGTAGTTCTCCTATCTGTTTCAACTTGTTATCAATGTGCTGAGAATAATGAGGATGTAGTTCTCTTATCTGTTTCCAATTGTTATCAATGTGCTAGGGATAATGAGGATGCAGTTCTCCTATCTGTTTCCTGGGACACAGCAACATCATCAATTGTCTTTTTCCCATTTTCTATTCGGGGCCAGGGTGTCAGGTCAACTGTCATCATCTCTCTAAATTCAATACACTCTCCTATCTCTTTCAACAGTTGTTCCTGACTGTCTCAGGTCTTCTCTCACACAATCCATCTATCTCTTTGCTGAACTTCATCCCAGATTTGCAGATTTTCAAAGTAAACTGGAAACTGGGTTAATGCTATAGACATTGCAGTGCACTGTTCAGTAGATCGTGCAGATCAGACAAGATTGGGAGGACCTTCTAAATTCAAATTTAATTAAGGAGTAAAAACAATGCAATAACCATTGAGACTTACAACATGACAGGGTGGAAAGGTGTGAAAATTCAAAATAATCACACACCAGCTTTATTTGGCAGCTCTTACAGATGAAATCCTGTCTTGTTCTGTATACATTAACCACAAATACTTTGTCTCAGCTACTTCTACAATTCAGATTGAGATAATCCCTTTGCAATTAAAGAATGCAACTCAAATGCCTGCTTAATTATCACTAACAAGGAACTTTTCTGACCTCTAAGAAAAAAATAAAATAAAATTTAAGGAACAACAAACTGCAATATCATACAAGCAAAATACAAGAAACAATGTAACTATGAAAACTATAAACCAAGAAATCAGAAATACTTATTACAAATTTAACTGAGAGTTCTCAAACTCTTATGATAGACGCATTTCCTCCCAAAAACTATTTTGAGTCTTATTTATTTATTTATCTATCTATTTTTACCAGGCTAACCCTGCAGGGCAATGTCTGTTTTCACAGACTTTACACACAGACACATCCACAAACCCAACAATCATTCCCTCTTTATTGACTGGGTACACGCCAGGTGTGTGTGAGCAGTCTTAAAAATACATAAATTATTGCCACGGGAATATATTTTATTTCATTCCTGTCTGCAAATATACAGTGTTAACTATCACACCCTACACACACACACACACACACACACACACACACACACACACACACACACACACACACACACACACACAAACAGATGAAACCACTGTGTACATCTATGATACGTAGCTTTACTGTGATCAGATGAATGAATTAATGCATAACTCACAGCCACAATAATGTATTTCAGCTTGTTGTTGTCAGATCCATACACTGGAGACCATTACAAGACATGAGCTCATCCAGTACTCAAAATCACCTCTTTGGAATGTTGATTATCCACTGGTATTCCTGATTCTCCATACCTATTTTTAAGGATATGTAAAGATTTTTGAATAACAGTATGCATTACAAGGTTAACAGCAATGTACACCAACCTCTGTATTTAAAAGGAGTAAATAAATTATCAAAAGCTGAAACACAGTCAATGAGTTTTTTGGGAAGTAAATGTCTTGTTATTAAGCTTTGGAATTAATTGTTATGCAGGAATGAATTCTGTGTTATGACTGTGATATTATTATGGTGGAAAGGTTTATGTACATTTGTAATCCTTCTAGCTGTATTGTCTGGAGCTTTTGTTTTCATTGGGTCACACATACTTACAGCAATTCAGAATGCTACCAATGAAGGTTCAATTAAAGAATCTGAGACCCTTGCCCAGAACATGGATACTACACTTCACTCTTAGAGTCAGACCTAAAAATAGTGCTCACCAGTAAGTGCAATGACCAGTGGCTTAGCCCAAGAAAGCTATACTGAGCCATCATGTGGGCTCACCACCGGCAAGGCAAACAGCAGAGGTCTAATGTGATACCACTGAAGAAGCAGGCAGGACTGGGACAGATTGAGTGACTAGGTTCTGGCAATGGAAAGTTTCTTTGGATACGGAATGTCACATCACAGCTGGGAAAAGAGGCAGCAAAGCTTGTGTTGGAAGCTAGACTTAGTTGTTCTTACTTCTACATGCAACAATGATTCAGTAACAAATTTCCCAAGTGGTGGTGGTCAACTTCCTTTTCTGTAGCTGACCCTTAGGAAAGGACCTGGGCAGGTATAGAAATATGTCAAACTCCTAGATTGGTACTGTTCACTTGGTTTTGTATCAGTAAATGACAGCCTGTATATAAGCCTCTCATTTGCGAGTAGCTGCACAGCACACAATGGGGGTTAGTGGTGCCCTGTATAGTAGCAATCTCCTAGAAACTACTTTTTCCCTAGATGTTTGTCAGTTGAACCCTTCCAAGCTTCTCTGCTGTACTGTGGGCAACTCAGTTAATACCACAGCAGTGTCTTCATACTCCTTCACCCCTAATCCTCAACAGAATAAACCCCCTTGTTTAGTTAGTCAAGTTAGTCCTAGAGCAAAAGCTAATCCAACTTGCCCATTCTCCAACTAGTAGTTAGGATTTAACCTGGCACAATGGACAGCCAGTTTCCCAACATTTCACCAAATAGCCTGATTAACATGGGCATCCTAGGGCAATGTAGTAATTGCCTCATGTATACTGACAACCACTTGCTCCTAAAGCAAACAAATACAGTATGTGAGAGATGTAACTACACCATGAAGCTGGGATCAGTCCTCTCATGTAACAATAAACAGACATCAAACAGGTTGTCAGCACACATACATCTCCTCTCACACTAGACAAGTTCAAGTCACAGAGACCCATCTATACAGAGGTAATCACTAAGAGCCTACCAAAGGATGAGAGACCTCCCACATGCAAACAGATCACACATACTGGAACATGGACAGACCCCATTTCACATAGAAACACATATACAAGTGTCTCAGCAAATAAGCCCCTAAGGCAAAACACCTCAAAACCTAATGTCCTGGTCATAGGCCATTCCATAATGAGACACATAGATGTTCCCCTCACCAGGAGAGACAAGGAGAAAGTCACAGTTAGCTGCCTGTCAGGTGCCAGGATCCATCAAATCATACACACACTCAAGTCACTCAACAACAAGTACCATTATGACTGTCATAGCACATGTTGGAGTGAATGACTTGAGATTTATATGTCTGGGCTATATGAAGAGAGACATGACTGAACTCTCAGATTATGTGTCCCAAGCAGGTATATCTCTAGAATTAAGTAGCATTTTACTTTCACCAAGGATGATGCCACAATGCAGAGAAAAAAATTATTGACTTCAACAATTGGCTTAGCTTTTGGTGTCAGTCCAAGGGCATCCAGTATCTGTCAGCCAGGGAAGACATGGTTAACAGACCACACTGCTTTGCCAGAGAGGGTCTTCATTTGTTTCCTCTAGGCTTTCGGATACTGGCAGAAACACTTGCCTTCCCCATAGTGCCTTTTTAAGTAATGTCAAAACAAAAAACATCCCCTGTAAAGAAATCCACTCAAGACAAACTCAAGGTTGTGCTGCCTAATGCTAGGACTCTAAACAGAAAACTGTACTTCCTGGAAGCACTCCTCACCTTGGAAGATACTGATGTCTGTGCAGTCACTGAGACTTGGTTCAAGGCCACAGAGAGCATCCCAACCATACAAGGTGACAAAGTCTTTACACGTTCAGACCCCAAAGCAAGTGTGAAAGACCCAAAGGTGCAGCTGTATACATCTTCATTAAATCTAAATACACCTCAAGACTGGTTAAACAGTATGACTCTCCAGAGCTACTCCAGGTACAATTAAATATAGGTAAAACACCCAACCACATCATTGCTAGCTACAGGTCCTCCATCATGAACCAAGAGAAACACACTGACTACCTGGACTTGCTATAATCACTCCCTATACAGCCAAACACTTTGGTCATGGGAGACTACAGCTATCCTTCAATGGATTGGACAACATTCACAAGCAGAAATGCAATTGCCCTGAGGTTCACAGCTTTCATTGAATGGCCATTCCTTGTACATAGACCATCGAAACTTCCATACATCGAAAGGCCAAATGATCATAAATAATTTCAATGAATGATTATAGTTAGTCAACATAAAGGAAACGGACCATAGCACATGCTTAGCAGTAAAGCAGGGGTGAGGAAGCCTGCCCTTTCCCCACTGCAGTAGGATCTCAGAGTTGGTATATATAATTAATGGGGCAAGAGGAGGATTCAATGAACACCAGACCCTCCTTATGTGCGGGCTGTGCCCCCCACACCCCCTGTTAATTACATATACCACCTCCAAGATTGCACTACAGTGGGGAAAGGGCAGGTTTCCTTAGGGTGGCCTAATGGTTAAGTTGTTTGCCTTACAAACACAAGGTGCAGGGTTTGAGTCTCACAAGGGATAATTGGCTAGGCTTAAAATGGCTCGCAAGGGCAGTTAGCTTAGTACTAATCTATGAACCTATGAACCTATGAACCGGTAGGTCAGCACTAGTTCTGTTCCTTTTATGTTGGCCAGCTGTAATTGTTCATTGAAATTATTTATAATCATTTGGCCTTTTGATGTAAGGAGGTTTCATTGGTCTATGAATGATGAACAGCCATTCAGTTGCTAAGCATAGACCCGGTTACACATATGCACACACAACTAAACACCTCCATTTAAGCAGCAATGACTACTTAAATAAATGTGTATTAGCTCATTGCTATGGTTGCATCCTTAAGGCAGCAGTGACTGTATAAATAAATCTTATTTTACCGCCTTTGTGCTCAGTCAATAATTTGTCTTAGGTGCCGATCATACCACCTAACAAGTTGTACTGGGGCAACAGTCTACTTTTGGCCCACCTTAGCTGTGATACTGCCTCCATGTATTTTTATCATTCCCCACATAGGTGATGAAGTCTCCCAACAGAACTACACCCTCTGTAGTTAGTGCACCATCAAACACTATACCCATTGTCTCTTAGAACTCCTGGGAACCCAAATAGTTTTTAGGTGAACATACACAAACAATTGTTTTCTTTTCTGCAACTCTCAGTCACTTTGAGATGACCCTGTAGTTTCATGGGTTCATAGGAGTATACTAGTATAATGGCCCTAGGGCCTTAACAAACCTAGCCATGTATTACCCTTGTTCTCTAGTTGACCATGGTTAGATGGCCGTTGTTAGCAGAGAGAATCAGTGATTAGCACCGGCTGCTCCTGTCCATGAAGGACATAAGTGCCACCCCTGGGGTGTGAATTTATGGTCTCCCATCCAATTGTCAAGGATGTGCTTAAATTGGGTCATTGAGGAGCTCTGCTTCACATGAAGTGGGAGTTTATTCCAGAAGAGCAGCAACCTCTGGGAAACATATCTGTATCTCCAACATGCTTGGTTTATGTCACAGGCTAGGTTGAGATCCCTTGTGCAAGTGACCCTTGTCCCATTTTATTTGCAGACATGCATTTCCATTAGGGCAGGGTCAGAGATCACTCTGTAGGCCAGACACAGGTCACCTCTCAGCAGCCTGTAGGATACAGTGTACAGATGCAGGGCCTTTAGTCTTTCCATGTAGGTCATGTTTTGGAGGCCCTCAATTTTCTTGGTTAAAAACCTCTGTGGTTTTTGCAGTTGTTGCAGGTGTCTGGTGAGATACATGCAAAAGGAATCATTGTACTCAATTATTGGTCTGATGAGGGTTGAGTATAGAAGAGTTATAACATTTTCAGTCTTGGATGTGATGCCCTTATTTATGAGATGGGCAACATAGAAGGCTTTCCTTACCGCTATGGACACATGGTGATCGAAGTTTAAATTGCTGTCAACCTGTGTAACCAATTCTCTCACCACTGTGTTTGAGCTTAGGGGAGTCCTATCTATAATGTAACTTTCAGAGGCTACTTCTTTGCTAAATGGGATAATGATGCACTTTTTTTGCATTTAGGTTTAGACCATGACTCTGGCACCAATCATTAGTCTGTGTTAACCCCTTTTGTAATATGTTAACATCTCTGGGAGACTCAATGAGAAATAGAAATTTAAAAGCTGGTTGACAGAATAGAAATCTAAAAGCTGGTTGGCATAATATTTTAAATAAAAAATAAAGAACTTGGATTGTTAAATTGGGGGGGGGGGTCTTTTTCCCCTGGATTGAATGAACATCTTTAATGGTTGTTAATTGATTGGATGGGTGGAACTGGCTGATTATTGTATTAAGCTTTTTCTATATAAATGTGTTGAGTTTAAGCTTATGATACATTGAAAAAGGCTTACGGCCGAAACCGGTCTGTGGATGTTTCTTTGGGCTTAATAAAGTCTGCATTAACCTCTCATCTGAGTGCTGGCCTTTTTTGGACTTGATTTGGGTTGTTAGTTGGGCCATTGCACCAGCGGAAGCTTTGCTGTTGCTTTCTGGATTGCCCTTAGTTTGCAGTCATCTACTAACTTGGTAAGCCACGGGCCATCTACTTTTGCCTGGATGTCTGAGAAGTAGATTTCAAATAGTAAAGGGCCCAGCACAGATCCTTGTGGTACACTATTTGTAACTGGTCTACTGGTGGAGGTGGAATCCCCAACTTTGACAGTATGTGTCTGTAGGCGAGCAAGTTTGCTACCCATCTAGTGATGTATGGGTTAATCCCCAGCTAGGAGAGTTTGTCAGTGATACCCGAGTGGGGGATTGTGTTGAAGGCCTTGGTTAAGTCAACATAGGTGGTATGTACTGCACTGCCCGCATTCAGGATTTTGGTGACAAACTCAAAGAAGTTCACCAGATTTAATAAGCAAGACCTGCCCTTAACGAAGCCAAACGGGGTTGGGTCAAGAGCTAGGATGGTGCCTATGTCCTTGTTGATAAGGTCCATGATGATTCTTTCCATGGTCTTGCAAATATGGCTGGTTAGGCTTATGGGTCTATAGTTCCCAGGGTCAGTTGATGGACCCCCTTTGTGTAAGGGGATTACTGTTGCTATTCTCCACCCTGCTGGAACAAAGCCAGTGCTCAAGCTATGGTTGAACAGAATGCCAAGTGGTTACACTAGGTCTTTCTTTTCTTCTGGTTCAGTATGAGTAGTACTGTCCACAGTCATTTCCGCACATAACTGCACATTCCCTTTAAGATTTTGAACATAGCTAAAGAAAGCCTTATGATTGCCTTTAGCTAGAGATGCTACATTAGCCTCTTAATTGGGTTTAGAGAACTTAACATGAGACCTGATTTTGCTTGTTCAAGCTGGGGAGTGTACTCTTCCTTTGCTGAGTAAGTCCCCTCTTGTTCTTGGATAACAGTTTCTGCTTTTTCTTATATAACCTATTTATACTTGTAGTCCACCAGGGTGGCCTGTTTCTTTGGGAGGACCTGGTTTTGATCCTGACATGTACAGCCATGTCTATACCATTATTTAAATGTCTATACATGGAATTTGTGTACTCCTCTGCATAGAATCATTGTTGGCTGTGTTAGCAGGGGGGTTGAAACTTTTTATACCCTCGCTTAGGAGACTAAAGTTTGCTTTGGAGACATTTTTTAGCTTGTTTGCTCTTGTGGGGCTGTCCATTCTGATCTTTACTTCAAATGAGACAGATTTATGGTCTGACCTCACCAGGGAGGACATCACATAGGGAGAGTAGTGCAGTGATCCCCCCATGTTGGTGAGTACCAGGTCCAGGACATTAACGCCACTTGTTGGGGTGCACACTAGCTGTTACAGAGAATCTGAATTAACAAAGTCCAGGAAAAGGTTGTCAGCACATGCTTCACCTCTCATGCAAACCTCACCTCTCTCACAAAATAAGATCATACCACATAAACCCACATACATGAAGGTACTCACTAAAAGCCTACCAAAAGAACACAGACCTCCCAAATGCACACCACCCACACTCAAAACTAAGAATAAAGAAACCACTACACATATCAACACACACACATCCGTGTTTCAAAAAATAGGTTCCTAAGGCAAAACACATCAAATGTCTTGATCATAGGTAACTCCACAGTGAGACACACAGATGTCGCCCTGACTGGACTGGACAAGAAGAAGGTCATGGTCAGCTGCTTGTCAGGTGACATGATCCAACAAATCATGCACGCACTCAAGTCACTCAACAACAAACACCATTATGACTCTGTCATAGTCCATGTTGGCGTGAATGACTTGAGATATACCTCTCTGGACTATATGAAGACAGACATGACGGAATACTCTGATTATGCGCACCAGAAAATTTTGTCCCTAGCCCTAAACAGTATTCTACTCTCACCTACAGTGATGCCACAATACAGAGAAAAAATGAATGACTTCAGCAATTGGCTCAACTTCTGGTGTCAGTCCAGGGGGATGCAGTAAATGTTAGCCTGGGAGGATATTGTAGACAGACCTCGCTGCTTTGCTAGAGATGGGCTGCACCTGCTCCCCCTAGGCTTTAAGATACTGGCAAAGGCCCGTGCCTCCCCATACTGTTTTTTTTAGGTAATGTCAAAACAACAAATTTTCCAACATAACAAAATCTAATCAAGACAAACTCAGGGTCATGCTACTTAATGCTAGGAGTTTAAAAATGAAACTCCCTCCCTGGAAGCAATCCTCAACTTGGAGGATGCTGATGTCTGTGCAGTTACCAAGACATGGTTCAAGGCTGCTGAGACCACCCTGGCCATGCAATATTACAGTGCCCTCCACACATTCAGACCTCAACATGAAGGAACCAAAGGTGGAGGAGTTGCCATCTTCATTAAAATTAAATGCACTTCAAGAATGGTCAAAAAGCAGGACTCTCTTGAAGTATTCCATGTCCAACTAACTACTGGGGAAGTACCCTACCACATCATTGCTAGCTATAGACCCCCACCATGAACCAGGATAAGCACACTGCCTACCTCAGTTTACTAGAACCCCTCACCATACAGCCCATCACCTTAGTCATGGGAGATTTTAGCTATCCTTCCATAGACTGGGTAACACACAAGAGCAAAAACACGCTTGCCCAGTGGTTGCTGGACTTTGTTAACACAACTACTCTGGAACGGATAGTCTGTACCCCAACTAGAGGCTCTAATGTTTTGGACATAGTACTCACCAACATGGGGGGTGACTGTACTTCCCCTTGTGTGATGCCGTCTCTGGATAGGTCAGACCACAAATCAGTTTAATTTGAAGTAACTACTGGTACTAACACTCTCACTGGTGCAAAAATTATAAAAAACTTCACCAAAGCTAACTACAACGTACTAAGCAATGATATAAACCCACAACAGCAGACACCAATGATCACTATGCATAAGTGTACGCAAATGCCCTGTACAAACACTTAAGTGACTGCATAAACTCTGCTGTACCTGACCAGATCAAAATTAGGTCTTCCCATAAAAACAAGCTACCCTGGTGGACTTCAGGTATAAACAGATTATATAACAAAAGGAAGAAAATGCTGTTCAAGGACAAGAGGAATTTCACTCTGCAGGGAAAGAGTTCCCTCATAAGCCTAAACAGAAACTTCAGAAACCTTGTAAAGTCTTCTAAAGCAAATTCTGAAACAAACATTGCATCCATAGCCAAAGCTAATCATAAGGCATACTTTAACTACATCTGAAGTCTAAAAGGGAATGCCTAGCTATGTGCCAAACTGGTTGTAGATGGGGCCACTCATACTACACCGGAAGATATCTCCAACCTGCTAGCTGAGAGATTTAGTGCAAACTTCACCCCTTATCCCCATCTACCATATCCGAAAGCATACCTGACACCAGTTCTCTGCCCAGTATCTCTAGAGAAGAGGTCATCTTTGCACTCACCAAGGCCAAAAATGTGGCCTCAATGGGACCAGATAATATCCAAGGTTGTTTACTAAGCATTCTAAAACAACACCTAGCGGGCCCACTTGGCATTCTCTTTAATCATAGCTTGAGAACTGGCTATGTTCCTGCAAAATGGAGAAAGCAACACTAATCCCCCTACACAAAAGGGGGCCAGCAACTGACCCTGGGAACTACAAACACATAAGTCTAACCAGCCTCATCTGCAAGGCCATGGAAAGAATTATTATGGACACAGGCAACCTCCAAACACTGGGCCCAACCCAGTTTGGCTTTGTTAAGGGTAGATCATGCTTATTAAATGTAGTAGACTTCTTTGAGAATGTCAACAAAGCCATGGATAAAGGTAAGACAGTGCACACAGCTATGTCGACCTTACCAAGGCTTTTGATACAGTTCCTCACTCTGTCATCATTGAGAAACTCTCCCAGATATGGATTAACCTTTACATTACTAGATGTGTAGCCAATTGACTCACTGACAGAACACACTGTCAAAATTGGTAACTCCACCTCCACCACTAGACCCATCACCACTGTAGTACCATAGGCATCTGTGCTGGGCTCCAACACTGTCAGCATATTACAAGAAGAGCTAAGATAAAAAAAAAATTATTGGTGCCAAAGCCATGGTCTAATACTAAATGTAAAAACATGCATTATTATTCCCTTCAGAAAAACAGAATTCTCTACAAATTACAATATTGACAGCACCGCCTTGAGTTCCAAACTAGTGATGCAAAACTTGGGGACACAGGTTGTTAGCCATCTGAACTTTCACCTCAATTTCCATAGTGGTAAGAAAAGCCTTCTATGTAGCACACCTCATAAGCAAGGGCATAGTATCCAGTTCAAGGGATGTTATAACTCCATGGCACTTGTCCCTCATCAGACCATTAATATAGTGTAATGCACCCTTTTTCATGTACCTCAACAGACCCCTCCAGCAGCTGGATAGACCTCAGAGATTTCTCACTAAAAAAATACAGGGACTGCAAACCATAACCTACATGGACAGGCTGGAAGCCTTGTTACTTTTCCCTGTATTTTATATGATGCTGAGAGGTGACTTGTGCCTGGCCTATAGGGCAGTCTATGACCTGGCTCTAATCAAAGTGCTACACATCCACAAGTCAAATGGCTCAAGAGTCACTCGGTCTAGGGATCTCACACTATCTTGTGACATTAATAGAACATACTAGAGAGACAGATATGTCTCCAGAGACTGCGGCTTCCCTGGAATAGACTTCCTATTCACATACAACAGAGCTCCTCACTGACACTATTCAAATGTAACTGGATGGGACAGAGCTCCTCACTGATCCTATTCAAATGTAACTGGATGGGACAGAGCTCCTCACTGATCCTATTCAAATGTAACTGGATGGGACAGAGCTCCTCACTGATCCTATTCAATTGTAACTGGATGGGACAGAGCTCCTCCCTGATCCTATTCAAATGTAACTGGATGGGACAGAGCTCCTCACTGATCCTATTCAAATGTAACTGGATGGGACAGAGCTCCTCACTGATCCTATTCAAATGTAACTGGATGGGACAGAGCTCCTCACTGATCCTATTCAAATGTAACTGGATGGGACAGAGCTCCTCCCTGATCCTATTCAAATGTAACTGGATGGGACAGAGCTCCTCACTGATCCTATTCAAATGTAACTGGATGGGACAGAGCTCCTCACTGATCCTATTCAAATGTAACTGGATGGGACAGAGCTCCTCACTGATCCTATTCAAATGTAACTGGATGGGACAGAGCTCCTCACTGATCCTATTCAAATGTAACTGGATGGGACAGAGCTCCTCACTGATCCTATTCAAATGTAACTGGATGGGACAGAGCTCCTCACTGATCCTATTCAAATGTAACTGGATGGGACAGAGCTCCTCACTGACCCTATTCAAATGTAACTGGATGGGACAGAGCTCCTCACTGACCCTATTCAAATGTAACTGGATGGGACAGAGCTCCTCACTGACCCTATTCAAATGTAACTGGATGGGACAGAGCTCCTCACTGACCCTATTCAAATGTAACTGGATGGGACAGAGCTCCTCACTGACCCTATTCAAATGTAACTGGATGGGACAGAGCTCCTCACTGACCCTATTCAAATGTAACTGGATGGGACAGAGCTCCTCACTGACCCTATTCAAATGTAACTGGATGGGACAGAGCTCCTCACTGATCCTATTCAAATGTAACTGGATGGGACAGAGCTCCTCACTGATCCTATTCAAATGTAACTGGATGGGACAGAGCTCCTCACTGATCCTATTCAAATGTAACTGGATGGGACAGAGCTCCTCACTGATCCTATTCAAATGTAACTGGATGGGACAGAGCTCCTCACTGATCCTATTCAAATGTAACTGGATGGGACAGAGCTCTTCACTGACCCTATTCAAATGTAACTGGATGGGACAGAGCTCCTCACTGACCCTATTCAAATGTAACTGGATGGGACAGAGCTCCTCACTGACCCTATTCAAATGTAACTGGATGGGACAGAGCTCCTCACTGATCCTATTCAAATGTAACTGGATGGGACAGAGCTCCTCACTGATCCTATTCAAATGTAACTGGATGGGACAGAGCTCCTCACTGATCCTATTCAAATGTAACTGGATGGGACAGAGCTCCTCACTGATCCTATTCAAATGTAACTGGATGGGACAGAGCTCCTCACTGATCCTATTCAAATGTAACTGGATGGGACAGAGCTCTTCACTGACCCTATTCAAATGTAACTGGATGGGACAGAGCTCCTCACTGACCCTATTCAAATGTAACTGGATGGGACAGAGCTCCTCACTGACCCTATTCAAATGTAACTGGATGGGACAGAGCTCCTCACTGACCCTATTCAAATGTAACTGGATGGGACAGAGCTCCTCACTGATCCTATTCAAATGTAACTGGATGGGACAGAGCTCCTCACTGATCCTATTCAAATGTAACTGGATGGGACAGAGCTCCTCACTGATCCTATTCAAATGTAACTGGATGGGACAGAGCTCCTCACTGATCCTATTCAAATGTAACTGGATGGGACAGAGCTCCTCACTGATCCTATTCAAATGTAACTGGATGGGACAGAGCTCCTCACTGATCCTATTCAAATGTAACTGGATGGGACAGAGCTCCTCACTGATCCTATTCAAATGTAACTGGATGGGACAGAGCTCCTCACTGATCCTATTCAAATGTAACTGGATGGGACAGAGCTCCTCACTGATCCTATTCAACTGTAACTGGATGGGACAGAGCTCCTCACTGATCCTATTCAAATGTAACTGGATGGGACAGAGCTCCTCACTGACCCTATTCAAATGTAACTGGATGGGACAGAGCTCCTCACTGATCCTATTCAAATGTAACTGGATGGGAAAGAGCTCCTCACTGATCCTATTCAAATGTAACTGGATGGGACAGAGCTCCTCACTGATCCTATTCAAATGTAACTGGATGGGACAGAGCTCCTCACTGATCCTATTCAAATGTAACTGGATGGGACAGAGCTCCTCACTGACCCTATTCAAATGTAACTGGATGGGACAGAGCTCCTCACTGATCCTATTCAAATGTAACTGGATGGGACAGAGCTCCTCACTGACCCTATTCAAATGTAACTGGATGGGACAGAGCTCCTCACTGATCCTATTCAAATGTAACTGGATGGGACAGAGCTCCTCACTGATCCTATTCAAATGTAACTGGATGGGACAGAGCTCCTCACTGATCCTATTCAAATGTAACTGGATGGGACAGAGCTCCTCACTGATCCTATTCAAATGTAACTGGATGGGACAGAGCTCCTCACTGATCCTATTCAAATGTAACTGGATGGGACAGAGCTCCTCACTGATCCTATTCAAATGTAACTGGATGGGACAGAGCTCCTCACTGATCCTATTCAAATGTAACTGGATGGGACAGAGCTCCTCACTGATCCTATTCAAATGTAACTGGATGGGACAGAGCTCCTCACTGATCCTATTCAAATGTAACTGGATGGGACAGAGCTCCTCACTGATCCTATTCAAATGTAACTGGATGGGACAGAGCTCCTCACTGATCCTATTCAAATGTAACTGGATGGGACAGAGCTCCTCACTGATCCTATTCAAATGTAACTGGATGGGACAGAGCTCCTCACTGATCCTATTCAAATGTAACTGGATGGGACAGAGCTCCTCACTGACCCTATTCAAATATAACTGGGTGGGACAGAGCTCCTCACTGATCCTATTCAAATGTAACTGGATGGGACAGAGCTCCTCACTGATCCTATTCAAATGTAACTGGATGGGACAGAGCTCCTCACTGATCCTATTCAAATGCAACCTAGATAATTGGATGGGAGGCTGAAAATTCACCCCTGGGGTGACACCCATCTGAACTACGCAAAAAAGAACAGATACAAATACTTGGGATTAACATTGCTAGACATGTAAAGGCTCTAGGGCTACTAGCCTAGTAACCTCCTGTAAACCTGTGAACCTATTAACATGGCCAGACTTCTAAAGGCTCTAGAGTTACTAGGCTAGTAACCTCCTATGAACCTGCAAACCTATTAACATGGCCAGGCTTGTAAAGGCTCTAGGGCTACTAGCTTAGTAACCTCCTATGAACATGTGAACCTATTAACATGGCCAGGCTTGTAAAGCCTCTAGGGCTACTAGCCTAGAAACTTCCTGTGAACCTGTGAACCAATTAACATGGCCAGGCTTGTAAAAGATCTAGGGCTACTAGACTAGTAACCTCCTATGAATCTGTGAACCTCTTAACATGGACAGGCTTGTAAAGGCTCTAGGGCTACTAGCCGAGTAATGTCCTATGAACCTGTGAACCTATTAACATGGCAAGGCTTGTAAAGGCTCTTGGGCTACTAGCCTAGTAACCTCCTATGAACCTGTGAACCTATTAACATGGCCAGGCTTGCAAAGGCTCTAGGGCTACAAGCCTAGTAACCTCCTATGAACCTGTGAACCTATTAACATGGCCAGGCTTGTAAAGGCTGTAGGGCTACTAGCCTAGTAACATCATGTGAAACTGCGAACATATTAACATCACCAGGTTTGTACAGGCTCTAGGGCTACTAGCCTTGTAACCTCCTATGAACCTGTGAACCTATTAACATGGCCAGACTTCAAAAGGCTCAAGGGCCACTAGCATAGTAACTTCCTATGAACCTATGACCCTATTAACATGGCCAGGCTTACAATAGCTCTAGGGTTAATAGTCTAGTAATCGCCTATGAACCTGTGAACCTATTAACATGGCCATACTTGTAAAGGCTCTAGGGCTACTAGCCTAGTAACCTCCTATGAACCTGTGAACCTATTAACATGGCCAGGTTTGTAAAGGCTCTAGGGCTACTAGCCTAGTAACCTCCTACGAACATGTGAACCTATTAACATGGCCAGGCTTGTAAAGGCTCTAGGGCTACTAGCCTAGTAACCTCCTGTAAACCTGTGAACCTATTAACATGGCCAGGCTTCTAAAGGCTCTAGAGTTACTAGGCTAGTAACCTCCTACGAACCTGCAAACCTATTAACATGGCCAGGCTTGTAAAGGCTCTAGGGATACTAGCTTAGTAACCTCCTATGAACATGTGAACCTATTAACATGGCCAGGCTTGTAAAGCCACTAGGGCTACTAGCCTAGAAACTTCCTGTGAACCAATTAACATGGCCAGGCTTGTAAAAGATCTAGGGCTACTAGACTAGTAACCTCCTATGAATCTGTGAACCTCTTAACATGGACAGGCTTGTAAAGGCTCTAGGGCTACTAGCCGAGTAATGTCCTATGAACCTGTGAACCTATTAACATGGCAAGGCTTGTAAAGGCTCTTGGGCTACTAGCCTAGTAACCTCCTATGAACCTGTGAACCTATTAACATGGCCAGGCTTGCAAAGGCTCTAGGGCTACAAGCCTAGTAACCTCCTATGAACCTGTGAACCTATTAACATGGCCAGGCTTGTAAAGGCTGTAGGGCTACTAGCCTAGTAACATCATGTGAAACTGCGAACATATTAACATCACCAGGTTTGTACAGGCTCTAGGGCTACTAGCCTTGTAACCTCCTATGAACCTGTGAACCTATTAACATGGCCAGACTTCAAAAGGTTCAAGGGCCACTAGCATAGTAACTTCCTATGAACCTATGACCCTATTAACATGGCCAGGCTTACAATAGCTCTAGGGTTAATAGTCTAGTAATCGCCTATGAACCTGTGAACCTATTAACATGGCCATACTTGTAAAGGCTCTAGGGCTACTAGCCTAGTAACCTCCTATGAACCTGTGAACCTATTAACATGGCCAGGTTTGTAAAGGCTCTAGGGCTACTAGCCTAGTAACCTCCTACGAACATGTGAACCTATTAACATGGCCAGGCTTGTAAAGGCTCTCGGGCTACTTGGCCAGGCTTGTAAAGGCTCTAGGGCTACTAGCCAAGTAAACTCATGTGAACCTGTGAACCTATTAACATAGCCAGGCTTGTAAAGGCTCTAGGGCAAATAGCCAATTAACCTCCTATGAACCTGTGAACCTATTAACATGGCCAGGCTTGGAAAGGCTCTCGAGCTGCTAGCCTAGTAACCTCATGTGAACCTGTAAAGCTTTTAACATGGCCAGGCTTGTAAAGGCTCTAGGGCTACTGGCCTAGTAACCTCCTATGAAACTGTGAACCTATTAACATGGCCAGGCCTGTAAAGGCTCTAGGGCTACTAGCCTAGTAACATCCCATGAATCTGTGAACCTATTAACATGGCCAGGCTTGTAAAGGCTGTAGGGTTACTTGCCTAGTAACCTCCTATGAACCTGTAAACCTATTAACATGGCCAGGCTTGTAAAGGATCTAGGGCTACTAGCTAAGTAACCTCGTATAAACCAGTGAACCTATTAACATGGCCAGGATTGTAAAGGCTCTAAGGCTACTAGCCTAGTAACCTCCTATGAATCTGTGAACCTATTAACATGGCCAGGCTTGTAAAGGCTCTCAAGCTGCTAGCCTTGTAACCTCCTGTGAACCTGTAAAGCTTTTAACATGGCCAGGCTTGTAAAGGCTCTAGGGCGACTAGCCTAGTAACCTCCTATGAAACTGTGAACCGGTTAGCATGGCCAGGCCTGTAAAGGCTCTAGGGCTACTAGCCTGGTAACCTCCCGTGAATCTGTGAACCTATTAACATGGCCAGGCTTGTAAAGGCTCTAGGGTTACTTGCCTAGTAAACTCCTATGAACCTGTAAACCTATTAACATGGCCAGGCTTGTAAAGGTTCTAGGGCTACTAGCCTAGTAACCTCCTATGTACCTGTGAACCTATTAACATGGCCAGGATTGTAAAGGCTCTAGGGCTACTAGCCTAGTAACCTCCTATGAACCTATGAACCTATTAACATGGGCAGGCTTTTAAAGGGTCTCGGGCTACTAGCCCAGCAACCGCCTATGAACCTGTGAACCTGTTAACATGGCCAGGCTTGTAAAGGCTTTAGGGCTACTAGCCTAGTAACCTCCTAAGAACCTGTGAACTTATTAACATGGCCAGGCTTCTAAAGGCTCTAAGGCTACTAGCCTAGTAACCTCCTATGAACCTGTGAACCTACTAACATGGCCAGGCTTGTAAAGCCTCTAGGGCTACTAGCCTAATAATGTCCCATGAACCTGCAAACCTATTAAAATGGCCAGGCTTGTAAAGGCTCGAGGGCTACTAGCTTAGTAACCTCCTATGAACCTGTGAACCTATTAACATGGCCAGGCTTGCAAAGCCTTTAGGGCTACTAGCCTAGTAACCTACTGTGAACCTGAGAACCTATTAACATGGCCAGGCTTGTAGAGGCTCTAGGGCCACTAGCCTAGTAACCTCCTATGAACCTGTGAATCTATTACCAGGGCCAGGCTTGAAAAGGTTCTAGGGCTACTAGCCTAGTAACCTCCTATGAACCTGTGAACCTATTAACATGGTCCGGATTGTAAAGACTCTAGGGCCACTAGCCTAGTAACCTCCTATGAACCTGTGAACCTATTAACAGGGCCAGGCTTGTAAAGGCTCTAGGGCTACTAGCCTAGTAACCTCCTATGAACCTGCAAACCTATTAATTAGGTCAGGCTTGTAAAGGCACTAGGGCCACCAGCCTAGTAACCTCCTATGAACCTGTGAACCTATTAACATAGCCAGGATTGAAAAGGCTCTAGGGCTACTAGACTAGTAACCTCCTATGAACCAGTGAACCTATTAATCGGGTCAGGCTTGTAAAGGCTCTAGGGCTACTAGCCTAGTAACCTCCTGTGAACCTATTAACATGGCCAGGCTTGTAAAGGCTCTAGGGCTACTAGCTTAGTAACCTCCAATGAACCTATGAACCTATTAACATGGCCAGGCTTGTAAAGGCTTTAAAGCTACTAGCCTAGTAACCTCCTAAGAACCTGTGAACCTATAAACATGGCCAGGCTTGTAAAGGCTCTTAGGCTACTAGCCTAGTAACCTCCTATGAAACTGTAAATGTATTAACATGGCCAGGCTTGTAAAGCCTCTAAGGCTACAATCCTAGTAACCTGCTATGAACCTGTGAACCTACTAACATAGTCAGGCTTGTAAAGGCTCTAGGGCTACTAGCTTAGTAACTTCATATGAACCTGTGAACCTACTAACATGGCCAGGCTTGCAAAGCCTCTAGGGCTACTAGCCTAGTAACATACTGTGAAACTGAGAACCTATAAACATGGCCAGGCTTGTAAAGGCTCTAGGGCCACTAGCTTAGTAACCTCCTATGAACCTGTAAACCTATTAACAGGGACAGGCTTGTAAAGGTTTTTGGGATACTAGCCTAGTAACCTCCTATGAAGCTATGAACCTATTAACATGGCCAGACTTGTAAAGGCTCTAGGGCTACTAGCCTAGTAACCCCCTGTGAACCTGTGAACCTATTAACGTAGCCAGGCTTGTAAAGGCTGTAGGGAAAATAGCCAATTCACCTCATATGAACCTGTGTACCTATTAACATGGCCAGGCTTGGAAAGGCTCTTGAGCTGATAGCCTAGTAACCTTCTGTGAACCTGTAAAGCTTTTAACATGGCCAGGCTTGTAAAGGCTCTAGGGCTACTAGCCTAGTTTCCTCCTATGAATCTGTGAACCTATTAGCATGGCCAGGCATGTAAAGGCTCTCGGGCTACTAGCATAGTAACCTCCTATGAACCTGTGAACCTATTAACATGGCCAGGCTTGTAAAGGCTCTAAGGCTACTACCCTAGTAACCTGTTGTGAACCAGTAAACCTATTAACATACCAAGGCTTGTAAAGGCTCTAGGGCTACTAGCCTAGTAACCTCCAATGAACCTATGAACCTATTAACATGGGCAGGCTTTTAAAGGGTCTCAGGCTACAAGCCCAGCAACCGCCTATGAACCTGTGAACCTGTTAACATGGCCAGGCTTGTAAAGGCTTTAGGGCTACTAGCCTAGTAACCTCCTAAGAACCTGTGAACTTATTAACATGGCCAGGCTTGTAAAGGCTCTAAGGCTACTAGCCTAGTAACCTCCTATGAATCTGTGAACCTACTAACATGGCCAGGCTTGTAAAGCCTCTAGGGCTACTAGCCTAATAACGTCCCATGAACCTGCAAACCTATTAAAATGGCCAGGCTTGTAAAGGCTCGAGGGCTACTAGCTTAGTAACCTCCTATGAACCTGTGAACCTGTTAACATGGCCAGGCTTGCAAAGCCTTTACGGCTACTAGCCTAGTAACCTACTGTGAACCTGAGAACCTATTAACATGGCCAGGCTTGTAGAGGCTCTAGGGCCACTAGCCTAGTAACCTCCTATGAACCTGTGAATCTATTACCAGGGCCAGGCTTGAAAAGGTTCTAGGACTACTAGCCTAGTAACCTCCTATGAACCTGTGAACCTATTAACAGGGCCAGGCTTGTAAAAGCTCTAGGGCTACTAGCCTAGTAACCTCCTATGAACCTGCGAACCTATGAATTAGGTCAGGCTTGTAAAGGCACTAGGGCCACCAGCCTAGTAACCTCCTATGAACCTGTGAACCTATTAACATAGCCAGGATTGAAAAGGCTCTAGGGCTACTAGACTAGTAACCTCCTATGAACCAGTGAACCTATTAATCTGGCCAGGGTTGTAAAGGCTCTAGGGCTACTAGCCTAGTAACCTCCTGTGAACCTATTAACATGGCCAGGCTTGTAAAGGCTCTAGGGCTACTAGCTTAGTAACCTCCAATGAACCTATGAACCTATTAACATGGCCAGGCTTGTAAAGGCTTTAAGGCTACTAGCCTAGTAACCTCCTAAGAACCTGTGAACCTATAAACATGGCCAGGCTTGTAAAAGCTCTTAGGCTACTAGCCTAGTAACCTCCTATGAAACTGTAAATGTATTAACATGGCCAGGCTTGTAAAGCCTCTAAGGCTACTATCCTAGTAACCTGCTATGAACCTGTGAACCTCCTAACATAGTCAGGCTTGAAAAGCCTCTAGGGCTACTAGCCTAGTAACTTCTTATGAACCTGCAAACCTATTGACATGGCCAGGCTTTTAAAGGCTCTAGGGCTACTAGCATACTAACTTCATATGAAACTGTGAACCTATTAACATGGCCAGGCTTGTAAAGCCTCTAGGGCTACTAGCCTAGTAACCTACTGTGAAACTGAGAACCTATAAACATGGCCAGGCTTGTAAAGGCTCTAGGGCCACTAGCTTAGTAACCTCTGATGATCCTGTAAACCTATTAACAGGGCCAGGCATGTAAAGGTTCTCAGACTACTAGCCTAGTAACCTCCTATGAAGCTGTGAACCTATTAACATGGCTAGGCTTGTAAAGGCTCTAGGGCTTCTAGCCTAGTAACCTCCTGTGAACCTGGGAACCTATTAACATAGCCTGGCTTGTAAAGGCTCTAAGGCAAATAGCCAATTAACCTCTTATGAACCTGTGAACCTATTAACATGGCCAGGCTTGGAAAGGCTCTAGGGCTACTAGCCTAGTAACCTCCTATGAACCTATGAACCTATTAACATGGGCAGGCTTTTAAAGGGTCTCGGGCTACTAGCCCAGCAACCGCCTATGAACCTGTGAACCTACTAACATGGCCAGGCTTGTACAGCCTCTAGGGATACTAGCCTAATAATGTCCCATGAACCTGCAAACCTATTAAAATGGCCAGGCTTGTAAAGGCTCAAGGGCTACTTGCTTAGTAACCTCCTATGAACCTGTGAACCTATTAACATGGCCAGGCTTGCAAAGCCTTTAGGGCTACTAGCCTAGTAACCTACTGTGAACCTGAGAACCTATTAACATGGCCAGGCTTGTAGAGGCTCTAGGGCCACTAGCCTAGTAACCTCCTATGAACCTGTGAATCTATTACCAGGGCCAGGCTTGAAAAGGTTCTAGGGCTACTAGCCTAGTAACCTCCTATGAACCTGTGAACCTATTAACATGGTCCGGATTGTAAAGACTCTAGGGCCACTAGCCTAGTAACCTCCTATGAACCTGTGAACCTATTAACAGGGCCAGGCTTGTAAAGGCTCTAGGGCTACTAGCCTAGTAACCTCCTATGAACCTGCAAACCTATTATTTAGGTCAGGCTTGTAAAGGCACTAGGGCCACCAGCCTAGTAACCTCCTATGAACCTGTGAACCTATTAACATAGCCAGGATTGAAAAGGCTCTAGGGCTACTAGACTAGTAACCTCCTATGAACCAGTGAACCTATTAACGGGTCAGGCCTGTAAAGGATCTAGGGCTACTAGCCTAGTAACCTCCTGTGAACCTATTAACATGGCCAGGCTTGTAAAGGCTCTAGGGCTACTAGCTTAGTAACCTCCAATGAACCTATGAACCTATTAAAAACTGTAAATGTAAGCTCCTAAGGCTACAATCCTAGTAACCTGCTATGAACAACCTACTAACATGGCCAAGCTGGCAAAGCCTAGGCTACTAGCCTAGTAACATACTGTGTGACTGAGAACCTATAAACACATGGCCAGGCTTAAAAGGCTCTAGGGCCACTAGCTTAGGCCTGTAACCTATTAACAGGGACAGGCTTGTAAAGGTTCTTGGGATACACATGGCAGACTTGTAAAAGGCTAAGGGGGCTACTAGCTAGTAACCCCCTGTGAACCTGATTAACATGGGCAGGCTTTTGGCTTTTAAAAGGGTCTCAGGCTACAAGCCCAGCAACAGCCCATGAACCTGTGAACATGGGCCAGCTTGCAAAAGGCCTCTAAGCTACTAGCCTAGTAACCCCTCCTATATGTATGAAACTATCAACTTAGGGGCAGGCAAAAAGCCTCTAGCTACTAGCTAAATAGCGTCCATGAACCTGCAAACCTATTAAAAATGGCCAGGCTTGTAAAGGCTGAGGGCTACACTAGCAGTAACCTCCTATGAACATTAGGTCAGGCTTGTAAAGGCACTAGGGCCACCAGCCTAGTAACCTCCTATGAACCTGTGAACCTATTAACATAGCCAGGATTGAAAGGCTCTAGGGCTACTAGACTAGTAACCTCCTATGAACCAGTGAACCTATTAATCTGGCCAGGGTTGTAAAGGCTCTAGGGCTACTAGCCTAGTAACCTCCTGTGAACCTATTAACATGGCCAGGCTTGTAAAGGCTCTAGGGCTACTAGCTTAGTAACCTCCAATGAACCTATGAACCTATTAACATGGCCAGGCTTGTAAAGGCTTTAAGGCTACTAGCCTAGTAACCTCCTAAGAACCTGTGAACCTATAAACATGGCCAGGCTTGTAAAACTCTTAGGCTACTAGCCTAGTAACCTCCTATGAAACTGTAAATGTATTAACATGGCCAGGCTTGTAAAGCCTCTAAGGCTACTATCCTAGTAACCTGCTATGAACCTGTGAACCTCCTAACATAGTCAGGCTTGAAAAGCCTCTAGGGCTACTAGCCTAGTAACTTCTTATGAACCTGCAAACCTATTGACATGGCCAGGCTTTTAAAGGCTCTAGGGCTACTAGCATACTAACTTCATATGAAACTGTGAACCTATTAACATGGCCAGGCTTGTAAAGCCTCTAGGGCTACTAGCCTAGTAACCTACTGTGAAACTGAGAACCTATAAACATGGCCAGGCTTGTAAAGGCTCTAGGGCCACTAGCTTAGTAACCTCTGATGATCCTGTAAACCTATTAACAGGGCCAGGCATGTAAAGGTTCTCAGACTACTAGCCTAGTAACCTCCTATGAAGCTGTGAACCTATTAACATGGCTAGGCTTGTAAAGGCTTTAGGGCTTCTAGCCTAGTAACCTCCTGTGAACCTGGGAACCTATTAACATAGCCTGGCTTGTAAAGGCTCTAAGGCAAATAGCCAATTAACCTCTTATGAACCTGTGAACCTATTAACATGGCCAGGCTTGGAAAGGCTCTCGAGCTGCTAGCCTAGTAACCTCCAGTGAACCTGGAAAGCTTTTAACATGGCCAGGCTTGTAAAGGCTCTAGGGCTACTAGCCTAGTAACCTACTATGAACTTGTGAGCCTATTAACATGGCCAGACCTGTAAAGGCTCTATGGCTACTAGCCTAGTAACCTCCCATGAATCTGTGAACCTATTAACATGGCCAGGCTTGTAAAGGCTCTAGGGTTACTTGCCTAGTAACCTCCTATGAACCTGTAAACCTATTAACATGGCCAGGCTTGTAAAGGCTCTAGGGCTACTAGCCTAGTAACCTCCTATGAACCTGTAAACCTATTAACATGGCCAGGCTTGTAAAGGCTCTAGGGCTACTAGCTTAGTAACCTCCTATGAACCTGTGAACCTATTAATTAGGTCAGGCTTGTAAAGGCACTAGGGCCCCAGACTAGTAACCTCCTAGGAACTTGTGAACCTATTAAAATGGCCAGGATTGAAAAGGCTCTAAGGCTACTAGACTAGTAACCTCATATGAACCAGTGAACCTATAAACCTGGCCATGCCTGTAAAGGCTCTAGGGCTACTAGCCTAGTAACCTCATGTGAACCTATTAACATGGCCAGGCTTGTAACAGCACTAGGGCTACTAGCCTAGTAACCTCCTATGAACCTCTCAACCTTTTAACATGGCCAGGCTTGTAAAGGCTCTAGGGTAACTAGCTTAGTAACCTCCAATGAACCTATGAACCTATTAACATGGCCAGGCTTGTAAAGGCTTTAAGCCTGCTAGCCTAGTAACCACCTAAGAACCTGTGAACCTATAAACATGGCCAGGCTTGTAAAGGCTGTTAGGCTACTAGCCTAGTAACCTCCTATGAAACTGCAAACCTATTAACATGGCCAGGCTTGTTAAGGCTCTAGGGCTACTATCCTAGTAACCTCCTATGAACCTGTGAACCTACTAACATAGCCAGGCTTGTAAACCCTCTAGGGCTACTAGCCTAGTAACCTCTTATGAACCTGCAAACCTATTGACATGGCCAGGCTTGTAAAGGCTCTAGGGCTACTAGCTTAGTAACTTCAGATGAACCTGTGAACCTATTAACATGGTCAGGCTTGTAAAGCCTCTAGGGCGACTTAGCCTAGTAACCAGCTGTGAAACTGAGAACCTATAAACATGGCCAGGCTTGTAAAGGCTCTAGGGCCACTAGCTTAGTAACCTCCTATGAACCTGTAAACCTATTAACAGGGCCAGGTTTGTAACGGCTCTAGGGCCACCAGCCTAGTAACCTCCTATGAACCTGTTAACCTATTAACATGGCCAGACTTATAAAGGCTCTAAGGCTACTAGCCTAGTAACCTTTTATGAACCAGTGAACCTATTAACATGGCCAGGCTTGTAAAGGCTCTAGGGCTAGTAGCCTCCTGTGAACCTATTAACATGGCCCGGCTTGTAACAGCTCTAGGGCTATTAGGCTAGTAATCTCCTATGAACCTCTTAACCCCTTTTAACATGACCAGGCTTGTAAAGGCTCTATAGTTACTAGCCTAGAAACTTCCTAAGAACCTGTGAACCAATTAACATGGCCAGGCCTGCTAAAGGCTCTAGAGCTACTAGCATAGTAAACTCCTATGAACCTATGAACCTATTAGCATGTGCAGGCTTGTAAAGGCTCTAGGGCTACTAGCCTATTAACCTCCTGTGAACCTGTGAATCTATTAACATGGCCAGGCTTCTAACGGCTCTAGGGCTACTAGCCTAGTATCCTCCTATGAACCTGTGAACCTATTAACAAGGCTAGGCTTGTAAACGCTCTAGGGCTACTAGCCTACTAACCTCCTATGAACCTGAAAACCTATTAACATGGCCAGGCTTGTAAAGACTCTAGGTCTACTAACCTAGTAACCACCTAGGAACCTGGGAACCTACTAACATGACCAGGCTTATAAAGGCACTAGGGCTAATACCCTAGTAACCTCCTGTGAACCTTTTAACATGGTTAGGCTTGTTAAGCCTTTAGGGCTGCTAGCCTAGTAACCTCCTATGAATTTGTAAACCTTTTAATATGGCCAGGCTGGTAAAGGCTCTATGGCTACTAGCCTAGTAACCTCATATGAACCTGGGAACCTTTTAAAATGGCCAGGCTTGTATAGGCTCTTGGGCTACTAGCCTAGTAACCTCCTGTGAACCTGAAAATCTATTAACATAACCAGGCTTGTAAAGGCTCTATGGCTACTAGCCTAGTAACATCCTATGAACCTTTGAACCTATTAACATGGCCAGGCTTGTAAAGGCTCTATGGCTACTAGCCTAGTAACCTTCTATGAACCTGTGAACCTACTAACATGGCCAGGCTTGTAAAGGCTCACGGGCTGCTAGCCTAGTAACCTCCTATGAACCTGTGAACCTATTAACATAGCAAGGCTTGTAAAGGCTCTAGGGCTACTAGCCTAGTAACCTGTTATAAACCTGTGAACCTACTAACATGGTCAGGCCTGTAAAGGCTCTAAGGCTACTAGCCCAGTAACCTCCTATGAACTTAAGAACCTATTAACATGGCCAGGCCTGTAAAGGCTCTAGGGCTACTAGCTTAGTAACCTCCTATGAACCTCTGAACCTATTAACATAGCCAGGATTGTAAAGACTCTAGGACTACTAGCTTAGTAACCTTATATGAACCTGTGAACCTATTAACATAGCCAGGCTTGTAAAGGCTTTAGGGCTACTAGCCTAATAACCTCCTAAGAACCTGTGAAGCTATTAACATGGCCTGGCTTGTAAATGCTCTAGGGCTACTAGCCTAGTAATCTCTTATGAACGTGTAAACCTATTTACATGGCCAGGCTTGTAAAGGCTCTCGGGCTACTAGCATAGTAATCGCCTATGAACCTGCAAACCTATTAACGTGGCCAGGCTTGGAAAGGCTTTAGGGTCACTAGCCTAGTAACCTCCTATGAACCTGTGAACCTATTAACATGACCAGGCTTGTAAAGGCTCTATGATTACTAGCCTAGAAACCTCCTAGGAACCTGTGAACCTATTAACATGGCCAGGCCTGCTAAAGGCTCTAGAGCTACTAGCCTAGTAACCTCCTATGAACCTGTGAACCTATTAGCATGTGCAGGCTTGTAAAGGCTCTAGAGCTACTAGCCTAGTAACCTCCTGTAAACCTGTGAACCTATTAACATGGCCAGGCTTCTAACAGCTCTAGGGCTACTAGACTAGTATCCTCCTATGAACCTGTGAACCTATTAACAAGGCTAGGCTTGTAAAGGCTCTAGGGCTACTAGCCTACTAACGTCCTATGAACCTGAAAACCTATTAACATGGCCAGGCTTGTAAAGACTCTAGGTCTACTAACCTAGTAACCTCCTAGGAACCTGGGAACCTACTAACATGACCAGGCTTGTAAAGGCACTAGGGCTAATACCCTAGTAACCTCCTGTGAACCTTTTAACATGGTTAGGCTTGTAAAGCCTTTAGGGCTACTAGCCTAGTAACCTCCTATGAATTTGTAAACCTTTTAACAAGGCCAGGATGGTAAAGGCTCTAGGGTTACTAGCCTAGTAACCTCATATGAACCTGGGAACCTATTAAAATGGCTAGGCTTGTATAGGCTATTGGGCTACTAGCCTAGTAACCTCATGTGAACCTGCAAAACTATTAACATGGCCAGGCTTGTAACGGCTCTATGGCTACTAGCCTAGTAATGTCCTATGAACCTTTGAACCTATTAACATGGCCAGGCTTGTAAAGGCTCTATGGCTACTAGCCTAGTAACCTCCTATGAACATGTGAACCTATTAACATGGCCAGGCTTATAAAGGCTCATGGGCTGCTAGCCTAGTAACATCCTATGAACCTGTGAACCTATTAACATGGGCAGGCTTGTAAAGGCTCTAGGACTACTAGCTTAGTAACCTTATATGAACCTGTGAACCTATTAACATAGCCAGGCTTGTAAAGGCTTTAGGGCTACTAGCCTAATAACCTCCTAAGAACCTGTGAACCTATTACCATGGCCTGGCATGTAAATGCTCTAGGGCTACTAGCCTAGTAATCTCTTATGAACGTGTGAACCTATTTATATGGCCAGGCTTGTAAAGGCTCTCAGGCTACTAGCATAGTAACTGCCTATGAACCTGCAAACCTATTAACATGGCCAGGCTTGTAAAGGCTTTAGGGTCACTAGCCTAGTAACCTCCTATGAACCTATGAACCTATTAACAGGGCTAGGCTTGTAAAGGCTCTAGGTCTACTACCCTAGTAACCTCCTATGAACCTGTGAATCTATTAACATGGTCAGGGTTGCAAAGGCTCTAGGGTCACAAGCCTAGTAACCTCCTGTGAACCTATTAACATGGGCAGGCTTGTAACAGCTCTAGGGCTACTAGCCTAGTAACCTCCTATGAACATGTGAACCTATTAACATGGCCAGGCATTTAAAGGCTCTAGAACTACTAGCCTAGTAACCTCCTATGAACCTGTGAACCTTTTAAAATGGCCAGGCTTTTAAAGGCTTTAGGGCTACTAGCCTAGTAACCTCCTAAGAACCTGTAAACCTATTAACATGGCCAGGCTTGTAAAGGCACAAGGGCTAATACCCTAGTAACCTCCTGTGAACCTTTTAACACGGTTAGGCTTGTAAAGCCTTTAGGGCTACTAGCCTAGCAACCTCCTATGAATTTGTAAACCTTTTAACATGGACAGGCTGGTAAAGGCTCTAGGGCTACTAGCCTAGTAACCTCATATGAACCTGGGAACCTATTAAAATGGCCAGGCTTGTATAGGCTCTTGGGCTACTAGCCTAGTAACCTCCTGTGAACCTGCAAAACTATTAACATGGCCAGGCTTGTAAAGGCTCTATGGCTACTAGCCTAGTAATGTCCTATGAACCTTTGAACCTATTAACATGACCAGGCTTGTAAAGGCTCTATGGCTACTAGCCTAGTAACCTCCTATGAACCTGTGAACCTATTAACATAGCCAGGCTTGTAAAGGCTCACGGGCTGCTAGCCTAGTAACCTCCTATGAACCTGTGAACCTATTAACATGGCCAGGCTTGTAAAGGCTCTTGAGCTGCTAGCCTATCCTATGAACCTGTGAACCTATTAACATGGCCAGGCTTGTAAAGGTTCTAGGGCTACTAGCCTAGTAACCTGTTATGAACCTGTGAACCTATTAACATGGCCAGGCCTGTAAAGGCTCTAGGGCTACTAGCCTAGTAACCTCCTATGAACCTAAGAACCTATTAACAAGGCCAGGCCTGTAAAGGCTCTAGGGCTACTAGCCTAGTAACCTCCTATGAACCTCTGAACCTATTAACATGGCCAGGATTGTAAAGGCTCTAGGGCTACTAGCTTAGTAACCTTATATGAACCTGTGAACCTATTAACATAGCCAGGCTTGTAAAGGCTTTAGGGCTATTAGCCTAATAACCTCCTAAGAACCTGTGAACCTATTAACATGGCCTGGCTTGTAAATGCTCTAGGGCTACTAGCCTAGTAATCTCTTATGAACGTGTGAATCTATTTACATGGCCAGGCTTGTAAAGGCTCTCGGGCTACTAGCATAGTAATCGCCAATGAACCTGCAAACCTATTAACATGGCCAGGCTTGTAAAGGCTTTAGGGCCACTAGCCTTTTAACCTCCTATGAACCTGTGAACCTATTAACAGGGCCAGGCTTGTAAAGGCTCTAGGGCTACTATCCTAGTAACCTCATATGAACCTGTGAATCTATTAACATGGTCAGGGTTGCAGAGGCTCTAGGGTCACAAGCCTAGTAACCTCCTATGAACCAGTAAACCTATTAACATGTCTAGGCCTGTAAAGGCTCTAGAACTACTAGCCTAGTAACCTCCTGTGAACCTATTAACATGGACAGGCTTGTAAAAGCTCTATGGCTACTAGCCTAGTAACCTCCTATGAACCTATGAACCTATTAACATGGCCAGGCTTTTAAAGGCTCTAAAACTACTAGCTTAGTAACCTCCTATGAACCTGTGAACCTTTTAACATGGCCAGGCTTGTAAAGGCTTTAGGGCTACTAGCCTAGTAACCTCCTAAGAACCTGTGAACCTATTAACATGGCCAGGCTTGTAAAGGCTTTTAGGCTACTAGTCGAGTAACCTCCTATGAAACTGTAAACCTATTAACATGGCCAGGCTTGTAAAGGCTCTATGGTTACTAGCCTGGTAACTGCCTATGAACCTGTGTAACTATTAACATGGCCAGGCTTGTAAAGGCTCTAGGGCTACTAGCCTAGTAAACTCCTATGTACCTGTGAACCTATTAACATAGCCAGGCTTGTAAAGGCTCTTGGGCTACTAACCTAGTAACCTCCTTTGAACCTGTGAACCTACTAACATGGCCAGGCATGTAAAGCCTCTAGGGCTACTAACCTAGTAACCTCTTATGAACCTGCAAACCTATTGACATGGCCAGGATTGTAAATGCTCTAGGGCTACTAGCTTAGTAAACTACTGTCAACCTGAAAACCTATAAACATGGCCAGGCTTGTAAAGGTTCCAGGGCCACTAACCTAGTAAACTTCTATAAACCTGTAAACCTACTAACAGGGCCATGCTTGTAAAGGCTCTAGGGCTACTAGCCTAGTAACCTCCTATGAACCTGTGAATCTATTAACATGGCCAGGCTTGTAAAGGCTCTAGGGCTACCAGCCTAGTAACCTCCTATGAACCTGTTAACCTATTAACATAGCCAGGCCTGTAAAGGCTCTAGGGCTACTAGCCTAGTAGCCTTTTGTGCACCTATTAACATGGCCAGGCTTGTAACGGCTCTAGGGCTACCTGCCTAGTAACCTCCTATGAACCTGTGAACCTATTAACAGGGCCATGCTTGTAAAGGCTCTAGGGCTACTAGCCTAGTAACCTCCTATGAACCTGTGAACCTATTAACATGACCAGGCTTGTAAAGACTCTAGGGCTACTAGCTTAGTAACTTCCTATGAACCTGTGAACCTATTAACATTGCCAGGCTTGTAAAGCCTCTAGGGCTACTAGCATAGTAATCGCCTATGAACCTGCAAACCTATTAACGTGGCCAGGCTTGGAAAGGCTTTAGGGTCACTAGCCTAGTAACCTCCTATGAACCTGTGAACCTATTAACATGACCAGGCTTGTAAAGGCTCTATGATTACTAGCCTAGAAACCTCCTAGGAACCTGTGAACCTATTAACATGGCCAGGCCTGCTAAAGGCTCTAGCGCTACTAGCCTAGTAACCTCCTATGAACCTGTGAACCTATTAGCATGTGCAGGCTTGTAAAGGCTCTAGAGCTACTAGCCTAGTAACCTCCTGTAAACCTGTGAACCTATTAACATGGCCAGGCTTCTAACAGCTCTAGGGCTACTAGACTAGTATCCTCCTATGAACCTGTGAACCTATTAACAAGGCTAGGCTTGTAAAGGCTCTAGGGCTACTAGCCTACTAACGTCCTATGAACCTGAAAACCTATTAACATGGCCAGGCTTGTAAAGACTCTAGGTCTACTAACCTAGTAACCTCCTAGGAACCTGGGAACCTACTAACATGACCAGGCTTGTAAAGGCACTAGGGCTAATACCCTAGTAACCTCCTGTGAATCTTTTAACACGGTTAGGCTTGTAAAGCCTTTAGGGCTACTAGCCTAGTAACCTCCTATGAATTTGTAAACCTTTTAACAAGGCCAGGATGGTAAAGGCTCTAGGGTTACTAGCCTAGTAACCTCATATGAACCTGGGAACCTATTAAAATGGCTAGGCTTGTATAGGCTATTGGGCTACTAGCCTAGTAACCTCATGTGAACCTGCAAAACTATTAACATGGCCAGGCTTGTAACGGCTCTATGGCTACTAGCCTAGTAATGTCCTATGAACCTTTGAACCTATTAACATGGCCAGGCTTGTAAAGGCTCTATGGCTACTAGCCTAGTAACCTCCTATGAACATGTGAACCTATTAACATGGCCAGGCTTATAAAGGCTCATGGGCTGCTAGCCTAGTAACATCCTATGAACCTGTGAACCTATTAACATGGGCAGGCTTGTAAAGGCTCTAGGACTACTAGCTTAGTAACCTTATATGAACCTGTGAACCTATTAACATAGCCAGGCTTGTAAAGGCTTTAGGGCTACTAGCCTAATAACCTCCTAAGAACCTGTGAACCTATTACCATGGCCTGGCATGTAAATGCTCTAGGGCTACTAGCCTAGTAATCTCTTATGAACGTGTGAACCTATTTATATGGCCAGGCTTGTAAAGGCTCTCAGGCTACTAGCATAGTAACTGCCTATGAACCTGCAAACCTATTAACATGGCCAGGCTTGTAAAGGCTTTAGGGTCACTAGCCTAGTAACCTCCTATGAACCTATGAACCTATTAACAGGGCTAGGCTTGTAAAGGCTCTAGGTCTACTACCCTAGTAACCTCCTATGAACCTGTGAATCTATTAACATGGTCAGGGTTGCAAAGGCTCTAGGGTCACAAGCCTAGTAACCTCCTGTGAACCTATTAACATGGGCAGGCTTGTAACAGCTCTAGGGCTACTAGCCTAGTAACCTCCTATGAACATGTGAACCTATTAACATGGCCAGGCATTTAAAGGCTCTAGAACTACTAGCCTAGTAACCTCCTATGAACCTGTGAACCTTTTAAAATGGCCAGGCTTTTAAAGGCTTTAGGGCTACTAGCCTAGTAACCTCCTAAGAACCTGTAAACCTATTAACATGGCCAGGCTTGTAAAGGCACAAGGGCTAATACCCTAGTAACCTCCTGTGAACCTTTTAACATGGTTAGGCTTGTAAAGCCTTTAGGGCTACTAGCCTAGCAACCTCCTATGAATTTGTAAACCTTTTAACATGGACAGGCTGGTAAAGGCTCTAGGGCTACTAGCCTAGTAACCTCATATGAACCTGGGAACCTATTAAAATGGCCAGGCTTGTATAGGCTCTTGGGCTACTAGCCTAGTAACCTCCTGTGAACCTGCAAAACTATTAACATGGCCAGGCTTGTAAAGGCTCTATGGCTGCTAGCCTAGTAACCTCCTATGAACCTGTGAACCTATTAACATGGCCAGGCTTGTAAAGGCTCTTGAGCTGCTAGCCTATCCTATGAACCTGTGAACCTATTAACATGGCCAGGCTTGTAAAGGTTCTAGGGCTACTAGCCTAGTAACCTGTTATGAACCTGTGAACCTATTAACATGGCCAGGCCTGTAAAGGCTCTAGGGCTACTAGCCTAGTAACCTCCTATGAACCTAAGAACCTATTAACAAGGCCAGGCCTGTAAAGGCTCTAGGGCTACCAGCCTAGTAACCTCCTATGAACCTCTGAACCTATTAACATGGCCAGGATTGTAAAGGCTCTAGGGCTACTAGCTTAGTAACCTTATATGAACCTGTGAACCTATTAACATAGCCAGGCTTGTAAAGGCTTTAGGGCTATTAGCCTATTAACCTCCTAAGAACCTGTGAACCTATTAACATGGCCTGGCTTGTAAATGCTCTAGGGCTACTAGCCTAGTAATCTCTTATGAACGTGTGAATCTATTTACATGGCCAGGCTTGTAAAGGCTCTCGGGCTACTAGCATAGTAATCGCCAATGAACCTGCAAACCTATTAACATGGCCAGGCTTGTAAAGGCTTTAGGGCCACTAGCCTTTTAACCTCCTATGAACCTGTGAACCTATTAACAGGGCCAGGCTTGCAAAGGCTCTAGGGCTACTATCCTAGTAACCTCATATGAACCTGTGAATCTATTAACATGGTCAGGGTTGCAGAGGCTCTAGGGTCACAAGCCTAGTAACCTCCTATGAACCAGTAAACCTATTAACATGTCTAGGCCTGTAAAGGCTCTAGAACTACTAGCCTAGTAACCTCCTGTGAACCTATTAACATGGACAGGCTTGTAAAAGCTCTATGGCTACTAGCTTAGTAACCTTATATGAACCTGTGAACCTATTAACATAGCCAGGCTTGTAAAGGCTTTAGGGCTATTAGCCTAATAACCTCCTAAGAACCTGTGAACCTATTAACATGGCCTGGCTTGTAAATGCTCTAGGGCTACTAGCCTAGTAATCTCTTATGAACGTGTGAATCTATTTACATGGCCAGGCTTGTAAAGGCTCTCGGGCTACTAGCATAGTAATCACCAATGAACCTGCAAACCTATTAACATGGCCAGGCTTGTAAAGGCTTTAGGGCCACTAGCCTTTTAACCTCCTATGAACCTGTGAACCTATTAACAGGGCCAGGCTTGTAAAGGCTCTAGGGCTACTATCCTAGTAACCTCATATGAACCTGTGAATCTATTAACATGGTCAGGGTTGCAGAGGCTCTAGGGTCACAAGCCTAGTAACCTCCTATGAACCAGTAAACCTATTAACATGTCTAGGCCTGTAAAGGCTCTAGAACTACTAGCCTAGTAACCTCCTGTGAACCTATTAACATGGACAGGCTTGTAAAAGCTCTATGGCTACTAGCCTAGTAACCTCCTATGAACCTATGAACCTATTAACATGGCCAGGCTTTTAAAGGCTCTAAAACTACTAGCTTAGTAACCTCCTATGAACCTGTGAACCTTTTAACATGGCCAGGCTTGTAAAGGCTTTAGGGCTACTAGCCTAGTAACCTCCTAAGAACCTGTGAACCTATTAACATGGCCAGGTTTGTAAAGGCTTTTAGGCTACTAGTCAAGTAACCTCCTATGAAACTGTAAACCTATTAACATGGCCAGGCTTGTAAAGGCTCTATGGTTACTAGCCTGGTAACTGCCTATGAACCTGTGTAACTATTAACATGGCCAGGCTTGTAAAGGCTCTAGGGCTACTAGCCTAGTAAACTCCTATGTACCTGTGAACCTAGTAACATAGCCAGGCTTGTAAAGGCTCTTGGGCTACTAACCTAGTAACCTCCTTTGAACCTGTGAACCTACTAACATGGCCAGGCATGTAAAGCCTCTAGGGCTACTAACCTAGTAACCTCTTATGAACCTGCAAACCTATTGACATGGCCAGGATTGTAAATGCTCTAGGGCTACTAGCTTAGTAAACTACTGTCAACCTGAAAACCTATAAACATGGCCAGGCTTGTAAAGGTTCCAGGGCCACTAACCTAGTAAACTTCTATAAACCTGTAAACCTACTAACAGGGCCATGCTTGTAAAGGCTCTAGGGCTACTAGCCTAGTAACCTCCTATGAACCTGTGAATCTATTAACATGGCCAGGCTTGTAAAGGCTCTAGGGCTACCAGCCTAGTAACCTCCTATGAACCTGTTAACCTATTAACATAGCCAGGCCTGTAAAGGCTCTAGGGCTACTAGCCTAGTAGCCTTTTGTGCACCTATTAACATGGCCAGGCTTGTAACGGCTCTAGGGCTACCTGCCTAGTAACCTCCTATGAACCTGTGAACCTATTAACAGGGCCATGCTTGTAAAGGCTCTACGGCTACTAGCCTAGTAACCTCCTATGAACCTGTGAACCTATTAACATGGCCAGGCTTGTAAAGACTCTAGGGCTACTAGCTTAGTAACTTCCTATGAACCTGTGAACCTATTAACATTGCCAGGCTTGTAAAGCCTCTAGGGCTACTAGCTTAGTAACCTACTGTGAACCTGAAAACCTATAAACATGGCCAGGCTTGTAAAGGTTCTAGGGCCACTAGCCTAGTAACCTCCTATGAACCTGTAAACCTATTAACAGGGCCATGCTTGTAAAGGCTCTAGGGCTACTAGCCTAGTAACCTCCTATGAACCTGTGAACCTATTAACATGGCCAGGCTTGTAAAGGCTCTAGGGCTACCAGCCTAGTAACCTCCTATGAACCTTTTAACCTATTAACATGGCCAGGCCTGTAAAGGCTCTAGGGCTACTAGCCTAGTAGCCTCCTGTGCACCTATTAACATGGCCAGGCTTGTAACGGCTCTAGGGCTACCTGCCTAGTAACCTCCTATGAACCTGTGAACCTATTAACATGGCCAGGCTTGTAAAGGCTCTAGGGCTACTAGCCTAGTAACCTCCTATGAACCTGTGAACCTATTAACATGGCCAGGCCTGCTAAAGGCACTAGAGCTACTAGCCTAGTAACCTTCTATGAACCTATGAACCTATTAACATGGTTATGCTTGTACAGCCTTTAGAGCTAGTAGCCTATTAACCTCCTATGAATTTGCAAACCTTTTAACATGGCCAGGCTTGTAAAGACTCTAGGGTTACTAGCCTAGTAACCTCTTATGAACCTGGGAACCTATTAACATGGCCAGGCTTGTAAAGACTCTTGGGCTACTAGCCTAGTAACCTCCTGTGAACCTGCGAAACTAATAACATGGCCAGGCTTGTAATGGCTCTATGGCTACTAGCCTAGTAACCTCCTATGATCCTTTCAACCTATTAACATGGCCAGGCTTATAAAGGCTCTCGGGCTGCTAGCCTAGTAACCTCCTATGAACATGTGAACCTATTAACATGGCCAGGCTTGTAAAGGCTATAGGGCTGCTAGCCTAGTAACCTCTTATGAACCCGTGAACCTATTAACATGGCCAGGCCTGTAAAGGCTCTAGGGCTACTAGCCTAGTAATCTCCTATGTACGTAAGAACCTATTAATATGGCCAGGCCTGTAAAGGCTCTAGGGCTACTAGCCTAGTAACCTCCTATGAACCTGTGAATCTATTAACATAGCCAGGACTGTAAAGGCTACTAGCCTAGCAACCTCCTATGAACGTGTGAACCTATTAACATAGCCAGGCTTATAAAGGCTTTAGGGCTACTAGCCTAGTAACCTCCTAAAAACCTGTGAACCTATTAACATGGCCTGGCTTGTAAATGCTCTAGTGCTACTAGCCTAGTAACCTCCTATGAATGTGTGACCCTATTAACATGGCCAGGCTTGTAAAGGCTCTCCGGCTACTAGCCTAGTAACTGCCTATGAACCTGTGAACCTATTAACATGGCCAGGCTTGTAAAGGCTCTACGGCTACTAACCTAGTAACCTCCTATGAATCTGTGAACCTACTAACATGGCCAGGCTTGTAAAGACTCTAGGGCTACTAGCCTAGTAACATCCTATGAACCTGTGACCCTATTAACATGGCCAGGCTTGTAAAGACTCTAGGGCTACTAGTCTAATACCCTTGTATGAACCTATGAACCTATTAACATGGCCATGGCTTGTAAAGGCTCTAGGGCTACTAGCCTTGTAACCTCCTGTCAACCTGTGAACCTATTAACATGGCCAGGCCTGTAACGGCTCTAGAACTACAAACCTAGTGACCTTCTATGAACCTGTGAACCTATTCACATGGCCAGGCTTGTAAAGACTCTAAGGCTACTAGCCTAGTTACCTTCTATAAACCTGTAAACCTATTAACATGTGTAGGCTTCTAAAGGCTCTAGGCCTACTAGCCTCGTAACCTCATATGAACCTGTGAACCTATTAACATGGCCAGGCTTGTAATGGCTCTAGGGCTACTAGCCTAGTAACCTGCTATGAACCTGTGAACCTATTATCATGGCCAGGATTTTAAAGGCTTTATGGCTACTAGCCTAGTAACCTCATTTGAACCTACAAATCGCAAAACATAGACTCTTTTTAACCTAGCAATGAGTTAATATAACCTATACTTGGTCCTCAATTTTGGGCTGGGGGGCATCATTCTGGGGGATAGGCCAGGACACCCACTGATTTATCAACAGCTTTGCCTAAGGCACATGACTGAGAGAACTTTCTTGCATGCTGTAATTTGAGTGGTGTTTTGTTTTTGGACTCTGCACTATTCGTGGCTTGTCCATAACAATTCCCACATTTCAACACAAGGCTTCTTGATAAGACCAGTTTGTTGTCAATTCTGGACTCTGTAGTTGTTTCATCAGACCTGAGGCCATTATATCCCTGACACTATTCCAAACAGGTACAGCAAGAAGCAGCTACCAGAACAAGAGCCATTTAAATAGATGTGGTCAGAGTAGTTATTAACTACTTCCACTGTGGCAAGACTGCAGAATGAGATTCTACCTAAAATGTTAAAGGTGCTGGAAACTGTGGAGGATCTTGGTTAGCATGACTTTTCTGTGTTGCATGAAAGTTTGGGACAGAAATTCTGATTTACAAACTGGAGTAATGGCCCTCATACATTTTTATATAGAAAGGAAAGGGTGTTACAGTTATAGAGGTATTACAATCCTCAGACTGTCTGGGAAAGCATATGTCATGGTGCAGGAAAGGAGAATCTATCCATCTGCCAATACCTTTATATAAGGAGTAATGTGGATTCTGTCCTGGAGAGACAGTTGGAGTAGTCACGCGATTTTACCAGTACTACATGTGTTTTGTAGACATGGAGGTGGAATACGAGTGTGTACCCTGAAATGTCTTGTGGAAAGTGTTACAGCAGTATGTGGGAGGTCCCAATGCTACAGCTTCCTGCACTTTGGTCACCATATTTTCAGAGTGATAGCTATGCCTATATTCTTCAGCTTCATTTGAGCACATTTGAGGTTGCTCTAGAACTCTGACAAGAGTCTCTTTTCTTACTGCCTCCCCCACTGGGATTTTCATGAGCAAGACGTCAAGGAGCTACTAAAGTTTGTACAGAGTGCAGTAAGCACCACACCTTTGCTGACTGCAGATGATGTTGTCCTCTTTGCCTCAAGTGAGTTTGATCTCCACAGGACACTGGTGTAATTTGCAGATGAATATGAAGGAAGTGTGATGAAACGTATGCCTCCAAATCACACGTCATAGTTCTCTTCCAAGGCAGTTATGGAGTTCCATTGGCAGGTGAAGGGGTGCAGCTAACTCAAGGGGAGGAGTTTAAATATCTTGGTGTCTTGTTCATGACTGATCAGCAGACTGACCAGTGGCTAGATGGAGTGGCAGCAGTACTGCAGATGATGAACAGAACTTTGGTGATGAAGATGTCACCAAATTCTTAATCTACCAGTCCTTGCCCCACTTTTTCATTTGTGGTCATGTGCTTTGGGTAACAACTGAAAGGAAGACATCATGGATGTGAGCAGCAGTAATTAGGTTCCTTAACAGGGTAATTGGGATCACTCTGTAACTGAATGAGGAGCTCAGCAATCTGGGAATTCTCTGAATGGAGCTACTGTCTCTCCTTGTAAAGAGGTGTCAGATGAGATGTTATTCCCTGGGAGTCTCCTACAGGGAGTGTACCAGGCAAAGCACACTAGAGGAAGACCCCAGGGCACACCTAAGGCACGGCAGAGGGATTATATATCTCACCTTATTTGGGAAGATTTAGGGATTCCATAGGATAAACATTCTCACCAACACCCACCGCACAGCCACACAACAGGCCTCCCTAACACAAATCACAGATGACTCCATACTCATATATACTTCTGACAGCATGGCACATCTCCAAAAAGTTACTTAGGAAGCTTTAACAGTCACTGGAATAGGTCTTTGTAACTCACAATGCAAGATCAACCCCCCCCCCCACAAAAAACAAACATTTTTTCCCTAAATCTCTCTTTCATGAAAAAAAAATAAAGTTCTCTGTCTTAATAATACAGCCATTGACATCACTTCTCATAGCAAATCATTAGGAATTAACAGGTATGATATTCTTAAATTTTACCTGCATTTACAAAATTGTATAAAAATGCACCAGAAACTATGGATGCTTTATAGAGCCAAACACTTTCTAATCAGTGCAACTAAACTACACCTGCCACTACTTGCCTCCTCCCCTCACTGCTTTATGGTGCTCCCATCCTTACTAACCTCTAGGAGTCACAGAAATCAAAACTTGAACAATGATATAATAAACCAGATAAATCTGCTGCAAATACCCCTTTTGGAAAACACACTGCACAGCAATAAAAAGCCTTAACTGTTTAGAATTGCCCCATCAACTAACATACACACCCATAAAATTATCCAGCACCCTTCTGCTTGCCTGGAACTAACTACCATTCTACACAACTACGTTCCCATTTTGTCATTATGATCCAATGACCAGAAAGTCCTCTCTGTCTACAAACCTATCAAATCTAGTGAGCATGGTCTGTTCTTGTACCATGTTGCTAAGGCCTGGAACTCCTTGCCCGTATCCATTAGGTCAATACCCTCCCTTCAGTCTTTTAAAACCACTCTGAAAGAACCTCCTATTCAAAATCTGACTCTATCCTTGCTCAACCCTAGGATAAACTATATTCCCTAAATTTGAACAAGCACCTCGTCATACCTCACACCTCCTTACTCTCCCTTCTTCACTTACTTCAATATATTTCTCTCCCCTGACTCTCTTTCTAAATATGTCATAACAGTATTTTTTCTCTCACCTTTTATTACAATTCCTGTTTGTATTATACTAACTTACCTTTAATTTCTCTATAAAGTTGCTAAAATGTCTCTAAATATTAAATCATTGAGATATAAGTTTCATCTGTTCTTAACAAATGTTTTCACATTATGTCTAATTTGGTATAATTATTTAAACTGTAGATATTTTTCTATTGTTTTTGAGCTTTGCAATATTATTGTTCTTAAATTGCTTTTATAATACTTTGGAGCTTTTCTCCCCAGGCCCCCACTGAGAATGGGCACCTACCCAGTCAGACTTTGCCAGCATTCAAATGTCAATAAATTAATAACTAAATGAGCTAGACACTGGTGGTGTGAATAGGGTATGTTGTAATCTACTTAGCTTGCTACCATCACACCAATACACATTTTTATAAAAAATAAACAAATTAATGACTGATGAATTGTGTTAAAGAAAAACAGAATTTATTTATTTATTTATTTGATATTTGTTGTCCAGGTCAGTCCAACTGAGCAGTCGCCCTTTTTCAGTGGAGGCCCGGGGGAAAAAAACTCCACAGTTAACACAACCTAGTAGTATAATAAAGAAGTGAAGGTGGTGACAGTCACTTAAGTAGCAAATTATACCATAAAAACACCTATGTAATATTTAAGAAAAGTGTCATTAGTGATATAGCTATATGGTTCCTCAGTTATATAAACTTAAGATTGCTAAGTAAAGTCAGTATAGTCTAAAAATGTACATTCGCTAAGGATAAGGTACTTGGCAATGAAGAGGAAAGAATAGGTTTGAAGGAGGGATTCAAGGTGAAATGGAAGTGAGAGTCAGGGTTACAGCTGTAAAGTAAGTGGGATGAAGGAGGAGGAAGAACTAGATAGGAGACAATAAACAAGGCGAGGAAGTTAGTTCATCCTTTAGCGTTTTCAATAAAGGATGTTTCAGTAAACGATATTCCAGTTTTAACTCAACTGTGGACTATTTACTATTTTCCATTTTATGATTTTGTAGTACATATTTTACAGTTTGATTTTTATTAGTAAACTAGGTGCATAACATATTTTAAAGAGTGAACATCACATCCTCCAGACTGAGACGTTTCTTCTTGCTTTGTTTTTGACCCAGTATAGGTTGCGTACTGGGGTTTCTGAGACGTCGAGGGATACCACTGATTTTTCTTTTTATTTTCATACTGCCATGAAGTGCTGCACAACCTACACTGACAGGATTTCATTCTTCCATTTAGCGAATGATATTCCACATGACACAAGATTTCCGGTGTTGATAAAAATAATGGATGATGAAATTTGGACAGTTGTGCATCTTAGTATCTTCAGCTAGAAACACTAGAAGCTTGAAAATAAACCAAGTGCAGGATAAGTTCTGTGGAAGAAATTGAATAAAATATGAAAGCATAGAAGAATAAAAAGCGCAGAAAGAAAAAATGGGTGTATGACTGGACTCTACCAGTATATGAAAGACTGGGTAATGCGATACGAGAGAATGTTGAAACATAAATAATTATCAAATTGTTCTCCGAAGAAGCATTGACAATTCACCAGGTATTATATAACAATATATATATATATATATATATATATATATATATATATATATATATATATATATATATATATATAGTGCACCCGCAGGTGCAGCTGAAGTAGATATGGGTTCCTTCCTACCTGACGCTGGTGACACCCCTTCTTTAGGCCCAACACCCCAAGGTGACAAGTGACAACAGATTTTGTTCTATGTGACACTTTAGTTTAAAGGGCAATAGCATTACAACAAACAAATTATTTCACCAGTGCACCAGTTAGCAGTAAGGCAGAGTGACATATGCATGTAATGAAACCATACATTTACCCCCTTCCTCAGAACTCAGCAGAAGAGATCTTGACATTCAAACATGCACACAAGGGCAATATCAATGAGCAGTAAAGCTTTTATAATGCAGCAATACAAACACAGGGAAAAAAAGGGTTATAATACAACAGTACAGATATGAAAAAGATGCAATGTCATTGAGCAGTAAAGATTCTTGAAAGCAACAGTACCAACATGAGCAAAATGCAATGTCAATGAACAATAAAGATTTATGATACAACAATACAAATATGAGAAAATGTAATGTCATTGAACAATGAGGATTTATAATGCAACGATACAAATATGAGAAAATGCAATGTCATTGAACAATGAGGATTTATAATGCAGCAATACAAATATGAGAAAATGCAATGTCATTGAACAATGAAGATTTATAATACAATACACATATGAGAAAATGCAATGTCATTGAACAATGAAGATTTATAATACAATACAAATATGAGAAAATGCAATGTCATTGAACAATGAAGATTTATAATACAATACAAATATGAGAAAGTGCAATGTCATTGAACAATGAAGATTTATAATACAATACAAATATGAGAAAATGCAATGTCATTGAACAATGAAGATTTATAATACAATACAAATATGAGAAAGTGCAATGTCATTGAACAATGAGGATTTATAATACAATACAAATATCAGAAAATGCAATGTCATTGAACAATGAGGATTTATAATACAATACAAATATGAGAAAATGCAATGTCATTTAGCAATAGTCTTTAGGGCAACAGTACTAACACCCTCTATCCCCTAAATCAATCTAAACAGACCAACCATGAGACACTCTATTGTACCCTGTTCACTGGCCAGTGACTTCTTACAGTCCTACTGCCGGCATGATATGGCCCAAGGTTGGACATCATATGGATCCCAGCTATTTGTAATCCACAAAGCATTTGGGGGGATCCACAGTCTTATAACAGTATAAAAATGATGGCCAAAAGCCTCTCACCACTCCGTCAAGAATATCCCAGTGACCAGGTACCGCAGTTCCTCCAACTAGAAAAATGGAAAATCACCCGCCAGAACTCTGGTAGTCATCTATGGCATCTCTGCACTAGGTCCAAGGGAACTCCTTTTCTTGCTGACTCATAAGCAGGTGTGGAATTACTCATTTCAGACCTCTCCTGAATCCACAAAATACCAACATCCAGGATTTCAGCAAGAGACAGACACAAACTGTTACCTCACTTCTCTGTCCCAAAACACTAGAAGAAAAAAATCCAGTCATGCTGCAAGGCCTTTTTCCCTTCAGCTAGTCTTTCAGTCTTCCCTCCTTCAGCTAGTGTTCCAGTCTCCTCTCTTTCACTTTCAAATTGTCTTTTATATTCCTGAAAAGAAGCTCAAAATCCTGAATCTCAAAATCCTAAACTCAGAATTTCGAAAGCTCAAAATACTGAAAACTCATAATACTGAATTTCATAATACCGAAAAACATACAGGACACCAACACTGGCTAGACTGCAGCAGAAATACATACAGAAATACATTACTCATCTACAGTAATAAGCAGGGGGCAAGCCCCCCTGCATCCCCATGTGGGGAGCTGCACCCCCCACACCCCCTGCTACTTAAACATATCAACTCTGAGATCGCACTTCACAGAAGAAAAAGGCAAAATTACCATTACATGCTTCATGACTGCCTGTTGTAACCTTAGTCAAGTTCCCTTCTAACTTGCTATACTACAACATAACTCATCTTAGTGTAGTGAAGTGTGATCTCGGAGTTGATATATTTAAGTAGATGGGGGTGTTGGTTTAGACTGATATGGTTTGTCTTTTCTTTGTTTCTGTATGTATTTCTGGTGCAATATAGCCAGTGTTGGTATCCTGTATGTTTTTCAGTATTATGAGATTCAGTATTATGAGTTTTCAGTATTGTGAGCTTTTGAGCTTTTGAGATTCAGGATTTTGAGCTTTCAAGATTTTGACGTGAACCCATACACACACACACACACACACACACATATATATATATATATATATATATATATAGATAGATATATACACACACACACACACACATATATATATATATATATATATATATATATATATATATATATATATATATAAACCCAGTCACTGGGGATACACAAGCCACTGCTGACAGCAGTAAATATTTCCATACCAGATCGGTCGAGGCCCGGGTTAACAATGACCGCCACCAGTGCTGTTAGCAAACAGGATGCTGGCAGAAATTGGGCTACTGTTGGCTGAAGGAGGATAAGAGGCGGAAGGCATGGCTGAAGGCAGGAAGAGAGGAGAAAGGCTAGGACTGTGGTGGTGAGGGTCGGAACTTTGAATGTTGGCAGTATGACTGGTATAGGGAGAGAGCTAGCTGATATGATGGACAGAAGGAAGGTTGGTATATTGCATGTGCAAGAAACCAGATGGAAAGGGAGCAAGGCTAGCTGTATTGGAGGTGGGTTCAAATTGTTTTATCATGGTGTGGGTGGGAGGAGAAATGGTGTAGGAGTTATCCTGAAGGAACAGTATGCTAAGAGTGTTTTGGAGGTGAAAAGACTGTCGGATAGAGTGATGTTTATGAAGCTGGAAATTGATGGTGCAATGATGAATGTTGTTAGTGCATATGCTCCACGAATTGGGTGTGCGATGGATGAGAAAGAAAAATTTTGGAGTGAGGTGGATGAAGTGGTGATGACTGTACCCAAGGGTGAGAGAGTGGTGATTGCAGCAGATTTCAATGGGCATGTTGGTGAAAGGAACAGAGGGGATGAGGAAGTGATGGGTAGGTATGGTGTTAGACAAAGGAATGCAGAAGGTCAAATGGTAGTGGATTTTGTGAAAAGGATGGACATGGCTGTGGTGTATACATATTTTAACAAGAGGGAGGAGCATAGGGTGACAAACAAGAGTGGAGGAAGATGCACACAGGTGGATTATATCTTATGTAAGAGGGCCAGCCTGAAGGAGATTGGAGACTGTAAAGTGGTGACCGGAGAAAGTGTAGTTAGGCAGCATAGGATGGTGGTTTGTAGGATGACGATGGTGATCAAGAAGAGGAGGAGGAGTGTGAGGGCAGCACCAAGGATCAAATAGTGGAAATTGAAAAAGGGTAATTGTGAGGTGGAGTTCAGGGATGAATTAAGACAGGCACTGAGTGGCAGTAAAGAGTTACCAAATAGCTGGGTAACTACAGCAGAGCTAGTAAGGGAGACAACTAGAAGGGTGCTTGGTATGACATCTGGACAGAGGAAGGATGACAAGGAGACATGGAGGTGGAATGAGGAAGTACAGGAGAGTATACAGAGAAAGAGGTTGGCAAAGAAGAAGTGGGATTGTCAGAGAGATGAAGAAAGTACATAGGAGTATAAGGAGATGAGGTGCATGGCAAAGAGAGAGGTGGCGAAGGCTAAGGATAAGGCATATGAAGAGTTGTATGAAAGGTTGGACACTGAGGAGGGAAAAAAGGACCTGTATCAATTGGCTAGACAGAGGGACTGAGCTAGGAAAGATGTGCAGCAGGTAAAGGTGATAAAGGATAATGAGGGAAACATACTCACAAGTGAGGAGAGTGTGTTGAGGAGATAGAAAGAGTACTTTGAAGGGTTGATGAATGAAGAGAATGAGAGGGAGAGAAGGTTGGATGATGTGGGGATAGTGAATCATGAAGTACAATGGATTAGCAAGGAGGAAGTAAGGATAGCTATGAAGAGGATGAAGAATGGAAAGGCTGTTGGTCCAGATGACATACCTGTGGAAGCATGGAGGTGTTTAGGTGAAACGGCAGTGGAGTTTTTAACCAGATTGTTTAATGAAATCTTGGAAAGTGAAAGGATGCCTGAGGAATGGAGAAAAAGTGTTTTGGTACCGATTTTTAAGAATAAGGGTGATGTGCAGAGCTGTAGTACCTACAGAGGGACTAAATTGATCAGTCATATCATGAAGTTATGGGAAAGAGTAGTAGAAGCTAGGTTAAGAAGAGAAGTGATGATTATTGATCAGCAGTATGGTTTCATGCTTGGAAAGAGCACTACAGATGCAATGTTTGCTCTGAGAGTGTTGATGGAGAAGTACAGAGAAGGTCAGAAGGAGTTGCATTGTGTTTTTGTAGACTTAGAGAAAGCATATGACAGGGTGCCTAGAGGAGTTGTGGTATTGTATGAGGAAGTCAGGAGTGTCAGAGAAGTATGTAAGAGTGGTACTGGATATGTACAAGGGTAGTGTGACAGCGGTGAGGTCTGCGGTGGGAGTGATGGATGCTTTTAAGGTGGAGGTGGGGCTACATCAAGGATCAGCTCAGAACCCTTTCTTATTTGCAGTGGTGATGGACAGGTTGACAGACGAGATCAGACAGGAGTCCTTGTGGACTATGATGTTTGCAGATGACATTGTGATCTGTAGTAAGAGTAGGAATCAGGTTGAGGAGACCCTGGAGAGATGGAGATATGCTCTAGAGAGAAGAGGAATGAAGGTCAGCAGGACTAAGACAGAATATATGTGTGTGAATGAGAGGGAGGATAGAGGAATGGTGATGATGCAAGGAGTAGAGGTGGTGAAGGTGGATGAGTTTAAATACTTGGGGTCAATAGTTCAGAGTAATGATGAGTGTGGAAGAGAGGTGAAGAAGAGAGTACAGGCAGGATGGAGTGGGTGGAGAAGAGTGTCAGGAGTGATTTCTGACCGACGAGTACCAGTAAGAGTGAAAGGGAAGGTCTACAAGAGGAAAGTGAGACCAGCTATGTTATATGGGTTGGAGACAGTGGCATTGACAAAAAGGCAGGAGTTTGAGCTGGATGTGCCAGAGTTAAAGATGTTAAGATTTGCACTGGGTGTCACGAGGGTGGACAGCATTAGGAATAAGTATATTCCAGGACCGGCCCAGGTTGGAAGGTTTGGAGACAAAGCCAGAGAGGCAAGATTACGTTGGTTTGGACATGTGCTGAGGAGGGATGCTGAGTATATTGGGAAAAAGATGCTAAGGATGAAGCTACCAGGTAACAGGAAAAGAGGAAGGCCTAAGATAAGGGTTATGGATGTGGTAAGAGAGGACATGCAGGTGGTTGGTGTAACAGAGCAAGATGCAGAGGATAGGAAGAAATGGAAACAGTTGAGCTGCTGTTGTGACCCCTATCGGGAACAGCCGAAAGAAGATGATATAGATATATATATATATATATATATATATATATATATATATATATATATATATACACACACACACACACACACACACACACACACACACACACACACACACACACACACACACACACAAACATCTGCAAACGTCAACACAAAAAGTGCAGTAGAGGTGCATACAGCAAGACCCACTTCTGGTTACCCCTCTCACAGAGTATTTCTAACACAATCAAGCTGTCAGTGATGTGGTAAGGGAGTGCCATCCCTGCATACCTCTAAAACTCTTACTGCAAGAAATCTGGAGAAACCCTGACAAAATGGGGGGACAAAGACCCAAAAATAGAGACAGATTTTAAATATTGCTCTTATAACCTTAGAAAGTCATTACATTTTCTGAAGGATTTGAAGTCTGAAACTCAAATGTATGTCATTATATGGAGACTTCAGTTCTCAGAACATCCAGGTGATTTGCCGGAAAACCATAAGTTTTATGAGGAATAGTCCAAAAACATGTAGCAAAAACATGGACAGTTGAGAGATATGTATCCCTGTTTGATGTCACTGATTATGATAAAGAGATATTGGCCCTGTCTGATGTCAGTAATGAGGTAAATGGATGCTATCCCTGTCTGATGTCATCATGACAGCAAAGGAATGTCATTCCTGTCCACTGTCAGTGATTATGATAAAGGAATATGATTCCTGTCCACTGTCAGGGATGTCAATAAGGAGATGTTAATCCTGTCTGATGTCAGTGATGTGATAAGGGAATGCTATCTCTGTCTGATGTCACTGATAGCAATAAGGGAATGTTATCCCTGTCTGATGTCAATAATAACAATAAGGGAACATTAACCTCGTCTGATGTCACTGATAACAAAAAGGGAATGCTATCCCTGTATGATGTCACTGATAACACTAAGGGAATGTTATCCCTGTCTGATGTCACTGATAACAATAAAGGAACATTATCCCTGTCTGATGGCACTGATAACAATAAGGGAATGTTATCCCTGTCTGATGTCACTGACAACAATAAAGGATTGCTATCCCTGTCTGATGTCACTGACAACAATAAAGGAATGTTATCCCTGTCTGATGTCACTAATAAGAATAAGGGAATGCTATCCCTGTCTGATGTCACTGATAACATAAGGGAATGCAATCCCTGTCAGATGTCACTGATGACAATAAGGGAATATTATCCCTATCTGATGTCAGTGATGTGATAAGGGAATGATATCCCTGTCTGATGCTACTGATAACAATAAGGGAATGTTATCTCTCTCTGATGACACTGATAACAATAAGGGAACACTATTCCTGTCTGATGTCACTGATAACAATAAGGGAATGTTATCCCTGTCTGATGTCACTGATAACAACAAGGAATGTTATCCCTGTCTGATGTCACTGATAACAATAAGGGAACACTATTCCTGTCTGATGTCACTGATAACAATAAGGGAATGTTATCCCTGTCTGATGTCACTGATAACAATAAGGGAATGTTATCCCTGTCTGATGTCACTGATAATAATAAGGGAACACTATCCCTGTCTGATGTTACTGATAACAATAAGTTAATGCTATCCCTGTCTGATGTCACTGATAACAATGAGGGAATGCTATCCTTGTCTGATGTCACTGATAACAATAAGGGAATGCTATCCCTGTCTGATGCCACTGATAACAATAAGGGAATGCTTTCCCTACCTGATGTCACTGATAACAATAAGTGAATTTTATCTCTGTCTGATCTAACTGATAACAATAAGGGAATGCTATCCCTGTCTGATGTCACTGATAACAATAAGGGAATGCTATCCCTGTCTGATGTCACTGATAAAATAAGGGAATGTTATCCCTGTCTGATGTCACTGATAATAATAAAGGAACACTATCCCTGTCTGATGTCACTAATAACAATAAGGGAATGTTATCCCTGTCTGATGTCAGTGATGTGATAAGGGAATGATATCCCTGTCTGATGTCAGTGATTTGATAAGGGAATGATATCCCTGTCTGATGTCAGTGATGACAAAAAGGGAATATTATCCCTATCTGATGTCACTGATAACAATAAGGGAACACTATACCTGTCTGATGTCATTGTTAACAATAAGGGAATGGTATCCCTGTCTGATGTCACTGATAACAATAAGGGAATGTTATCCTTGTCTGAGGTCACTGATAACAATAAGGGAACACTATCCCCTGTCTGATGTCACTGATAACAATAAGGGAATGCTATCCCTGTCTGAGGTCACTGATAACAATAAAGGAACACTATCCCCTGTCTGATGTCACTGATAACAATAAGAGAATGTTATCACTGTCTGATATGACTAATAACAATAAGGAACTGTTATCCCTATCTGATATGACTAATAGCAATAAAGGACTGTTATCCCTGTCTGATGTCACTGATAACAATAAGGGACTGTTATCCCTGTCTGATGTCACTGATAATAATAAGGGAATGTTATCCCTGTCTGATGTCACTGATAACAATAAGGGAATGTTATCCCTGTCTGATGTCACTAATAAGAATAAGGGAATGTAATCCCTGTCTGATGTCACTGATAATAAGGGAACACTACCCTTGTCTGATGTCACTGATAACAATAGGGGAAAGTTATCCCTGTCTGATTTCACCAATAAGAATAAGGGAATGTTATCCCTGTCTAATGTCTCTGACAATAAAGAATGTTATCCCTGTCTGATGTCACTAATAAAAATAAAGGAATGTCATCCCTGTCTGATGTCACTGATAACAATAAGGGAACACTATGCCTGCCTTATATGACTGATAACAATAAGGGACTGTTATCCCTGTCTGATGTCACTGATAACAATAAGGGAACACTATTCCTGTCTGGTGTCACTGATAACAATAAGGGAACACTATGCCTGCCTTAAATGACTGATAAACATAACGGAATGTTATTCCTGTCAGATGTCACTGATAACAATAAGGGAATGTTATCAATATCTTATGACACTGATAACAATAAGAGAACATTATCCCTGTCTGATGTCACTGATAACAATAAGAAAATACTACCCTGTCTGATGTCACTGATAACAATAAGGGAATGTTATCCCTGTCTGATGTCACTGATAACAATAAGGGAATACTATCCCTGTCTGATGTCACTGATAACAATAAGGGAATGTTATCCCTGCCTGATGTCACTGATAACAACAAGGGAATGTTATCCCTGTCTGATGTCACTGATAATAATAAGGGACTGTTATCACTGTCTGATGTCACTGATAACAATAAGGGAATACTATCCCTGTCTGATGTTACTGATAACAATAAGGGAATGTTATCCCTGCCTGATGTCACTGATAACAACAAGGGAATGTTATCCTTGTCTGATGTCACTAATAACAATAAGGGAAAACTATCACTGTCTGATATCACTGATAACAATAAGGGAATGTTATCACTGTCTGATGTCACTGATAACAATAAGGGAATACTATCCCTGTCTGATGTTACTGATAACAATAAGGGAATGTTATCCCTGCCTGATGTCACTGATAACAACAAGGGAATGTTATCCTTGTCTGATGTCACTAATAACAATAAGGGAAAACTATCACTGTCTGATATCACTGATAACAATAAGGGAATGTTATCACTGTCTGATGTCACTGACAATAATAAAGGAATGTTATCCCTATCTGATGTAACTAATACAAATAAGGGTATGTTATCCCTGTCTGATGTCACTGATAACAATAAGGGAATGTTATCCCTGTCTGATGTCACTGATAACAATAAGGGAATGTTATCCCTGTGTGATGTTACTGATAACAATAAGGGAATGTTATCCCTGTCTGTAGTCACTGATAACAATAAGGCAATGTTATCCCTGTCTGATGTCACTGATAACAATAAGGGAATGTTATCCCTGTCTGATGTCACTGATAACAATAAGGCAATGTTATCCCTGTCTGATGTCACTGATAACAATAAGGGAATGTTATCCCTGTCTGATGTCACTGATAACAACAAGTGAATGTTATCCCTGTTTGATGTCACTGATAAATTTAAGGGAATGCTATCCCTGTCTGAATTCACTGATAACAATAAGGGAACACTATCCCTGCCTGATGTCACTGATAACAATAAGGAAATGTTATTCCTGTCTGATGTCACTGATAACAATAAGGGAACACTATTCCTGTCTGCTGTCTCTGATAACAATAAGGGAACACTAACCCTGTCTGATGTCATTGATAACAATAAGGGAATGTTATCCCTGTCTGATGTCACTGATAACAATAAGGGAACACTATTCCTGTCTGGTGTCACTGATAACAATAAGGGAACACTATCCCTGTCTGAAGTCATTGATAACAATAAGGGAATGTTATCCCTGTCTGATGTCACTGATAACAATAAGGGAACACTATTCCTGTCTGGTGTCACTGATAACAATAAGGGAACACTATCCCTACCTGATGTCACTGATAACAATAAGGGAATGTTATTCCTGTCTGATGTCACTGATAACAATAAGGGAACAATATCCCTGCCTGATATGACTGATAACAATAAGGGTATGTTATCATTGTCTGATGTCACTGACAAAAATAAAGGAATGTTCTCCCTGTCTGATGTCACTGATAATAAAGGAGCACTATCCCTGTCTGATGTCACTGATAACAATAAGGGAATGTTATCTCTATCTGATGTCACTGATAACAATAAGGGAACACTACCCCTGTCCGGTGTCATTCATAACAATAAGAGAACACTATCCCTGTCTGATGTCACTGCTAACAATAAGGGAACACTATTGCTGTCTGGTGTCACTGATAACAATAAGGGAACACTATCCCCTGTCTGATGTCACTGATAACAATAAGGGAATGTTATCCCTGTCTGAAGTCACTGATAACAATAAGGGAACACTATCCCTGTCTGATGTCATTGATAACAATAAGAGAATGTTATCCCTGTCTGATGTCATTGATAACAATAAGGGAATGCTTTCCCTACCTGATGTCACTGATAACAATAAGTGAATGTTATCACTGTCTGATATGACTAATAACAATAAGGGACTGTTATCCCTGTCTGATATGACTAATAACAATAAGGGACTGTTATCCCTGTCTGATGTCACTGATAACAATAAGGGAATGTTATGCCTGTCTGATGTCAATAATAACAATAAGGGAACATTAACCTCGTCTGATGTCACTGATAACAAAAAGGGAATGCTATCCCTGTATGATGTCACTGATAACACTAAGGGAATGTTATCCCTGTCTGATGTCACTGATAACAATAAAGGAACATTATCCCTGTCTGATGGCACTGATAACAATAAGGGAATGTTATCCCTGTCTGATGTCACTGACAACAATAAAGGAATGCTATCCCTGTCTGATGTCACTGACAACAATAAAGGAATGTTATCCCTGTCTGATGTCACTAATAAGAATAAGGGAATGCTATCCCTGTCTGATGTCACTGATAACATAAGGAATGCAATCCCTGTCAGATGTCACTGATGACAATAAGGGAATATTATCCTATCTGATGTCAGTGATGTGATAAGGGAATGATATCCCTGTCTGATGCTATTGATAACAATAAGGGAATGTTATATCTCTCTGATGACACTGATAACAATAAGGGAACACTATTCCTGTCTGATGTCACTGATAACAATAAGGGAATGTTATCCCTGTCTGATGTCACTGATAACAACAAGGAATGTTATCCCTGTCCGATGTCACTGATAACAATAAGGGAACACTATTCCTGTCTGATGTCACTGCTAACAATAAGGGAACACTATTGCTGTCTGGTGTCACTGATAACAATAAGGGAACACTATCCCCTGTCTGATGTCACTGATAACAATAAGGGAATGTTATCCCTGTCTGAAGTCACTGATAACAATAAGGGAACACTATCCCTGTCTGATGTCATTGATAACAATAAGAGAATGTTATCCCTGTCTGATGTCATTGATAACAATAAGGGAATGCTTTCCCTGTCTGATGCCACTGATAACAATAAGGGAATGCTTTCCCTACCTGATGTCACTGATAACAATAAGTGAATTTTATCTCTGTCTGATCTAACTGATAACAATAAGAGAATGCTATCCCTGTCTGATGTCACTGATAACGATAAGGGAATGCTATCCCTGTTTGATGTCACTGATAACAATAAGGGAATGTTATCCCTGTCTGATGACACTGATGACATTAAGGGACTGCTATCCATGTCTGATGTCACTGATAAAATAAGGGAATGTTATCCCTGTCTGATGTCACTGATAATAATAAAGGAACACTATCCCTGTCTGAAGTCACTAATAACAATAAGGGAATGTTATCCCAGTCTGATGTCACTGATAACAACAAGGAATGTTATCCCTGTCCGATGTCACTGATAACAATAAGGGAACACTATTCCTGTCTGATGTCACTGATAACAATAAGGGAATGTTATCCCTATCTGATGTCACTGATAACAATAAGGGAATGTTATCCCTGTCTGATGTCACTGATAATAATAAGGGAACACTATCCCTGTCTGATGTTACTGATAACAATAAGTTAATGCTATCCCTGTCTGATGTCACTGATAACAATGAGGGAATGCTATCCTTGTCTGATGTCACTGATAACAATAAGGGAATGCTATCCCTGTCTGATGCCACTGATAACAATAAGGGAATGCTTTCCCTACCTGATGTCACTGATAACAATAAGTGAATTTTATCTCTGTCTGATCTAACTGATAACAATAAGGGAATGCTATCCCTGTCTGATGCCACTGATAACAATAAGGGAATGCTTTCCCTACCTGATGTCACTGATAACAATAAGTGAATTTTATCTCTGTCTGATCTAACTGATAACAATAAGAGAATGCTATCCCTGTTTGATGTCACTGATAACAATAAGGGAATGTTATCCCTGCCTGATGACACTGATGACATTAAGGGACTGCTATCCATGTCTGATGTCACTGATAAAATAAGGGAATGTTATCCCTGTCTGATGTCACTGATAATAATAAAGGAACACTATCCCTGTCTGAAGTCACTAATAACAATAAGGGAATGTTATCCCTGTCTGATGTCAGTGATGTGATAAGGGAATGATATCCCTGTCTGATGTCAGTGATGTGATAAGGGAATGATATCCCTGTCTGATGTCAGTGATGACAAAAAGGGAATATTATCCCTATCTGATGTCACTGATAACAATAAGGGAACACTATACCTGTCTTATGTCATTGTTAACAATAAGGGAATGGTATCCCTGTCTGATGTCACTGATAACAATAAGGGAATGTTATCCTTGTCTGAGGTCACTGATAACAATAAGGAACACTATCCCTGTCTGATGTCACTGATAACAATAAGGGAATGCTATCCCTGTCTGAGGTCACTGATAACAATAAAGGAACACTATCCCCTGTCTGATGTCACTGATAACAATAAGAGAATGTTATCACTGTCTGATATGACTAATAACAATAAGGGACTGTTATCCCTATCTGATATGACTAATAGCAATAAAGGACTGTTATCCCTGTCTGATGTCACTGATAACAATAAGGGACTGTTATCCCTATCTGATATGACTAATAACAATAAGGGACTGTTATCCCTGTCTGATGTCACTGATAACAATAAGGGAATGTTATGCCTGTCTGATGTCAATAATAACAATAAGGGAACATTAACCTCGTCTGATGTCACTGATAACAAAAAGGGAATGCTATCCCTGTATGATGTCACTGATAACACTAAGGGAATGTTATCCCTGTCTGATGTCACTGATAACAATAAAGGAACATTATCCCTGTCTGATGGCACTGATAACAATAAGGGAATGTTATCCCTGTCTGATGTCACTGACAACAATAAAGGAATGCTATCCCTGTCTGATGTCACTGACAACAATAAAGGAATGTTATCCCTGTCTGATGTCACTAATAAGAATAAGGGAATGCTATCCCTGTCTGATGTCACTGATAACATAAGGGAATGCAATCCCTGTCAGATGTCACTGATGACAATAAGGGAATATTATCCCTATCTGATGTCAGTGATGTGATAAGGGAATGATATCCCTGTCTGATGCTATTGATAACAATAAGGGAATGTTATCTCTCTCTGATGACACTGATAACAATAAGGGAACACTATTCCTGTCTGATGTCACTGATAACAATAAGGGAATGTTATCCCTGTCTGATGTCACTGATAACAACAAGGAATGTTATCCCTGTCCGATGTCACTGATAACAATAAGGGAACACTATTCCTGTCTGATGTCACTGCTAACAATAAGGGAACACTATTGCTGTCTGGTGTCACTGATAACAATAAGGGAACACTATCCCCTGTCTGATGTCACTGATAACAATAAGGGAATGTTATCCCTGTCTGAAGTCACTGATAACAATAAGGGAACACTATCCCTGTCTGATGTCATTGATAACAATAAGAGAATGTTATCCCTGTCTGATGTCATTGATAACAATAAGGGAATGCTTTCCCTGTCTGATGCCACTGATAACAATAAGGGAATGCTTTCCCTACCTGATGTCACTGATAACAATAAGTGAATTTTATCTCTGTCTGATCTAACTGATAACAATAAGAGAATGCTATCCCTGTCTGATGTCACTGATAACGATAAGGGAATACTATCCCTGTTTGATGTCACTGATAACAATAAGGGAATGTTATCCCTGTCTGATGACACTGATGACATTAAGGGACTGCTATCCATGTCTGATGTCACTGATAAAATAAGGGAATGTTATCCCTGTCTGATGTCACTGATAATAATAAAGGAACACTATCCCTGTCTGAAGTCACTAATAACAATAAGGGAATGTTATCCCTGTCTGATGTCACTGATAACAACAAGGAATGTTATCCCTGTCCGATGTCACTGATAACAATAAGGGAACACTATTCCTGTCTGATGTCACTGATAACAATAAGGGAATGTTATCCCTATCTGATGTCACTGATAACAATAAGGGAATGTTATCCCTGTCTGATGTCACTGATAATAATAAGGGAATACTATCCCTGTCTGATGTTACTGATAACAATAAGTTAATGCTATCCCTGTCTGATGTCACTGATAACAATGAGGGAATGCTATCCTTGTCTGATGTCACTGATAACAATAAGGGAATGCTATCCCTGTCTGATGCCACTGATAACAATAATGGAATGCTTTCCCTACCTGATGTCACTGATAACAATAAGTGAATTTTATCTCTGTCTGATCTAACTGATAACAATAAGGGAATGCTATCCCTGTCTGATGCCACTGATAACAATAAGGGAATGCTTTCCCTACCTGATGTCACTGATAACAATAAGTGAATTTTATCTCTGTCTGATCTAACTGATAACAATAAGAGAATGCTATCCCTGTTTGATGTCACTGATAACAATAAGGGAATGTTATCCCTGTCTGATGACACTGATGACATTAAGGGACTGCTATCCATGTCTGATGTCACTGATAAAATAAGGGAATGTTATCCCTGTCTGATGTCACTGATAATAATAAAGGAACACTATCCCTGTCTGAAGTCACTAATAACAATAAGGGAATGTTATCCCTGTCTGATGTCAGTGATGTGATAAGGGAATGATATCCCTGTCTGATGTCAGTGATGTGATAAGGGAATGATATCCCTGTCTGATGTCAGTGATGACAAAAAGGGAATATTATCCCTATCTGATGTCACTGATAACAATAAGGGAACACTATACCTGTCTGATGTCATTGTTAACAATAAGGGAATGGTATCCCTGTCTGATGTCACTGATAACAATAAGGGAATGTTATCCTTGTCTGAGGTCACTGATAACAATAAGGGAACACTATCCCCTGTCTGATGTCACTGATAACAATAAGGGAATGCTATCCCTGTCTGAGGTCACTGATAACAATAAAGGAACACTATCCCCTGTCTGATGTCACTGATAACAATAAGAGAATGTTATCACTGTCTGATATGACTAATAACAATAAGGGACTGTTATCCCTATCTGATATGACTAATAGCAATAAAGGACTGTTATCCTGTCTGATGTCACTGATAACAATAAGGGACTGTTATCCCTATCTGATATGACTAATAACAATAAGGGACTGTTATCCCTGTCTGATGTCACTGATAACAATAAGGGAATGTTATGCCTGTCTGATGTCAATAATAACAATAAGGGAACATTAACCTCGTCTGATGTCACTGATAACAAAAAGGGAATGCTATCCCTGTATGATGTCACTGATAACACTAAGGGAATGTTATCCCTGTCTGATGTCACTGATAACAATAAAGGAACATTATCCCTGTCTGATGGCACTGATAACAATAAGGGAATGTTATCCCTGTCTGATGTCACTGACAACAATAAAGGAATGCTATCCCTGTCTGATGTCACTGACAACAATAAAGGAATGTTATCCCTGTCTGATGTCACTAATAAGAATAAGGGAATGCTATCCCTGTCTGATGTCACTGATAACATAAGGGAATGCAATCCCTGTCAGATGTCACTGATGACAATAAGGGAATATTATCCCTATCTGATGTCAGTGATGTGATATAGGGAATGATATCCCTGTCTGATGCTACTGATAACAATAAGGGAATGTTATCTCTCTCTGATGACACTGATAACAATAAGGGAACACTATTCCTGTCTGATGTCACTGATAACAATAAGGGAATGTTATCCCTGTCTGATGTCACTGATAACAACAAGGAATGTTATCCCTGTCTGATGTCACTGATAACAATAAGGGAACACTATTCCTGTCTGATGTCACTGATAACAATAAGGGAATGTTATCCCTGTCTGATGTCACTGATAACAATAAGGGAATGTTATCCCTGTCTGATGTCACTGATAATAATAAGGGAACACTATCCCTGTCTGATGTTACTGATAACAACAAGTTAATGCTATCCCTGTCTGATGTCACTGATAACAATGAGGGAATGCTGTCCTTGTCTGATGTCACTGATAACAATAAGGGAATGCTATCCCTGTCTGATGCCACTGATAACAATAAGGGAATGCTTTCCCTACCTGATGTCACTGATAACAATAAGTGAATTTTATCTCTGTCTGATCTAACTGATAACAATAAGGGAATGCTATCCCTGTCTGATGTCACTGATAACAATAAGGGAATGCTATCCCTGTTTGATGTCACTGATAACAATAAGGGAATGTTATCCCTGTCTGATGACACTGATGACATTAAGGGACTGCTATCCATGTCTGATGTCACTGATAAAATAAGGGAATGTTATCCCTGTCTAATGTCACTGATAATAATAAAGGAACACTATCCCTGTCTGAAGTCACTAATAACAATAAGGGAATGTTATCCCTGTCTGATGTCAGTGATGTGATAAGGGAATGATATCCCTGTCTGATGTCAGTGATTTGATAAGGGAATGATATCCCTATCTAATGTCAGTGATGACAAAAAGGGAATATTATCCCTATCTGATGTCACTGATAACAATAAGGGAACACTATACCTGTCTGATGTCATTGTTAACAATAAGGGAATGGTATCCCTGTCTGATGTCACTGATAACAATAAGGGAATGTTATCCTTGTCTGAGGTCACTGATAACAATAAGGGAACACTATCCCCTGTCTGATGTCACTGATAACAATAAGGGAATGCTATCCCTGTCTGAGGTCACTGATAACAATAAAGGAACACTATCCCCTGTCTGATGTCACTGATAACAATAAGAGAATGTTATCACTGTCTGATATGACTAATAACAATAAGGGACTGTTATCCCTATCTGATATGACTAATAGCAATAAAGGACTGTTATCCCTGTCTGATGTCACTGATAACAATAAGGGACTGTTATCCCTGTCTGATGTCACTGATAATAATAAGGGAATGTTATCCCTGTCTGATGTCACTGATAACAATAAGGGAATGTTACCCCTGTCTGATGTCACTAATAAGAATAAGGGAATGTAATCCCTGTCTGATGTCACTGATAATAAGGGAACACTACCCTTGTCTGATGTCACTGATAACAATAGGGGAAAGTTATCCCTGTCTGATTTCACCAATAAGAATAAGGGGATGTTATCCCTGTCTAATGTCTCTGACAACAATAAAGAATGTTATCCCTGTCTGATGTCACTAATAAAAATAAAGGAATGTCATCCCTGTCTGATGTCACTGATAACAATAAGGGAACACTATGCCTGCCTTATATGACTGATAACAATAAGGGACTGTTATCCCTGTCTGATGTCACTGATAACAATAAGGGAACACTATTCCTGTCTGGTGTCACTGATAACAATAAGGGAACACTATGCCTGCCTTAAATGACTGATAAACATAACGGAATGTTATTCCTGTCAGATGTCACTGATAACAATAAGGGAATGTTATCAATATCTTATGACACTGATAACAATAAGAGAACATTATCCCTGTCTGATGTCACTGATAACAATAAGAAAATACTACCCTGTCTGATGTCACTGATAACAATAAGGGAATACTATCCCTGTCTGATGTCACTGATAACAATAAGGGAATGTTATCCCTGCCTGATGTCACTGATAACAACAAGGGAATGTTATCCCTGTCTGATGTCACTGATAATAATAAGGGACTGTAATCACTGTCTGATGTCACTGATAACAATAAGGGAATACTATCCCTGTCTGATGTTACTGATAACAATAAGGGAATGTTATCCCTGCCTGATGTCACTGATAACAACAAGGGAATGTTATCCTTGTCTGATGTCACTGATAACAATAAGGGAAAACTATCACTGTCTGATATCACTGATAACAATAAGGGAATGTTATCACTGTCTGATGTCACTGACAATAATAAAGGAATGTTATCCCTATCTGATGTAACTAATACAAATAAGGGTATGTTATCCCTGTCTGATGTCACTGATAACAATAAGGGAATGTTATCCCTGTCTGATGTCACTGATAACAATAAGGGAATGTTATCCCTGTGTGATGTTACTGATAACAATAAGGGAATGTTATCCTGTCTGTAGTCACTGATAACAATAAGGCAATGTTATCCCTGTCTGATGTCACTGATAACAATAAGGGAATGTTATCCCTGTCTGATGTCACTGATAACAATAAGGCAATGTTATCCCTGTCTGATGTCACTGATAACAATAAGGGAATGTTATCCCTGTCTGATGTCACTGATAACAACAAGTGAATGTTATCCCTGTTTGATGTCACTGATAAATTTAAGGGAATGCTATCCCTGTCTGAATTCACTGATAACAATAAGGGAACACTATCCCTGCCTGATGTCACTGATAACAATAAGGAAATGTTATTCCTGTCTGATGTCACTGATAACAATAAGGGAACACTATTCCTGTCTGCTGTCTCTGATAACAATAAGGGAACACTATCCCTGTCTGATGTCATTGATAACAATAAGGGAATGTTATCCCTGTCTGATGTCACTGATAACAATAAGGGAACACTATTCCTGTCTGGTGTCACTGATAACAATAAGGGAACACTATCCCTGTCTGATGTCATTGATAACAATAAGGGAATGTTATCCCTGTCTGATGTCACTGATAACAATAAGGGAACACTATTCCTGTCTGGTGTCACTGATAACAATAAGGAACACTATCCCTACCTGATGTCACTGATAACAATAAGGGAATGTTATTCCTGTCTGATGTCACTGATAACAATAAGGGAACAATATCCCTGCCTGATATGACTGATAACAATAAGGGTATGTTATCATTGTCTGATGTCACTGACAAAAATAAAGGAATGTTCTCCCTGTCTGATGTCACTGATAATAAAGGAGCACTATCCTGTCTGATGTCACTGATAACAATAAGGGAATGTTATCTCTATCTGATGTCACTGATAACAATAAGGGAACACTACCCCTGTCCGGTGTCATTCATAACAATAAGAGAACACTATCCCTGTCTGATGTCACTGCTAACAATAAGGGAACACTATTGCTGTCTGGTGTCACTGATAACAATAAGGGAACACTATCCCCTGTCTGATGTCACTGATAACAATAAGGAAATGTTATCCCTGTCTGAAGTCACTGATAACAATAAGGGAACACTATCCCTGTCTGATGTCATTGATAACAATAAGAGAATGTTATCCCTGTCTGATGTCATTGATAACAATAAGGGAATGCTTTCCCTACCTGATGTCACTGATAACAATAAGTGAATGTTATCACTGTCTGATATGACTAATAACAATAAGGGACTGTTATCCCTGTCTGATATGACTAATAACAATAAGGGACTGTTATCCCTGTCTGATGTCACTGATAACAATAAGGGAATGTTATGCCTGTCTGATGTCAATAATAACAATAAGGGAACATTAACCTCGTCTGATGTCACTGATAACAAAAAGGGAATGCTATCCCTGTATGATGTTACTGATAACAAAAAGGGAATGCTATCCCTGTATGATGTCACTGATAACACTAAGGGAATGTTATCCCTGTCTGATGTCACTGATAACAATAAAGGAACATTATCCCTGTCTGATGGCACTGATAACAATAAGGGAATGTTATCCCTGTCTGATGTCACTGACAACAATAAAGGAATGCTATCCCTGTCTGATGTCACTGACAACAATAAAGGAATGTTATCCCTGTCTGATGTCACTAATAAGAATAAGGGAATGATATCCCTGTCTGATGTCACTGATAACATAAGGGAATGCAATCCCTGTCAGATGTCACTGATGACAATAAGGGAATATTATCCCTATCTGATGTCAGTGATGTGATAAGGGAATGATATCCCTGTCTGATGCTACTGATAACAATAAGGGAATGTTATCTCTCTCTGATGACACTGATAACAATAAGGGAACACTATTCCTGTCTGATGTCACTGATAACAATAAGGGAATGTTATCCCTGTCTGATGTCACTGATAACAACAAGGAATGTTATCCCTGTCCGATGTCACTGATAACAATAAGGGAACACTATTCCTGTCTGATGTCACTGATAACAATAAGGGAATGTTATCCCTGTCTGATGTCACTGATAACAATAAGGGAATGTTATCCCTGTCTGATGTCACTGATAATAATAAGGGAACACTATCCCTGTCTGATGTTACTGATAACAATAAGTTAATGCTATCCCTGTCTGATGTCACTGATAACAATGAGGGAATGCTATCCTTGTCTGATGTCACTGATAACAATAAGGGAATGCTATCCCTGTCTGATGCCACTGATAACAATAAGGGAATGCTTTCCCTACCTGATGTCACTGATAACAATAAGTGAATTTTATCTCTGTCTGATCTAACTGATAACAATAAGGGAATGCTATCCCTGTCTGATGTCACTGATAATGATAAGGGAATGCTATCCCTGTTTGATGTCACTGATAACAATAAGGGAATGTTATCCCTGTCTGATGACACTGATGACATTAAGGGACTGCTATCCATGTCTGATGTCACTGATAAAATAAGGGAATGTTATCCCTGTCTGATGTCACTGATAATAATAAAGGAACACTATCCCTGTCTGAAGTCACTAATAACAATAAGGGAATGTTATCCCTGTCTGATGTCAGTGATGTGATAAGGGAATGATATCCCTGTCTGATGTCAGTGATGTGATAAGGGAATGATATCCCTGTCTGATGTCAGTGATGACAAAAAGGGAATATTATCCCTATCTGATGTCACTGATAACAATAAGGGAACACTATACCTGTCTGATGTCATTGTTAACAATAAGGGAATGGTATCCCTGTCTGATGTCACTGATAACAATAAGGGAATGTTATCCTTGTCTGAGGTCACTGATAACAATAAGGGAACACTATCCCCTGTCTGATGTCACTGATAACAATAAGGGAATGCTATCCCTGTCTGAGGTCACTGATAACAATAAAGGAACACTATCCCCTGTCTGATGTCACTGATAACAATAAGAGAATGTTATCACTGTCTGATATGACTAATAACAATAAGGGACTGTTATCCCTATCTGATATGACTAATAGCAATAAAGGACTGTTATCCCTGTCTGATGTCACTGATAACAATAAGGGACTGTTATCCCTATCTGATATGACTAATAACAATAAGGGACTGTTATCCCTGTCTGATGTCACTGATAACAATAAGGGAATGTTATGCCTGTCTGATGTCAATAATAACAATAAGGGAACATTAACCTCGTCTGATGTCACTGATAACAAAAAGGGAATGCTATCCCTGTATGATGTCACTGATAACACTAAGGGAATGTTATCCCTGTCTGATGTCACTGATAACAATAAAGGAACATTATCCCTGTCTGATGGCACTGATAACAATAAGGGAATGTTATCCCTGTCTGATGTCACTGACAACAATAAAGGAATGCTATCCCAGTCTGATGTCACTGACAACAATAAAGGAATGTTATCCCTGTCTGATGTCACTAATAAGAATAAGGGAATGTTATCCCTGTCTGATGTCACTGATAACATAAGGGAATGCAATCCCTGTCAGATGTCACTGATGACAATAAGGGAATATTATCCCTATCTGATGTCAGTGATGTGATATAGGGAATGATATCCCTGTCTGATGCTACTGATAACAATAAGGCAATGTTATCTCTCTCTGATGACACTGATAACAATAAGGGAACACTATTCCTGTCTGATGTCACTGATAACAATAAGGGAATGTTATCCCTGTCTGATGTCACTGATAACAACAAGGAATGTTATCCCTGTCTGATGTCACTGATAACAATAAGGGAACACTATTCCTGTCTGATGTCACTGATAACAATAAGGGAATGTTATCCCTGTCTGATGTCACTGATAACAATAAGGGAATGTTATCCCTGTCTGATGTCACTGATAATAATAAGGGAACACTATCCCTGTCTGATGTTACTGATAACAATAAGTTAATGCTATCCTGTCTGATGTCACTGATAACAATGAGGGAATGCTGTCCTTGTCTGATGTCACTGATAACAATAAGGGAATGCTATCCCTGTCTGATGCCACTGATAACAATAAGGGAATGCTTTCCCTACCTGATGTCACTGATAACAATAAGTGAATTTTATCTCTGTCTGATCTAACTGATAACAATAAGGGAATGCTATCCCTGTCTGATGTCACTGATAACAATAAGGGAATGCTATCCCTGTTTGATGTCACTGATAACAATAAGGGAATGTTATCCCTGTCTGATGACACTGATGACATTAAGGGACTGCTATCCATGTCTGATGTCACTGATAAAATAAGGGAATGTTATCCCTGTCTAATGTCACTGATAATAATAAAGGAACACTATCCCTGTCTGAAGTCACTAATAACAATAACGGAATGTTATCCCTAGCTGATGTCAGTGATGTGATAAGGGAATGATATCCCTGTCTGATGTCAGTGATGTGATAAGGGAATGATATCCCTGTCTGATGTCAGTGATGACAAAAAGGGAATATTATCCCTATCTGATGTCACTGATAACAATAAGGGAACACTATACCTGTCTGATGTCATTGTTAACAATAAGGGAATGGTATCCCTGTCTGATGTCACTGATAACAATAAGGGAATGTTATCCTTGTCTGAGGTCACTGATAACAATAAGGGAACACTATCCCCTGTCTGATGTCACTGATAACAATAAGGGAATGCTATCCCTGTCTGAGGTCACTGATAACAATAAAGGAACATTATCCCCTGTCTGATGTCACTGATAACAATAAGAGAATGTTATCACTGTCTGATATGACTAATAACAATAAGGGACTGTTATCCCTATCTGATATGACTAATAGCAATAAAGGACTGTTATCCCTGTCTGATGTCACTGATAACAATAAGGGACTGTTATCCCTGTCTGATGTCACTGATAATAATAAGGGAATGTTATCCCTGTCTGATGTCACTGATAACAATAAGGGAATGTTATCCCTGTCTGATGTCACTAATAAGAATAAGGGAATGTAATCCCTGTCTGATGTCACTGATAATAAGGGAACACTACCCTTGTCTGATGTCACTGATAACAATAGGGGAAAGTTATCCCTGTCTGATTTCACCAATAAGAATAAGGGAATGTTATCCCTGTCTAATGTATCTGACAACAATAAAGAATGTTATCCCTGTCTGATGTCACTAATAAAAATAAAGGAATGTCATCCATGTCTGATGTCACTGATAACAATAAGGGAACACTATGCCTGCCTTATATGACTGATAACAATAAGGGACTGTTATCCCTGTCTGATGTCACTGATAACAATAAGGGAACACTATTCCTGTCTGGTGTCACTGATAACAATAATGGAACACTATGCCTGCCTTAAATGACTGATAAACATAAGGGAATGTTATTCTTGTCAGATGTCACTGATAACAATAAGGGAATGTTATCAATATCTTATGACACTGATAACAATAAGAGAACATTATCCCTGTCTGATGTCACTGATAACAATAAGAAAATACTATCCCTGTCTGATGTCACTGATAACAATAAGGGAATGTTATCCCTGTCTGATGTCACTGATAACAATAAGGGAATACTATCCCTGTCTGATGTCACTGATAACAATAAGGGAATGTTATCCCTGCCTGATGTCACTGATAACAACAAGGGAATGTTATCCCTGTCTGATGTCACTGATAATAATAAGGGACTGTTATCACTGTCTGATGTCACTGATAACAATAAGGGAATACTATCCCTGTCTGATGTTACTGATAACAATAAGGGAATGTTATCCCTGCCTGATGTCACTGATAACAACAAGGGAATGTTATCCTTGTCTGATGTCACTGATAACAATAAGGGAATGTTATCCCTGTCTGATGTCACTGATAACAATAAGGGAATGTTAGCCCTGTCTGATGTCACTGATAACAATAAGGGAATGTTATCCCTGTGTGATGTTACTGATAACAATAAGGGAATGTTATCCAAGTCTGATGTCACTGATAACAATAAGGGAACACTATCCATGCCTGATGTCACTGATAACAATAAGGGAATGTTATCCCTGTCTGATGTTACTGATAACAATAAGGGAATGTTATCCCTGCCTGATGTCACTGATAACAACAAGGGAATGTTATCCTTGTCTGATGTCACTGATAACAATAAGAGAATGTTATCCCTGTCTGATGTCACTGATAACAATAAGGGAATGTTAGCCCTGTCTGATGTCACTGATAACAATAAGGGAATGTTATCCCTGTGTGATGTTACTGATAACAATAAGGGAATGTTATCCAAGTCTGATGTCACTGATAACAATAAGGGAACACTATCCATGCCTGATGTCACTGATAACAATAAGGGAATGTTATCCCTGTCTGTAGTCACTGATAACAATAAGGCAATGTTATCCTGTCTGATGTCACTGATAACAATAAGGGAATGTTATCCCTGTCTGATGTCACTGATAACAATAAGGGAATGTTATTCCTGTCTGTTGTCAGTGATGACAATAAAGGAATGTTACCCTGTATGATGTGACTAATAATAATAAGGGAACACTACATCTGTCTGATGTCACTGATAACAACAAGTGAATGTTATCCCTGTTTGATGTCACTGATAAATTTAAGGGAATGCTATCCCTGTCTGAATTCACTGATAACAATAAGGGAACACTATCCCTGCCTGATGTCACTGATAACAATAAGGGAATGTTATTCCTGTCTGATGTCACTGATAACAATAAGGGAACACTATTCCTGTCTGGTGTCTCTGATAACAATAAGGGAACACTATCCCTGTCTGATGTCATTGATAACAATAAGGGAATGTTATCCCTGTCTGATGTCACTGATAACAATAAGGGACTGTTATCCCTGTCTGATGTCACTGATAATAATAAGGGAATGTTATCCCTGTCTGATGTCACTGATAACAATAAGGGAATGTTATCCCTGTCTGATGTCACTAATAAGAATAAGGGAATGTAATCCCTGTCTGATGTCACTGATAATAAGGGAACACTACCCTTGTCTGATGTCACTGATAACAATAGGGGAAAGTTATCCCTGTCTGATTTCACCAATAAGAATAAGGGAATGTTATCCCTGTCTAATGTATCTGACAACAATAAAGAATGTTATCCCTGTCTGATGTCACTAATAAAAATAAAGGAATGTCATCCATGTCTGATGTCACTGATAACAATAAGGGAACACTATGCCTGCCTTATATGACTGATAACAATAAGGGACTGTTATCCCTGTCTGATGTCACTGATAACAATAAGGGAACACTATTCCTGTCTGGTGTCACTGATAACAATAATGGAACACTATGCCTGCCTTAAATGACTGATAAACATAAGGGAATGTTATTCTTGTCAGATGTCACTGATAACAATAAGGGAATGTTATCAATATCTTATGACACTGATAACAATAAGAGAACATTATCCCTGTCTGATGTCACTGATAACAATAAGAAAATACTATCCCTGTCTGATGTCACTGATAACAATAAGGAAATGTTATCCCTGTCTGATGTCACTGATAACAATAAGGGAATACTATCCCTGTCTGATGTCACTGATAACAATAAGGGAATGTTATCCCCTGATGTCACTGATAACAACAAGGGAATGTTATCCCTGTCTGATGTCACTGATAATAATAAGGGACTGTTATCACTGTCTGATGTCACTGATAACAATAAGGGAATACTATCCCTGTCTGATGTTACTGATAACAATAAGGGAATGTTATCCCTGCCTGATGTCACTGATAACAACAAGGGAATGTTATCCTTGTCTGATGTCACTGATAACAATAAGGGAATGTTATCCCTGTCTGATGTCACTGATAACAATAAGGGAATGTTAGCCCTGTCTGATGTCACTGATAACAATAAGGGAATGTTATCCCTGTGTGATGTTACTGATAACAATAAGGGAATGTTATCCAAGTCTGATGTCACTGATAACAATAAGGGAACACTATCCATGCCTGATGTCACTGATAACAATAAGGGAATGTTATCCCTGTCTGTAGTCACTGATAACAATAAGGCAATGTTATCCCTGTCTGATGTCACTGATAACAATAAGGGAATGTTATCCCTGTCTGATGTCACTGATAACAATAAGGGAATGTTATTCCTGTCTGTTGTCAGTGATGACAATAAAGGAATGTTACCCTGTATGATGTGACTAATAATAATAAGGGAACACTACATCTGTCTGATGTCACTGATAACAACAAGTGAATGTTATCCCTGTTTGATGTCACTGATAAATTTAAGGGAATGCTATCCCTGTCTGAATTCACTGATAACAATAAGGGAACACTATCCCTGCCTGATGTCACTGATAACAATAAGGGAATGTTATTCCTGTCTGATGTCACTGATAACAATAAGGGAACACTATTCATGTCTGGTGTCTCTGATAACAATAAGGGAACACTATCCCTGTCTGATGTCATTGATAACAATAAGGGAATGTTATCCCTGTCTGATGTCACTGATAACAATAAGGGAACACTATTCCTGTCTGGTGTCACTGATAACAATAAGGGAACACTATCCCTGTCTGATGTCATTGATAACAATAAGGGAATGTTATCCCTGTCTGATGTCACTGATAACAATAAGGGAACACTATTCCTGTCTGGTGTCACTGATAACAATAAGGGAACACTATCCCTGCCTGATGTCACTGATAACAATAAGGGAATGTTATTCCTGTCTGATGTCACTGATAACAATAAGGGAACAATATCCCTGCCTGATATGACTGATAACAATAAGGGTATGTTATCATTGTCTGATGTCACTGACAAAAATAAAGGAATGTTCTCCCTGTCTGATGTCACTGATAATAAAGGAGCACTATCCCTGTCTGATGTCACTGATAACAATAAGGGAATGTTATCCCTATCTGATGTCACTGATAACAATAAGGGAACACTACCCCTGTCCGGTGTCATTCATAACAATAAGAGAACACTATCCCTGTCTGATGTCACTGCTAACAATAAGGGAACACTATTCCTGTCTGGTGTCACAGATAACAATAAGGGAACACTATCCCCTGTCTGATGTCACTGATAACAATAAGGGAATGTTATCCCTGTCTGAGGTCACTGATAACAATAAGGGAACACTATCCCTGTCTGATGTCATTGATAACAATAAGGGAATGTTATCCCTGTCTGATGTCATTGATAACAATAAGGGAATGCTTTCCCTACCTGATGTCACTGATAACAATAAGTGAATGTTATCACTGTCTGATATGACTAATAACAATAAGGGACTGTTATCCCTGTCTGATATGACTAATAACAATAAGGGACTGTTATCCCTGTCTGATGTCACTGATAACAATAAGGGAATGTTATGCCTGTCTGATGTCACTAATAAGAATAAGGGAATGTAATCCCTGTCTGATGTCACTGATAATAAGGGAACACTACCCTTGTCTGATGTCACTGATAACAATAGGGGCAAGTTATCCCTGTCTGATTTCACCAATAAGAATAAGGGAATGTTATCCCGGTCTGATGTCACTGATAACAACAAGGGAATGCTATCCCAGTCTGATGTCACTGATAAAAATAAGGGAATGCTATACCTGTCTAATGTCATTGATAGCAATAAGGGAATGCTATACCTGACTGATGTCATTGATAACAATAAGGGAATATTATCCCTGTCTGATGTCACTGATAACAATAAGGGAATGCTATCCCTCTCTGATGTCACTGATAACAATAAGGGAACACTATCCCTGTCTGATGTCACTGATAACAGTAAGGGAACACTATCCATGTCTGATGTCACTGATAACAATAAGGGAATGTTATCCCTGTCTGATGTCACTGATAACAATAAGGGAATACTATCACTGTCTGATATAATTGATAACAATAAGAATACGTTATCCCTGTCTGATGTCACTGACAACAATAAAGCAAAGCTATCACTGTCCGATGTCACTAATAAGAATAAGGGAATGTTATCTCTGTCTGTAGTCACTGATAACAATAAGGGAATGTTATCCCTGTCTGTTGTCAGTGATGACAATAAAGGAATGTTACCCTGTACGATGTGACTAATAATAATAAGGGAACACTATCCCTGTCTGATATCACTGATAACAATAAAGGAATGTTATCCCTGTCTGATGGCACTAATAAGAATAGGGGAATGTTTTCCCTGTCTATTGTCACTGATAACAATAAGGGAGTTTTAACCCTGTCTAATGTCACTGATATTAAGGGAACACTATCCCTGTCTGATGTCACTGATAACAATAAGGGAATGTTATCATTGTCTGATGTCACTGACAAAAATAATGGAATGTTATCCCTGTCTGATGTCACTGATATCAATAAGGGAACACTATCCCTGTCTGATGTCACTGATAACAATAAGGGAATGTTATCCCTGTCTGATGTCATGGATAGCAATAAGGGAACACTATCCCTGCTTGGTATGACTGATAACAATAAGGGTATGTTATCCCTGCCTGATGTCACTGACAACAATAAAGGAATGTTATCCCTATCTGATGGCACTAATAAGAATATGGGAATGTTATCCCTGTCTGGTGTCACTGATAACAATAAGGGAACACTAACACTGTCTGATGTCATTGATAACAATAAGGAAATGTTATCCCTGTCTGATGTCACTGATAACAATAAGGGAACACTATTCCTGTCTGGTGACACTGATAACAATAAGGGAACACTATCCCTGTCTGATGTCACTGATAACAATAAGGGAATGTTATCCCTGTCTGATGTTACTGATAACAATAATTTAATGCTATCCCTGTTTGATCTCACTGATAACAATAAGGGAATGCTATCCCTGTCTGATGTCACTGATAACAATAAGGGAATGCTATCCCTGTCTGATGTCACTGACAACAATGAGGGAAGGCTGTCCTTGTCTGATGTCACTGATAATAAGGGAATGCTATCCCTGTCTGATGTCACTGACAACAATGAGGGAAGGCTATCCTTGTCTGATGTCACTGATAACAATAATGGAATGCTATCCCTGTCTGATGTCAGTGATAACAATAAGGGAATATTATCCCTGTCTGATGCCACTGATAACAATAAGGGAATACTATCCCTGTTTGATGTCACTGATAACAATAAGGGAATGTTATCCCTGTCTGATGACACATGACAATAAGGGACTGCTATCCCTGTCTGATGTCACCGATAAAATAAGGGAATATTATCCCTGTCTGATGTCACTGATAACAATAAGGGAATGTTATCCCTGTCTGATATGACTGATAACAATAAGCAAATGCTATCCCTGTCTGATGTCAGTGACGTGATAAGGGAATGATATCCCTGTCTGATGTCAGTGATGACAAAAAGGGAATATTATCCCTATCTGATGTCATTGATAACAATAAGGGAACACTATCCCTGTCTGATGTCACTAATAAGAACAAAGGAATGTTATCCCTATCTGATATCACACATAACAATAAGGGAACACTATCCCTGCCTGATATGACTGATAACAATAAGGGAATGTTATCACTATTTGATGTCACTGACAACAATAAAGGAATGTTATCCCTTTCTGATGTGACTAATAACAATAAGGGAACATTATCCCTGTCTGATGTCACCATTAACAATTAGGGAATATTATCCTTGTCTGATGTCATTGATAATAAGGGAATACTATCCCTGTCTGACATCATTGATAACAATAAGGAAATGTTATCCCTGTCTGATGTCACTGACAACAATAAAGGAATGTTATCCCAGTCTGATGTCACTAATAAGAATAAGGGAATGTTATCCCTGTCGGTTGTCACTGATAACAGTAAGGGAATGTTATCCCTGTCTGATGTCAAGGACAGCAATAACGAAATGCTATCCCTGTCTGATGTCACTGATAAGTATAAAGGAATGCTATCCCTGTCTGACGTCAGTGATGACAATAAGGGAATATTATCCCTATCTGATATCAGTGATGTGATAAGGGAATCTTATCCCTGTCTGATGTCAGTAATAACAATAAGGGAATGCTACCCCTGTCTGATGCCACTGATAACAATAAGGGAATGTTATCCTTGTCTGAGGTCACTGATAACAATAGGGGAACACTATCCCCTGTCTGATGTCACTGATAACAATAAGAGAATGTTATCACTGTCTGATATGACTAATAACAATAAGGGACTGTTATCCCTGTCTGATATGACTAATAACAATAAGGGACTGTTATCCCTGTCTGATGTCACTGATAACAATAAGGGACTGTTATCCCTGTCTGATGTCATTGATAACAATAAGGGAACACTATTCCTGTCTGGTGTCACTGATAACAATAAGGGAATGTTATCCCTGTCTGATGTCATTGATAACAATAAGGGAATGTTATCCCTGTCTGATGTCACTGATAACAATAAGGGAATGTTATCCAAGTCTGATGTCACTGATAACAATAAGGGAACATTATCCATGTCTGATGTCACTGATAACAATAAGGGAATGCTATCCCTGTCTGATGTCACTGATAACAATAAGGGAATGCTATCCCTGTCTGATATAACTGATAACAATAAGGGAATGTTATCCCTGTCTGATGTCACTAATAAGAATAAGGGAATGTTATCCCTGTCTGTAGTCACTGATAACAATAAGGGAATGTTATTCCTGTCTGTTGTCAGTGATGACAATAAAGGAATGTTACCCTGTATGATGTGACTAATAATAATAAGGGAACACTACCCCTGTCTGATATCACTGATAACAATAAAGGAATGTTATCCCTGTCTGATGGCACTAATAAGAATAAGGGAATGCTATCCCTGTCTGATGTCACTGATAGCAATAAGGGAATGTTATCCCTGTTTGATGTCACCGATAAATTTAAGGGAATGCTATCCCTGTCTGAATTCACTGATAACAATAACAGAACACTATCCCTGTCTGATGTCACTGATAACAATAACGGAACACTATCCCTGTCTGATATGACTGATAACAATAAGGGTATGTTATCCCTGTCTGATGTCACTGATAACAATAAGGGAATGTTATCCCTGTTTGATGTCACTGATAAATTTAAGGGAATGCTATCCCTGTCTGAATTCACTGATAACAATAACGGAACACTATCCCTGGCTGATGTCACTGATAACAATAAGGAAATGCTATCCCTGTCTGATGTCACTGATAACAATAAGGAAACACTATCCCTGCCTGATATGACTGATAACAATAAGGGTATGTTATCCCTGTCTGATGTCACTGATAACAATAAGGGAATGTTATCATTGTCTGATGTCACTGACAAAAATAAAGGAATGTTCTCCCTGTCTGATGTCACTAATAAGAATAAGGGAATGTTATCCCTGTCTCATGTCACTGATAAAAATAAGGGAAAACTATCCCTGTCTGATATGACTGATAAGAATAAGGGAATGCTATCCCTGTCTGATGTCACTGATAATAAAGGAGCACTACCCCTGTCTGATGTCACTGATAACAATAAGAGAACACTATCCCTGTCTGATTTCACTGATAACAATAATAGAATGTTATCCCTGTCTGATGTTACTGATATCAATAAGGGAACACTATCCCTGTCTGATATGACTAATAACAATAAGGGAATGTTATCCCTGTCTGATGTCACTGATAACAATAAGGGAACACTATCCCTGTCTGGTGTCACTGATAACAATAAGGGAACACTATTCCTGTCTGGTGTCACTGATAACAATAAGGGAATGTTATCCCTGTCTGATGCCACTGATAACAATAAGGGAACACTATTCCTGTCTGATGTCACTGATAACAATAAGGGAATGTTATCCCTGTCTGATGTCATTGATAACAATAAGAGAACACTATCTCTGTCTGATATGATGGATAACAATAAGGGAACACTATTCCTGTCTGGTGTCACTGATAACAATAAGGGAATGTTATCCCTGTCTGATGCCACTGATAACAATAAGGGAACACTATTCCTGTCTGATGTCACTGATAACAATAAGGGAATATTATCCCTGTCTGATGTCTCTGATAACAATAAGGGAATGCTATCCCTGTCTGATGTCACTGATATCAATAAGGAAATGCTATCCCTGTCTGATGTCACTGATATCAATAAGGGAATGTTATCCCTGTCTGATGCCATGGATAACAATAAGGGAAAACTATCCCTGCTTGATATGACTGATAACAATAAGGGTATGTTATCCCTGCCTGATGTCACTGAAAACAATAAAGGAATGTTATCCCTATCTAATGGCACTAATAAGAATACAGGAATGTTTTCCCTGTCTGATGTCACTGACAACTATCTAATGGCACTAATAAGAATACAGGAATGTTATCCCTGTCTGATGTCACTAATAAGAATAAGGGAATGCTATCCCTGTCTGATGTCACTGATAACATAAGAGAATGCTATCCCTGTCGGATGTCACTAATGACAATAAGGGAATATTATCCCTATCTGATGTCAGTGATATGATACAGGAATGATATCCCTGTCTGATGTCACTGATAACAATAAGGGAATGCTATCCCTGCCTGATGTTACTGATAACAATAAATTAATGCTATCCCTGTTTGATCTCACTGATAACAATAAGGGAATGTTATCCCTGTCTGATGTCACTGACAACAATGAGGGAATGCTATCCTTGTCTGATGTCACTGATAACAATAAGGGAATGCTATCCCTGTCTGATGTCACTGACAACAATGAGGGAATGCTATCCTTGTTTGATGTCACTGATAACAATAAGGGAATGCTATCGCTGTCTGATGCCACTGATAACAATAAGGGAATGCTATCCCTGTCAGATGTCACTGATAACAATAAGGGAATGCTTTCCCTACCTGATGTCACTGATAACAATAAGTGAATGTTATCTCTGTCTGATCTCACTGATAACAATAAGGGAACACTATTCCTGTCTGGTGTCACTGATAACAATAAGGGAACACTATCCCTGTCTGATGTCATTGATAACAATAAGGGAATGCTATCCCTGTCTGATGTCACTGATAACAATAAGGGAATGCTATCCTTGTCTGATGTCACTGATAACAATAAGGGAATGTTATCCCTGTCTGATATGACTGATAACAATAAGGGAATGTTATCCTTGTTTGATGTCACTGACAACAATAAAGGAATGTTATCCCTGTCTGATGTCACTAATAACAATAAGGGAACATTATCCCTGTCTGATGTCACCATTAACAATTAGGGAATATTATCCCTGTCTGATGTCACTGATAATAAGGGAACACTATCCCTGTCTGACATCATTGATAACAATAAGGAAATGTTATCCCTGTCTGATGTCACTGTCGACAATAAAGGAATGTTATCCCAGTCTGATGTCACTAATAAGAATAAGGGAATGTTATCCCTGTCAGTTGTCACTGATAACAATAAGGGAATGTTATCCCTGTCTGATGTCAAGGACAACAATAACGGACTGCTATCCCTGTCTGATGTCACTAAGTATAAAGGAATGCTATCTCTGTCTGACGTCAGTGATGACAATAAGGGAATATTATCCCTATCTGATATCAGTGATGTGATAAGGGAATGCTATCCCTGTCTGATGTCAGTGATAACAATAAGGGAATGCTACCCCTGTCTGATGTTACTGATAACAATAAGGGAATGCTACCCTTGTCTGATTTCACTGATAACAATAAGGGAACACTATACCTGTCTAATGTCATTGTTAACAATAAGGGAATGGTATCCCTGTCTGATGTCACTGATAACAATAAGGGGATGTTATCCTTGTCTGAGGTCACTGATAACAATAAGGGAACACTATCCCCTGTCTGATGTCACTGATAACAATAAGAGAATGTTATCACTGTCTGATATGACTAATAACAATAAGGGACTGTTATCCCAGCCTGATATGACTAATAACAATAAGGGACTGTTATCCCTGTCTGATGTCACTGATAACAATAAGGGACTGTTATCCCTGTCTGATGTCACTGATAACAATAAGGGAATGTTATCCCTGTCTGATGTCACTGATAACAATAAGGGAATGTTATCCCTGTCTGATGTCACTAATAAGAATAAGTGAATGTAATCCCTGTCTGATGTCACTGATAATAAGGGAACACTACCCTTGTCTGATGTCACTGATAACAATAGGGGAAAGTTATCCCTGTCTGATTTCACCAATAAGAATAAAGGAATGTTATCCCGGTCTGATGTCACTGATAACAACAAGGGAATGCTATCCCTGTCTGATGTCACTTATAAAAATAAGGGAATGCTATACCTGTCTGATGTCACTGATAGCAATAAGGGAATGCTATACCTGACTGATGTCACTGATAACAATAAGGGAATATTATCCCTGTCTGATGTCACTGTTAACAATAAGGCAACTCTATCCATGTCTGATGTCTCTGATAACAATACGGGAATGCTATCCCTGCCTGATATGACTGATAACAATAAGGGAATGTTATCCCTGTCTGATGTCACTGATAACAATAAAGGAACACTATCCCTGTCTGATGTCAATGATAACAATAAGGGAATGTTATCTATATCTTATGTCACTGATAACAATAAGGGAATGTTATCCCTGTCTGATGTCACTGATAACAATAAGGGAACACTATTCCTGTCTGGTGTCACTGATAACAATAAGGGAACACTATCCCTGTCTGATGTCACTGATAATAAAGGAATGTTATCCCTGTGTGATGTTACTGATAACAATTAGGGAATGTTATCCCTGTCTGATGTCACTGATAACAATAAGGGAACAATTTCCATGTCTGATGTCACTGATAACAATAAGGGAATGTTATCCCTGCCTGATGTCACTGATAACAACAAGGGAATGTTATCCCTGTCTGATGTCACTGATAACAATAAGGGAACACTATCAATGTCTGATATCACTGATAACAATAAAGGAATGTTATCCCGGTCTGATGTCACTGACAATAATAAAGGAATGTTATCCCTATCTGATGTAACTAAGACAAATAAGGGAATGTTATCCCTGTCTCATGTCACTGATAACAATAAGGGAACACTATCCCTGTCTGATGTCACTGATAACAATAAGGGAACACTATCCATGTCTGATGTCACTGATAACAATAAGGGAATGTTATCCCTGTCTGATGTCACTGATAACAATAAGGGAACACTATCCCTGTCTGATATGACTAATAACAATAAGGGAATGTTATCCCTGCCTGATGACACTGATAACAATAAGGGAACACTATTCCTGTCTGATGTCACTGATAACAATAAGGGAATGTTATCCCTGTCTGATGTTACTAATAACAATAAGGGAACACTATTCCTGTCTCATGTCACTGATAACAATAAGGGAATATTATCACTGTCTGATGTCACTGATAACAATAATGGAATGTTATCCCTGTCTGATGTCACTGATAACAATAAGGAAATGTTATCCCTGTCTGATGTCACTGATAACAATAAGGGAACACTATCCCTGTCTGATATGACTGATAACAATAAGGGGATGTTATCCCTGTCTGATGTCACTGATAACAATAAGGGAATGTTATCCCTGTCTGATGTCACTGATAATAATAAGGGAACACTATCCCTGTCTGATATGACTAATAACAATAAGGGAATGTTATCCCTGTCTGATGTCTGATGTCACTGATAACAATAAGGGAATGTTATCCCTGTCTGATGTCATTGATAACAATAAGGGAACACTATCCCTGTCTGATGTCACTGATAACAATAAAGGAATGTTATCCCTGTCTGATGTCACTGATAACAATACGGGAACACTATCCCTGTCTGATGTCACTAATAAGAATACGGGGCTGTTATCCCTGTCTGATGTCACTGGTAACAATAAAGGAATGTTATCCCTGTCTGATGTCACTGATAACAATAAGGGAACACTATCCCTGTCTGATGTCATTGATAACAATAAGGGAATGTTATCCCTGTCTGATATCACTGATAACAATAAGGGAACACTATTCCTGTCTGGTGTCACTGATAACAATAAGAGAACACTATCCCTGTCTGATGTCATTGATAACAATAAGGGAATATTATCCATGTCTGATGTCATTGATAACAATAAGGGAATGCTATCCCTGTCTGATGTCACTGATAACAATAAGGGAACACTATCCCTGTCTGATATGACTGATAACAATAAGGGTATGTTATCCCTGTCTGATGTCACTGACAACAATAAAGGAATGTTATCCCTATCTGATATCACTAATAAGAATAAGGGAATGTTATCCCTGTTTGTTGTCACTGATAACAATAAGGGAATGTTATCCCTGTCTGATATCACTGATAATAAGGGAACGCTATCCCTGTCTGATGTCGCTGATAACAATAAGGGAACACTATCCATGTCTGATCTCACTGATAACAATAAGGGAATGCTATCCCTGTCTGATGTCACTGACAACAATAAAGGAATGTTATCCCTGTCTGATGTCACTGACAACAATAAAGAAATGTTACCATGTCAGTTATCTATGTAATGGGTTTTCAGGAGATGTTTAAATTGACATGTAGATACAGTGGAGGTTATCTGGCCTGGTAGTGAGTTCCAAGTTCTAGTAATGGTGTAGGCGAATAGAGATTTCCCAGCATCGTTGTTATGTTTGATGACCTTTATGAGATTCTGGCTACTCGATCCTAAAGGTCTTGTGGGAATGTGGGGCTGAAGTATCCCCTGAAGGGCAGTGGTATTTTCACGAAGATAATAGAGTTTATGAGCTGTTGAAAGTTGGCTGAGTAGCAGTAGATGAGGGAGCTCGAGCCATTTGAGTTGCTTTAAGGCAAGACAATGGAGGGATCTGTATGAGGCTTCTGTTGCAAATTTGACAATCTTGTTGTAACAAGATTCCATTTTCTTTAGGTCTGTTTGGCGTAGGTTAGTCAGGGCAGGGGAGGCGTAGAGAAGGATGGACAGGAGATGAGTCCTCGCTATGGTTGCTTTGGTTTGTTTGGTCAGATATTCCTTATTCCTATAGAGGAGTCCTAGTTTTTTATGTACTTTTTTGATAGTTTTGGCTATGTGGGTATCAAATTTTAGATTATTGTCAATTTCAACACTTAATAGCATTGTGTGAGAAGTGGGGGTGATTTGGATGTTGTCCTTTGACTTGATGGTGAAATCATTTTTTAGTGGAGGGGATTGACCAGGACTAAAAATCAATAGACTGTTTTTTTGGGATTAAGAATCAGTTTAATGTTAGTGAACCAGGTTTCAGCTAGAGTAAAATTGTTCTGGGTCAAGGTTTGTAGCTCTTTTAGGTTGGGGGCAGCGCAAACAAGGGTTGTGACGTCTGCATATTGTACAACAGTGGCACTGACTGAGGAAGAGGGGAACAAGGGTTGTGTCATCTGCATATTGTACAACAGTGGAATTGACTGAGAAAGAAGAGATGTGATTGGTCAATAGTGAAAAGAGCATTGGGCCTAGGATAGACCCTTGTGGCACTCCTATGCCCACTGGGAGTAGGGGGGACAGTTGGCCTTGCCAGAGGACAGCTTGTTGCCGTTCTGATAAGTAGCTTGTAAACCAGTCTATGGAGGAGGAGCATAGGTTTAGGTGTGACTGATTTTTGAGAAGAAGGCTGTGGTTAACCATGTCAAAAGCTTTTGACAGGTCTAAGAATATGCTGGATACAAATAGTCCCTTATTTCTATACTTGCTGACTGTACTGGAGAATAATAATAGTGCTATAGTGGTGCAATGGGAGGGTCTAAAGCCATGCTGGATTCTGGAAACTAAATTATTTTGAAGGAGATACTGGAGTATTTTGGAGTGCACAACTCTTTCTAATATTTTGGATAGTGGTGATAGGATTGCTATAGGTCGATAGTTGGTGAGTTCTAAGGAGTTACCTCTTTTGTGTAGAGACATAATGTGAGATGTTTTCCACAAGGTGGGAACCTTACTTTCTGCAACTGATCTATTTATGAGTATGGACACTGGGTAAGCTATTGCCTGTGCTGCTATTTGTAGGAAATCTGCTGGTAGTTTATCAGCTGCTAGTGTGGTGGGTTTAAGTTTGTTTAGAAGTCAAGAAATTACTTTGGTGGATACCGGTTGCAGGGAAAAGTTGGAGGTATTTTTATTTAGTGTTGTATTTGGGGGTGGAGGGGGGACTACAGTTGTGAGGCTATCAGTGTTATCTTGAGCCTTAGCAAGGGTTTGAACTGTTTCGGTAAATAATTTGTTGAATTGAGTGGGAATGTTGCTGTGGTCATTTGGTAGTACAGGGGTTAGGGTGTGGGATTTTCCTGGGTGCATTATACTGTTTAAAGTGGCCCAGAATTTTTTGGGTTATGGGCATGTTTTTCTTCCATGGTTTTACAGCAGTTAATTTTATCCTGTCTAATTTGCCTCTTTGCTTTGTTGTGGAGTTCAAGGTAAATTTGCTTTGTATTAGCTGTTTTGGTTTTCTGAAGCTGGATCCAGGCTTTGTCCCTTTCTTTCATTGTAGTTTTAGTATATTTGGTTAGCCATTTAGCATAGTTTATTTTTAGTCTTATAGTATGGGTGGGAGCATGAAGGTTTAGGATATCTAAGAATGTGGAGTTGAAGCACTGTACAGCTTCGGCAAGAGGTAGTAGTTTTAGAAGGTTCCAATTGGTACATTTTAGTGCATTAATGAAGTTGGTGAGTACAAAGTTATTTTTACTGCGGATGACTCTGGGGATGGGTTGGATGATGTTATGTAGTCTAGTCCTAATTAAGTATGTTGGTATGTGGTCACTTACACTATTGGGTAGACATCCAGATTGTTGTGCTAGGATTGGGTTGGATAGCAGAATCCAATCGAGGATGGATTCATATTTGGAAGCTTCATCAGTTCTGGTTGGGGTGGATATTACTTGGGTGAATCCATGTAGGTTTATGTGGGCTGTCGGGTTTTGGCTGGAGCAGGTTGTCCAGTCAATGTTAAAGTCTCCTAGTAGTATGGCTTCCTTTGGTAGGGAGGTAGAGATCCAGGTTAGTAGGCTCTCCATGATAGGGATGTTATTACCTGGTGGGATGTCGCACCCCCTGCAATAACTATATTTTTGTTATTGTTAAGTTTAAGTTTTGCAGTGATTAGTTCTATGCCTTTCACTTCCTGGGTGTTGTAGTCTATTTGTTCTAAGGTGAGGTGACTTTGGAATAGTATTGCAGTGCCCCCTCCTTTCTTTTCTAGCCTATATTTCCATATAATACTTTAGCCTGGAGGTGTAATTTCATTATTATGGTGTTGTGGTTTGAGCCAAGTTTCAGTTAATACTGCTATATCAGGTTGATGTAGTGCTATTAGGGCATGAAGGCCTTGTATTTTGTTAGATATGCTCCTTATATTTATGTTAAGAAACAAGAGTGAAGAGGAAGGCCTGTGGTAGAGGGGGTTTTGTTGCGTAGGGTTGGGATAGCTGGCTGTAGTGGGGGCCTGGATTGGGGTGTATATCGCCGCATTGGGTGAGAGTATGGAGTAGGTAAAGATAGAATTTAGATAGTTTATATACAATTTTAGCTTGTCTAGCAGAGAAGTAGGGGTTGAATTTGACTGTTAGTTTATATTGTAGATATGAGAAGGTTTGGTGGGAGATGAGGTAACTGGGAGAGACAGGGAAGCTCTTGAGCTTTAGGTTACCGGATATAGCTTCAGGTTGCCATTGGGGTGGGTGTATGAATTGGAGTTGAGTGTGGTAGGAGGAGAGGAGGGAGAGTAGGAGAAGAATGAAGAGTGGTAGTAAGTGGAGTACTGCTTTAAGGAGCTGGGAGTACATCTTATCGTGTTGGAGATAGACTGTAGTGTATACAGGTCTGATGTTCATGAGTGTGTGTGTGTTGTGTGATAGTAAGGTGGAGGTAAGAAGGGTGTGGTGGAGTGTGATTCTATGGGAGTGGTGTGAGTGGTGTTATAGGTTAATTGGTTGATTGGCAGTTAGGGTGTGTGTGATTGGGAGTGATTAGTAAGCATAAATGTAATTGCTATGGGGTGTGTGGGAATGAGGGTAGGGTAGGGGAGTGAAGTGAGCCCTAGCGTAGAGAGGGCGAACATAGCAGGGCTATCACCTTATTCAGAGCAAAGAGAAAAAAGAAAACTATCAGTAAGACTACCTAGCTATGACTGACTAGATATGACTGATAACTATAAGAGAATGCTATCCCTGTCTGATGTCACTGATAACAATAAGGGAATGTTATCCCTGCCTGATGTTACTAATAAGAATAAGGGAATGCTATCCCTGTCTGATGTCACTGATAACAATAACGGAACACTATCCCTGTCTGATATGACTGATAACAATAAGGGTATGTTATCCTCGGCTGATGTCACTGACAACAATAAGGAATATTATCCCTGTCTGATGTCACTAATAAGGATAAGGGAATGTTATCCTGTCTGTTGTCACTGATACAATAAGGGAATGTTATCCCTGTCTGATGTCACTGATAAAAATAAGGGAATGTTATCCATGTCTGATGTCACTGATAACAATAAGGGAATGTTAACCCTGTCTGATGTCACTGATAATAAAGGAACACTATCCCTGTCTGATGTCAATGATAACAATAAGGGAATGTTATCCCTCTTCAATGTCACTGATGAAAATAAGGGAATGTTATCCCTGACTGATGCCACTGATAACAATAAGGGAACACTATCCCTGTCTGATGTCACTGATAACAATAAGGGAATGTTATCCCTGTCTGATGTCACTGACAACAACAAAGGAATGTTATCCCTGTATGATGTGACTAATAACAATAAGGGAACATTATCCCTGTCTGATGTCACCGATAACATAAAGGGAATGTTATCCTTGTCTGATGTCACGCATAATAAGGGAACACTACCCCTGTCTGATGTCACTGATAAGAATAAGGGAATGTTATCCCTGTCTGATGTCACTGATAACAATAAGGGAATGCTATCCATGTCTTATGTGACTGACAACAATAAGGGAATGCTATCCCTGTCTGATGTCACTGATAACAATAACGGAATGTTATCCCTGTCTGATGTCACTGATAACAATAAGGGAATGTTATCCCTGTCTGATGTCACTGATAATAAGGGAACACCACCCCTGTCTGATGTCACTGATAAGAATAAAGGAATGTTATCCCTGTCTGATGTCACTGATAACAATAAGGGAGTATTATCCCTGTCTGATGTCACTGATAATAAGGGAACACCACCCCTGTCTAATGTCACTGATAAGAATAAGGGAACACCCCCCCCTGTCTGATGTCACTGATAAGAATATGGGAATGTTATCCCTGTCTGATGTCACTGATAACAATAAGGGAATGCTATCCCTGTCTTATGTCACTGATAACAATAAGGGAATGCTATCCCTGTCTGATGTGACTGATAACAATAAGGGAATGTTATCCCTGTCTGATGTCACTGATAATAAGGGAATGTTATCCCTGTCTAATGTCACTGGCAACAATAAGGAATGTTGTCAGCAGCTGGGAAGGCCACAGAATTACCTCACAAAGAGGATTACTGGCCTGAAACAAATGTCCTACACTGATCATCTCAAAAAACTCCAGCTTTATTCCATAGCATATCACCTACTCCGAGGTGATCTCTGCCTAACATATAAAGCTATGTCAAACCCAGAGCTGTTGGACATGCTATACCTAAATAAATCCCAATTCCTCCTAGCTACATGCTCTAGGGATTTAAACCTTGTCACCACAATAAACAGGATATGCTGGAGGGATAGATTCCTGTCCCAGAGACTTCCCATACTCTGGAACAGGCTACCCATCTATGTCAAGCAAAGTTCTTCATTACCACTCTTCAAGACAAATCTTGATGAGTGGATGGGAAATAGGAAATACACCCCAGGGGTCACTTCTTTTTCTCTGCTCAACAGTGGCACAGGAAAATAACTTTTTTGGGTGGCATAAACCACGGAACCTTGTTGGCTAGGCTTACGTAGGCCCTTGGGCCGATAGCCTACTACCACCTATGAACCTATGAACCTATGTTATCCCTGTGTGATGTCACTAATAAGAATAAGGGAATGGCATCCCTGTCTGATGTCAGTGTTAACAATAAGGGAATGTTATCCCTGATGGATGTCACTGATAACAATAAGGGAACACAATCCCTGTCTGATGTCACTGATAACAAAAAGTGAATGTTATCCCTGTCTGATGTCACTGATAACAATAAGGGAACACTATTCCTGTCAGATATGACTGATAACAGTAAGAGAATGTTATTCCTGTCTGATGTCACTGATAAAAATAAGGGAATGTTATCCCAGTCTGATGTCAGTGATAACAATAAGGGGATGTTATCCCTGTCTGATGTCACTAATAAGAATAAGGGAATGTTATCCCTGTCTGATGTCACTGATAACAATAAGGGAATGCAATCCCTGTCTGATGTCACTGATAACAATAAGGGAACACTATCCCTGTCTGATATGACTAATAACAATAAGGGAATGTTATCCCTGTCTGGTGTCACTGATAATAAGGGAACACTATTCCTGCCTGATATGACTGATAACAATTAGAGAATGCTATCCCTGTCTGATGTCACTGACAACAATAAAGGAATGTTATCCCTGTCTGATGTCACTGATAACAATAAGGGAATGCTATCCCTGTCTGATGTCACTGATAACAATAAGGGAATGCTATCCCTGTCTGATGTCATTGATGACAATAAGGGGATGTTAAACTTTTTTAATTTCTCCAAAGTATTTTGGTTTTCTAATACCATGACGAGAATGATCCCCATTCCAAAGTCAATTAAAGTTAATGAAATTAGTATTGTTTCAATCTTTGATGTCAGCCATGAGAGCGATCCGCAGCAGCCGCAATGTGCCCCGTAATGACTCCTTCTGCAATTCGTATGGGGTTACATGGACTGGTAACATATCTAAATAAAATTGTAGATTATTTTTTATCAGACCTGCTATTGGAACTGTCTGGGTATCTTTCTTCCACATTGCTCTCGTTTCTGCCTGCTGATCTTGATATTTTATGACTTTGTGTCTCTCTGTACAAAACACACTGTAGTCACTGGGTGTGGTGATTTCAATGATCAATGCTGCTTTTGTCTTCCTTTCTTGGACCACTATATCTGGTTTTCTAGCATCTGTCTTTTGAACTGTTGGTAATGGGTGATCCCATTTGATATAAACTTCATCATTTTCTATGACACTTTGTGGCTCATGTTTCCAGTGTTTTTCAGCCACTTCAATACCATAATGTTTGCACAATCCCCAGTGCAACAATCCTGCCACATTATTATGCCTTTCAGTATACAGTCCTTCTGCCATTAGTATATCACAACCAGCAACGAGGTGTGAGACTGTTTCCAATTTTGTTTTACAAAACCTACATTTGTCTGTTTCTCCCAAAAGTTCAATGGACTTTGTAAACCAGGCCACAATGTTGGATCACCAGTATTAACCTTTCATCTCTTGGTTTGAATTTGCCTCTGCTTAACCATTCCTGCATTTGTTCCTGATCAACATGAAGTTCTTCCAGAAATTTTTTTATACTTGCAACTATATTTATGCATTTTCCACATTTCTTGCCTTCTCATCTGGTCCTTCACCTTATATTCCTTCTTTTATTTTTTGGCACATTCTGTTGCTCCCTGATTTTTATCTACTTCTCATCTCTGTTACCCCTGTCTGATGTCAGTGGTTATGATAAAGGGACATTATCCCTGTCTGCTGTCAGAGATGTCAGTAAGGAGTCTTCGTGTGTTCTGTTCAAGCAGCTTTATTACATACAAACACATTACTACTGTTGACTATTGACTCTAACTTAAGTAACTTATACACAATTATTGACTACGATCATGCATGCTCATTCCTTAGCTGCTTCTACAAAATGCCACTAAGGTTGTGCATGTGTGTGTTATAAACGCATGTACAGCCTTGCATGCTTCTTAATGATACCAGCACACACATTTTACACTCTGATCTACACTTGTCCACTGTCACTGATGATGGTAAATGGATGTTATCCCTGTCTGATGTCTGTGATGTGATAAGGGAATGCTATCCCTGTCTGATGCCACTGATAGCAATAAGGGAACACTATCCCTGTCTGATGTCACTGATAACAATAAGGGAACACTATCCCTATCTGATGTCACTGATAACAATAAGGGAATGTTATCCCTGTCTGATGACACTGATAACAATAAGGCAATCTTATCCCTGTCTGTTGCCACTAACACTAAGGAAATGTAATCCTGTCTGATGTCACGGATAACAATAAGGGAACACTATCCCTGTCTGATGTCACTGATAACAATAAGGGAACACTATCCCTGACTGATGTCATTCATAACAATAAGGGAATGTTATCCCTGTCTGATGTCACTGATAACAATAAGGGAACACTATTCCCGTCTGGTGTCACTAACAATAAGGGAACACTATCCCTGTCTGATGTCATTGATAACAATAAGGGAATGTTATCCCTGTATGATGTCACTGATAACAATAAGGGAAAACTATCCCTGTCTGATGTCATTGATAACAATAAGGGAATGTTATCCCAGTCTGATGTCACTGATAACAGTAAGGTAACACTATCCCTGTCTGGTGTCACTGATAACAATAAGGGAACACTACCCCTGTCTGATGTCATTGATAACAATAAGGGAATGTTATCCCTGTCTGATGTCATTGATAACAATAAGGGCATATTATCCCTGTCTGATGTCACTGATAACAATAAGGGAACACTATCCCTGTCTGATGTCATTGATAACAATAAGGGAATGTTATCCCCGTCTGATGTCACTGCTAACAATAAGGGAATGCTATCCCTGTCTGATGTCACTGATAACAATAAGGGAATGCTATCCCTGTCTGATGTCACTGTTAACAATAAGGGAACACTATCCCAGTCTGATGTCATTGATAAAAATAAGGGAATATTATCCCTGTCTGATGTCACTGATAACAATAAGGGAACACTATTCCTGTCTGGTGTCACTAATAACAATAAGGAAACACTAACCCTGTCTGATGTCATTGATAATTCTTCTTCTTTCGGCTTTTTCCTGGTTAGGGGTCGCCACAGTGGATCACCTTGTCCGCACATTGAATGGCAGTGGAGTTTTACGGTGTCGAGTTGCCAGCCTGGCGCCCAACCTTCCACAGAAGGCACACTCACACGCACACCTATGGCCAATTTAGAGTGTCCAATCCACCTGCAGCATGTCTTTGGGATGTGGGAGGAAACCGGAGCACCCGGAGGAAACCCACGTGACCACAGGGAGGACATGCAGACTCCACACAGAAGGCACCCCAGCCGAGGATCGAACCGGAGAACCTCTTGCTGTGAGGCGGCAATGCTAACCACTGCACAACCGTGGCCGCCCGTCTGATGTCATTGATAATAATAAGGGAATATTATCCCTGTCTGATGTCACTGTTAACAATAAGGGAACACTATTCCTGTCTGATGTCACTGTTAACAATAAGGGAACACTATCCCTGTCTGATGTCATTGATAACAATAAGGGAATATTATCCCTGTCTGATGTCAGTGATGACAATAAGGGAATATTATCCATGTCTGATGTCACTGATAACAATAAGGGAACACTATCCCTGTCGGATGTCATTGATAACAATAAGGGAATGTTATCCCTGTCTGATGTCAGTGATAACAATAAGGGAACACTATTCTTGTCTGGTGTTACTGATAACAATAAGGGAACACTATCCCTGTCTGGTGTCACTGATAACAATAAGGGAACACTATCCCTGTCTGATGTCATTGATAACAATAAGGGAATGTTATCCCAGTCTGATGTCACTGATAACAATAAGGTAACACTATCCCTGTCTGGTGTCACTGATAACAATAAGGGAACACTATCCCTGTCTGATGTCATTGATAACAATAAGGGAATGATATCCCAGTCTGATGTCACTGATAACAATAAGGGAACACTATTCCTGTCTGGTGTCACTGATAACAATAAGAGAACACTATCCCTGTCTGATGTCATAGATAACAATAAGGGAATATTATCCCTGTTTGATGTCATTGATAACAATAAGGGAACATTATCCCTGTCTGATGTCATTGATAACAATAAGGGAATATTATCCCTGTCTGATGTCACTGATAACAATAAGGGAACACTATCCCTGTCTGATGTCACTGATAACAATAAGGGAACACTGTCCCTGTCTGATGTCATTGATAACAATAAGGGAATATTATCCCTGTCTGATGTCACTGATAACAATAAGGGAACACTATTCCTGTCTGGTGTCACTGATAAATTTAAGGGAACACTATCCCTGTCTGATGTCATTGATAACAATAAGGGAATGTTATCTCTGTCTGATGTCACTGCTAACAATAAGGGAACACTATTCCTGTCTGGTGTCACTGATAACAATAAGGGAACACTATCCCTGTCTGATGTCATTGATAACAATAAGGGAATATTATCCCTATCTGATGTCACTGATAACAATAAGGGAACACTATTCCTGTCTGATGTCACTGATAACAATAAGGGAATATTATCCCTGTCTGATGTAATTGATAACAATAAGGGAATATTATCCCTGTCTGATGTCACTGATAACAATAAGGGAACACTATTCCTGTCTGGTGTCACTGATAAATTTAAGGGAACACTATCCCTGTCTGATGTCATTGATAACAATAAGGGAATATTATCCCTGTCTGATGTCACTGATAACAATAAGGGAACACTATTCCTGTCTGGTGTCACTGATAAAAATAAGGGAACACTATCTCTGTCTGATGTCATTGATAACAATAAGGGAATGTTATCTCTGTCTGATGTCACTGCTAACAATAAGGGAACACTATTCCTGTCTGGTGTCACTGATAACAATAAGGGAACACTATCCCTGTCTGATGTCATTGATAACAATAAGGGAATATTATCCCTATCTGATGTCACTGATAACAATAAGGGAACACTATTCCTGTCTGATGTCACTGATAACAATAAGGGAATATTATCCCTGTCTGATGTAATTGATAACAATAAGGGAATATTATCCCTGTCTGATGTCACTGATAACAATAAGGGAACACTATTCCTGTCTGGTGTCACTGATAAATTTAAGGGAACACTATCCCTGTCTGATGTCATTGATAACAATAAGGGAATGTTATCTCTGTCTGATGTCACTGCTAACAATAAGGGAACACTATTCCTGTCTGGTGTCACTGATAAAAATAAGGGAACACTATCTCTGTCTGATGTCATTGATAACAATAAGGGAATGTTATCTCTGTCTGATGTCACTGATAACAATAAAGGAACACTATTCCTGTCTGGTGTCACTGATAACAATAAGGGAACACTATCCCTGTCTGATGTCATTGATAACAATAAGGGAATATTATCCCTGTCTGATGTCAGTGATGACAATAAGGGAATATTATCCATGTCAGATGTCATTGATAACAATAAGGGAATGTTATCCCTGTCTGATGTCACTGATAACAATAAGGGAACACTATCCCTGTCTGATGTCATTGATAACAATAAGGGAATGCTATTCCTGTCTGGTGTCACTGATAACAATAAGGGAACACTATTCCTGTCTGATGTCACTGATAACAATAATGGAATGTTATCCCTGTCTGATGTCACTGATAACAATAAGGGAACACAATCCCTGTCTGATGTCATTGGTAACAATAAGGGAACACTATCCCTGTCTGAAGTCACTGATAACAATAAGGGAACACTATCCCTGTCTGATATCATTGGTAACAATAAGGGAACACTATCCCTGTCTGGTGTCACTGATAACAATAAGGGAATATTATCCCTGTCTGATGTCACTGATAACAATAAGGGAACACTATCCCTGTCTGATGTCATTGATAACAATAAGGGAATATTATCCCTGTCTGATGTCACTGATAACAATAAGGGAACACTATTCCTGTCTGGTGTCACTGATTACAATAAGGGAATGGTATCCCTGTCTGTTGTCATTGATAACAATAAGGGAATGTTATCCCTGTCTGATGTCACTGATAACAATAAGGGAACACTATCCCTGTCTGATGTCACTGATAACAATAAGGGAACACTATTCGTGTCTGGTGTCACTGATAACAATAAGGGAATGGTATTCCTGTCTGATATGACTGATAACAATAAGGGAACACTATTCCTGTCTGATGTCATTGATAACAATAAGGGAATATTATCCCTGTCTGATGTCATTGATAACAATAAGGGAATGTTATCCCTGTCTGATGTTATTGATAACAATAAGGGAACATTATCCCTGTTTGATGACATTGATAACAATAAGGGAATGTTATCCCTGTCTGATGGCATTGATAACAATAAGGGAACACTATTCCTGTCTGATGTCACTGATAACAATAAGGGAATATTATCCCTGTCTGATGTCATTGATAACAATAAGGGAATGTTATCCCTGTCTGATGTCACTGATAATTAGGGAACACTATCCCTGTCTGATGTCACTGATAACAATAAGGGAATGCTATCCCTGTCTGATGTCACTGATAACAATAACGGAACACTATCCCTGTCTGATATGACTGATAACAATAAGGGTATGTTATCCTCGGCTGATGTCACTGACAACAATAAGGAATATTATCCCTGTCTGATGTCACTAATAAGGATAAGGGAATGTTATCCTGTCTGTTGTCACTGATACAATAAGGGAATGTTATCCCTGTCTGATGTCACTGATAAAAATAAGGGAATGTTATCCCTGTCTGATGTCACTGATAACAATAGGAGAGTGTTAACCCTGTCTGATGTCACTGATAAAAAAGGAACACTATCCCTGTCTGATGTCAATGATAACAATAAGGGAATGTTATCCCTCTTCGATGTCACTGATGAAAATAAGGGAATGTTATCCCTGACTGATGCCACTGATAACAATAAGGGACCACTATCCCTGTCTGATGTCACTGATAACAATAAGGGAATGTTATCCCTGTCTGATGTCACTGACAACAACAAAGGAATGTTATCCCTGTATGATGTGGCTAATAACAATAAGGGAACATTATCCCTGTCTGATGTCACCGATAACATAAAGGGAATGTTATCCTTGTCTGATGTCACGCATAATAAGGGAACACTACCCCTGTCTGATGTCACTGATAAGAATAAGGGAATGTTATCCCTGTCTGATGTCACTGATAACAATAAGGGAATGTTATCCCTGTCTGATGTCACTGATAATAAGGGAACACCACCCCTGTCTGATGTCACTGATAAGAATAAGGGAATGTTATCCCTGTCTGATGTCACTGCTAACAATAAGGGAATGTTATCCCTGTCTGATGTCACTGATAATAAGGGAACACCACCCCTGTCTGATGTCACTGATAAGAATAAGGGAATGTTATCCCTGTCTGATGTCACTGATAACAATAAGGGAGTATTATCCCTGTCTGATGTCACTGATAATAAGGGAACACCACCCCTGTCTGATGTCACTGATAAGAATAAGGGAACACCACCCATGTCTGATGTCACTGATAAGAATATGGGAATGTTATCCCTGTCTGATGTCACTGATAACAATAAGGGAATGCTATCCCTGTCTTATGTCACTGATAACAATAAGGGAATGCTATCCCTGTGTGATGTGACTGATAACAATAAGGGAATGTTATCCCTGTCTGATGTCACTGATTATAAGGGAATGTTATCCCTGTCTGATGTCACTGGCAACAATAAGGAATGTTGTCAGCAGGTGGGAAGGCCACAAAATTACCTCACAAAGAGGATTACTGGCCTGAAATAAATGTCCTACACTGATCATCTCAAAAAACTCCAGCTTTATTCCATAGCATATCACGTACTCCGAGGTGATCTCTGCCTAACATATAAAGCTATGTCAAACCCAGAGCTGTTGGACATGCTATACCTAAATAAATCCCAATCCCTCCTAGCTGTATGCTCTAGGGATTTAAACCTTGTCACCACAATAAACAGGATATGCTGGAGGGATAGATTCCTGTCCGAGAGACTTCCCATACTCTGGAACAGGCTACCCATCTATGTCAAGCAAAGTTCTTCATTAGCACTCTTCAAGACAAATCTTGATGAGTGGATGGGAAATAGGAAATATGCCCCAGGGGTCACTTCTTTTTCTCTGCTCAACAGTGGCACAGGAAAATAACTTTCTTGGGTGGCATAAACCATGGAACCTTGTTGGCTAGGCTTACGTAGGCCCTTGGGCCGATAGCCTACTACCACCTATGAACCTATGAACCTATGTTATCCCTGTGTGATGTCACTAATAAGAATAAGGGAATGTCATCCCTGTCTGATGTCAGTGTTAACAATAAGGGAATGTTATCCCTGTTGGATGTCACTGATAACAATAAGGGAACACAATCCCTGTCTGATGTCACTGATAACAAAAAGTGAATGTTATCCCTGTCTGATGTCACTGATAACAATAAGGGAACACTATTCCTGTCAGATATGACTGATAACAGTAAGAGAATGTTATCCCTGTCTGATGTCACTGATAAAAATAAGGGAATGTTATCCCAGTCTGATGTCAGTGATAACAATAAGGGGATGTTATCCCTGTCTGATGTCACTAATAAGAATAAGGGAATGTTATCCCTGTCTGAGGTCACTGATAACAATAAGGGAATGCAATCCCTGTCTGAGGTCACTGATAACAATAAGGGAACACTATCCCTGTCTGATATGACTGATAACAATAAGGGAATGTTATCCCTGTCTGGTGTCACTGATAATAAGGGAACACTATTCCTGCCTGATATGACTGATAACAATTAGAGAATGCTATCCCTGTCTGATGTCACTGACAACAATAAAGGAATGTTATCCCTGTCTGATGTCATTGATAACAATAAGGGAATGCTATCCCTGTCTGATGTCAGTGATAACAATAAGGGAATGCTATCCCTGTCTGATGTCATTGATGACAATAAGGGGATGTTAAACTTTTTTAATTTCTCCAAAGTATTTTGGTTTTCTAATACCATGACGAGAATGAACCCCATTCCAAAGTCAATTAAAGTTAATGAAATTAGTATTGTTTCAATCTTTGATGTCAGCCAGGAGTGTGATCCGCAGCAGCCGCAATGTGCCCCGTAATGACTCCTTCTGCAATTCGTATGGGGTTACATGGACTGGTAACATATCTAAATACAATTGTAGATTATTTTTTATCAGACCCGTTGCTTCTGCTGCTACTGGAACTGTCTGGGTATCTTTCTTCCACATTGCTCTCGTTTCTGCCTGCTGATCTTGATATTTTATGACTTTGTGTCTCTCTGTACAAAACACACTGTAGTCACTGGGTGTGGTGATTTCAATGATCAATGCTGCTTTTGTCTTCCTTTCTTGGAGCACTATATCTGGTTTTCTAGCATCTGTCTTTTGAACTGTTGGTAATGGGTGATCCCATTTGATATAAACTTCATCATTTTCTATGACATTTTGTGGCTCATGTTTCCAGTGTTTTTCAGCCACTTCAATACCATAATGTTTGCACAATCCCCAGTGCAACAATCCTGCCACATTATTATGCCTTTCAGTATACAGTCCTTCTGCCATTAGTATATCACAACCAGCAACGAGGTGTGAGACTGTTTCCAATTTTGTTTTACAAAACCTACATTTGTCTGTTTCTCCCAAAAGTTCAATGGACTTTGTAAACCAGGCCACTATGTTGGATCACCAGTATTAACCTTTCATCTCTTGGTTTGAATTTGCCTCTGCTTAACCATTCCTGCATTTGTTCCTGATCAACATGAAGTTCTTCCAGAAATTTTCTTATACTTGCAACTATATTTATGCATTTTCCACATTTCTTGCCTTCTCATCTGGTCCTTCGCCTTATATTCCTTCTTTTATTTTTTGGCACATTCTGTTGCTCCCTGATTTTTATCTACTTCTCATCTCTGTTACCCCTGTCTGATGTCAGTGGTTATGATAAAGGGACATTATCCCTGTCCGCTGTCAGAGATGTCAGTAAGGAGTCTTCGTGTGTTCTGTTCAAGCAGCTTTATTACATACAAACACATTACTACTGTTGACTATTGACTCTAACTTAAGTAACTTATACACAATTATTGACTACGATCATGCATGCTCATTCCTTAGCTGCTTCTACAAAATGCCACTAAGGTTGTGCATGTGTGTGGGTTATAAACGTGCATGTACAGCCTTGCATGCTTCTTAATGATACCAGCACACACATTTTACACTCTGATCTACACTTGTCCACTGTCACTGATGATGGTAAATGGATGTTATCCCTGTCTGATGTCTGTGATGTGATAAGGGAATGCTATCCCTGTCTGATGCCACTGATAGCAATAAGGGAACACTATCCCTGTCTGATGTCACTGATAACAATAAGGGAACACTATCCCTATCTGATGTCACTGATAACAATAAGGGAATGTTATCCCTGTCTGATGTCACTGATAACAATAAGGCAATCTTATCCCTGTCTGTTGCCACTAACACTAAGGAAATGTAATCCTGTCTGATGTCACGGATAACAATAAGGGAACACTATCCCTATCTGATGTCACTGATAACAATAAGGGAATGTTATCCCTGTCTGATGTCACTGATAACAATAAGGTAATGTTATCCCTGTCTGTTGTCACTAACACTAAGGAAATGTAATCCTGTCTGATGTCACGGATAACAATAAGGGAACACTATCCCTGTCTGATGTCACTGATAACAATAAGGGAACACTATCCCTGTCTGATGTCATTCATAACAATAAGGGAATGTTATCCCTGTCTGATGTCACTGGTAACAATAAGGGAACATTATTCCTGCCTGGTGTCACTGATAACAATAAGGGAACACTATCCCTGTCTGATGTCATTGATAACAATAAGGGAATGTTATCCCTGTCTGATGTCACTGATAACAAAAGGGGACACTATTCCTGTCTGGTGTCACTGATAACAATAAGGGAACACTATCCCTGTCTGATGTCATTGATAACAATAAGGGAATGTTATCCCTGTATGATGTCACTGATAACAATAAGGGAACACTATTCCTGTCTGGTGTCACTGATAACAATAAGGGAATGCTATCCCTGTCTGATGTCATTGATAACAATAAGGGAATGTTATCCCAGTCTGATGTCACTGATAACAATAAGGGAATGTTATCCAAGTCTGATGTCACTGATAACAATAAGGTAACACTATCCCTGTCTGGTGTCACTGATAGCAATAAGGGAACACTACCCCTGTCTGATGTCATTGATAACAATAAGGGAATGTTATCCCTGTCTGATGTCATTGATAACAATAAGGGTATATTATCCCTGTCTGATGTCACTGATAACAATAAGGGAACACTATCCCTGTCTGATGTCATTGATAACAATATGGGAATGTTATCCCCGTCTGATGTCACTGCTAACAATAAGGGAATGCTATCCCTGTCTGATGTCACTGATAACAATAAGGGAATGCTATCCCTGTCTGATGTCACTGTTAACAATAAGGGAACACTATCCCTGTCTGATGTCATTGATAACAATAAGGGAATATTATCCCTCTCTGATGTCACTGTTAACAATAAGGGAACACTATTCCTGTCTGATGTCACTGTTACCAATAAGGGAACACTATCCCTGTCTGATGTCATTGATAACAATAAGAGAATATTATCCCTGTCTGATGTCATTGATGACAATAAGGGAATATTATCCATGTCTGATGTCACTGATAACAATAAGGGAACACTATCCCTGTCGGATGTCATTGATAACAATAAGGCAATGTTATCCCTGTCTGATGTCAGTGATAACAATAAGGGAACACTATTCCTGTCTGGTGTCACTGATAACAATAAGGGAACACTATCCCTGTCTGGTGTCACTGATAACATTAAGGGAACACTATCCCTGTCTGATGTCATTGATAACAATAAGGGAATGTTATCCCAGTCTGATGTCACTGATAACAATAAGGTAACACTATCCCTGTCTGGTGTCACTGATAACAATAAGGGAACACTATCCCTGTCTGATGTCATTGATAACAGTAAGGGAATGTTATCCCTGTTTGATGTCACTGATAACAATAAGGGAACACTATTCCTGTCTGGTGTCACTGATAACAATAAGGGAACACTATCCCTGTCTGATGTCATTGATAACAATAAGGGAATATTATCCCTGTCTGATGTCATTGATAATAAGGGAACACTATCCCTGTCTGATGTCATTGATAACAATAAGGAAATATTATCCGTCTGATGTCACTGATAACAATAAGGGAAAACTATCCCTGTCTGATGTCACTGATAACAATAAGGGAACACTATCCCTGTCTGATGTCATTGATAACAATAAGGGAATATTATCCCTGTCTGATGTCACTGATAACAATAAGGGAACACTATTCCTGTCTGGTGTCACTGATAAATTTAAGGGAACACTATCCCTGTCTGATGTCATTGATAACAATAAGGGAATGTTATCCCTGTCTGATGTCACTGATAACAAAAGGGGACACTATTCCTGTCTGGTGTCACTGATAACAATAAGTGAACACTATCCCTGTCTGATGTCATTGATAACAATAAGGGAATGTTATCCCTGTATGATGTCACTGATAACAATAAGGGAACACTATTCCTGTTTGGTGTCACTGATAACAATAAGGGAATGCTATCCCTGTCTGATGTCACTGATAACAATAAGGGAATGTTATCCCAGTCTGATGTCACTGATAACAATAAGGGAATGTTATCCAAGTCTGATGTCACTGATAACAATAAGGTAACACTATCCCTGTCTGATGTCACTGATAGCAATAAGGGAACACTACCCCTGTCTGATGTCATTGATAACAATAAGGGAATGTTATCCCTGTCTGATGTCATTGATAACAATAAGGGAATATTATCCCTGTCTGATGTCACTGATAACAATAAGGGAACACTATCCCTGTCTGATGTCATTGATAACAATAAGGGAATGTTATCCCCGTCTGATGTCACTGCTAGCAATAAGGGAATGCTATCCCTGTCTGATGTCACTGATAACAATAAGGGAATGCTATCCCTGTCTGATGTCACTGTTAACAATAAGGGAACACTATCCCTGTCTGATGTCATTGATAACAATAAGGGAATATTATCCCTGTCTGATGTCACTGTTAACAATAAGGGAACACTATTCCTGTCTGATGTCACTGTTAACAATAATGGAACACTATCCCTGTCTGATGTCATTGATAACAGTAAGAGAATATTATCCCTGTCTGATGTCATTGATGACAATAAGGGAATATTATCCATGTCTGATGTCACTGATAACAATAAGGGAACACTATCCCTGTCGGATGTCATTGATAACAATAAGGCAATGTTATCCCTGTCTGATGTCAGTGATAACAATAAGGGAACACTATTCCTGTCTGGTGTCACTGATAACAATAAGGGAACACTATCCCTGTCTGGTGTCACTGATAACATTAAGGGAACACTATCCCTGTCTGATGTCATTGATAACAATAAGGGAATGTTATCCCAGTCTGATGTCACTGATAACAATAAGGTAACACTATCCCTGTCTGGTGTCACTGATAACAATAAGGGAACACTATCCCTGTGTGATGTCATTGATAACAATAAGGGAATGTTATCCCTGTCTGATGTCACTGATAACAATAAGGGAACACTATTCCTGTCTGGTGTCACTGATAACAATAAGGGAACACTATCCCTGTCTGATGTCATTGATAACAATAAGGGAATATTATCCCTGTCTGATGTCATTGATAATAAGGGAACACTATCCCTGTCTGATGTCATTGATAACAATAAGGGAATATTATCCCTGTCTGATGTCACTGATAACAATAAGGGAAAACTATCCCTGTCTGATGTCACTGATAACAATAAGGGAACACTATCCCTGTCTGATGTCATTGATAACAATAAGGGAATATTATCCCTGTCTGATGTCACTGATAACAATAAGGGAACACTATTCCTGTCTAGTGTCACTGATAAATTTAAGAGAACACTATCCCTGTCTGATGTCATTGATAACAATAAGGGAATGTTATCCCTGTCTGATGTCACTGATAACAAAAGGGGACACTATTCCTGTCTGGTGTCACTGATAACAATAAGGGAACACTATCCCTGTCTGATGTCATTGATAACAATAAGGGAATGTTATCCCTGTATGATGTCACTGATAACAATAAGGGAACACTATTCCTGTCTGGTGTCACTGATAACAATAAGGGAATGCTATCCCTGTCTGATGTCACTGATAACAATAAGGGAATGTTATCCCAGTCTGATGTCACTGATAACAATAAGGGAATGTTATCCAAGTCTGATGTCACTGATAACAATAAGGTAACACTATCCTTGTCTGATGTCACTGATAGCAATAAGGGAACACTACCCCTGTCTGATGTCATTGATAACAATAAGGGAATGTTATCCCTGTCTGATGTCATTGATAACAATAAGGGAATATTATCCCTGTCTGATGTCACTGATAACAATAAGGGAACACTATCCCTGTCTGATGTCATTGAAAACAATAAGGGAATGTTATCCCCGTCTGATGTCACTGCTAACAATAAGGGAATGCTATCCCTGTCTGATGTCACTGATAACAATAAGGGAATGCTATCCCTGTCTGATGTCACTGTTAACAATAAGGGAACACTATCCCTGTCTGATGTCATTGATAACAATAAGGGAATATTATCCCTGTCTGATGTCACTGTTAACAATAAGGGAACACTATTCCTGTCTGATGTCACTGTTAACAATAAGGGAACACTATCCCTGTCTGATGTCATTGATAACAATAAGGGAATATTATCCCTGTCTGATGTTAGTGATGACAATAAGGGAATATTATCCATGTCTGATGTCACTGATAACAATAAGGGAACACTATCCCTGTCTGATGTCATTGATAACAATAAGGGAATGTTATCCCTGTCTGATGTCACTGATAGCAATAAGGGAACACTATTCCTGTCTGGTGTCACTGATAACAATAAGAGAACACTATCCCTGTCTGATGTCATTGATAACAATAAGGGAATATTATCCCTGTCTGATGTCATTGATAATAAAATAAATAAATATGGATTCTACAATATGTAAATTTCAGGCAGAATTCCTGTTCTACTGGAATTAATAACTTGCTTAGTAACTGTTTCATAATTCCAAGTTTCAAGTCCTGATCTCTGCTCATTGTCTGAATGGAGTCTACATATTCTGTTTACATTTATGTAATTTTTCTGTCCATTTTCTGTCTACGACATCAGTGACATCAGACAGGGATAACATTCCCTTATTGTTATCAATGACATCAGACAGGGATAACATTCCCTTATTGTTACCAATGACATCAGACAGGATAGTGTTCCCTTATTGTTATCAGTGGCATCAGACAGGGATAGCATTCCCTTATTGTTATCAGTGACATCAGACAGGGATAACATTCCCTTATTGCTATCACTGACATCAGGCAGGAATAACATTCCCCTATTGTTATCAATGACATCAGACAGGGATAACATTCCCTTATTGTTATCAGTGACATCAGACAGGGATAACATTCCCTTATTGCTATCACTGACATCAGACAGGGATAACATTCCCTTATTGTTATCAATGACATCAGACAGGGATAATATTCCCTTATTGTTATCAGTGACATCAGACAGGAATAGTGTTCCCTTATTGTTATCAATGCCATCAGACAGGGATAACATTCCCTTATTGTTATCAATAACATCAGACAGGGATAACATTCTCTTATTGTTATCAGTGACACCAGACAGGGATAGTGTTCCCATATTGTTATCAGTGACATCATATCATAAGGACCTAAAAAGAGTAGTTTTGGTAAAGTATGCAAGCTGAGAAGGGAAGGAGAGGAGGACAGGAAGCCGTTTAGGTGGGAGTGAGACAAGGACAGGTCCAGAATTTAGTAAATAGGCCCTTTAGAAATTTTTTGAAGTTGAGGAAGTTGCCGTTTGGTCTTAAAGAAAGGGAAGTTTGTTCCAGGCAGTGGCTATGGAGTGGCTATGGCAGCTTGCCAATATTTTATTTATTAGGTCTGTGCTGCGTAGGTTACATTTAGGAGAGTAGGGAGTGATGAGGTCATTGAGGGCAGGACAATGGGAGGGTTGATTTAAGAGAGATTGTGTAAGGTGGAGTTGAGGAAGAAGGAGTTGGTTATGGAGTTCAAGTCATTGTAGATTTTTTAAAGATGTGCAGTGCTGAGAGCAATAGGGAAGGTTGGCAGCGAATCTGGCTATTTTGTTGTAAGTGGTTTCAAGTTTAGCTAATAGACTGGATTGTATATTGGTGAGAACAGGGGCTGCATAAAGTAAGGTTGGGAGAAGGAAAGTCTGTGCTACAGAACATTTAGCGTTATTAGTAAGGTATTTTTTATGTCTGTATAACAGACCAAGTTTTTGGTGGCTCTCTTTGATGGCTTGTTGAATATGTATGTCAAACTTTAGTTGGTCATCTGTGATTGCACCAAGAAGTTTAGTATGTAATTCTACAGAGATAAGTCTATTATTAAGAGAAGATACAGTGAAGCTATTGTTTTGCTGTAGAGATTTGGGGAGGAAGAGTAGAAGTTTTTTTTTGTTTGTTTTTGTAGGATTGAGAAGTAGTTGATTATTGCTCGGCCATTTTTTGACTGAAAGGAGGGAGTCTTGAGTAAGAGCAATGAGATGGGGAAGGTTATCAGAACACGAGGTAATGGTGCAGTCATCGGCGATAATGGTGCAGTCATCGGCGATAATGGTGCAGTCATCGGCGATAATGGTGCAGTCATCGGCGATAATGGTGCAGTCATCGGCGATAATGGTGCAGTCATTGGCGATAATGGTGCAGTCATCGGCGATAATGGTGCAGTCATCGGCATATCGTATTAGTGAGGAGTTTGGACAGGAAGTGTGTAGGTTATTTGTACAGATATTAAAAAGGTGAGGTCCAAGGATTGTCCCTTGGGGTACATCTGTTTGAAATGGGAGGAAGGAGGAGAAGGTGGAAACCCATTTGACAGACTGGAATCTGTTTTGGAGGTAACTGGAGAACCATAGTACAGGATCGGAGGGCAGGTTAAGGGAAGAAAGTTTTGAGAGCAGTAGGGTAGGAGAAATGGTGTTGAAGACTTTAGATAGGTCAAGGAAGAGGCATGAGACTAGTTTGTCATTATCCTGTGCTTTGGCAATATTCTGTGTAAATGAAATGAGAGCTGTTGAGGTGCTGTGGTGAGGACAGAAACTGTGTTGTGTGAATTAACAGGTTTGCTTGTATGATGTGTTTGAGAAGCTGGCTATGAATACATTTTTCTAAAATTTTAGATAAGGGCATGGCAATAGGTCTGTAGCTGGTCAGTTCATTTGAATTGCTACCTTTGTGGAGGTGTATGACAGGCTTTTTTCCAGCTGTCAGGGACTGTGTTCTCTTGAACTGACCTGTTTACTAACATGGAGACTGGATGTGCAACAGAGTTAGCTGCAAGTTTAAGGAATAGAGGAGGTAAGTTGTCAGCGGGGGGGGGGGGAGGGGGAGCAGGTTTCAGTTTGGTAAGAAGAGAATTGATGTATGCAGTAGGGACAGGTTTAAGACAAAACTGGGTGGAATTGGTAGAGGGAAGGGGATTCAGAAGGGGAGAGGGAGGTGTTGTCAGGTTTAGTTAACTTTTTTTATATAGTCAATGAAGAAGGGGTTAAGGAAGGAGGCAATGATTACTGGTCAGCTGTTAGGACAGGGTTGCCTGGGTCTAACAGTTTGTTGATACTATTCCAAAACTTTTTTAGGCTTGGAGTTGGCGTTGTCTAGTGGGTTTTGACAGTGTTGTTTTTTTTGTCCAGAGCAACTTGTTTCTTGGTTAAGTTCCTAAGTTTTCTATAGGTTTGGAGATGGCAGTGGCAGTTTGATTTTTTCCAGGTGGTGTCATGTTTGAGCATTAGTTTACAGGATGAGTGGGTTAACCATGGAAAAAAGTTTCTTTTTGTTCTTATTTTTTTAGTGGAGGCTAAGGAGTATAGTATATTCAAGCAGGTGTCATTAAATTTGGAGATAGCCTCATTGAGATGAAGAGCATAGAGAAAGGACCAGTTAATAGAGAAGAGAAGATTGTTGAAGGTATTTGGGCAGAAATTAGTGAAGTTACGTCTGTCTTTGTATTGTTGAGGTTTTAGCAGATGAGGTGAGTGTTGTAATGCATGGGTAGGGAGATGGTCACTGAGAGAGTTAGGTAGAGTGGGGGCAGTGTGATACAGATTTGGGTTAGAGGTGAGGATCCAGTTGAGGGTAGTGCTGTCATTTGTGTGCTTATTCATGTGGGTGAGAGAGGTAATGAGTGGTGAGAATCCAAAGAGATTGATGCTAGTATTGGGAGAGCAGGAATGAAGGGAGTTCCAGTCAATATTGACATCACCTAGGATGATAGTCTCGTAGGAGATATTATGAGATGCCCAGAAGAGAAAGTGTTCGAGGGTAGGGATGTTGTTGCCAGGTGGGATATAAATTGCTACTATGGCTAGGTTTTTGTGATTATTTCATTTACAGTTAGCAATATGAATTTCAGATGGATGGAAACTGGGAGGAGATGTAGGTAGAGGATAGAAAGAAAGTTTGTCAGAGTATACAATAGCAATGCCATCACCTCGTTTCTTGTGCTGATCAAGGCGGAGGATGTTGTAACCCTGGGAGAGGATTTCAGAGTCCATGATATGGGGTTGTAACCATGTTTCTGAGAGACTGAAAATGCCAGGGCTGTAGAGAGAGATGAGGGCATTTATGAGCAATGTTTTGAATACTGAGGGAGAGTATCTTTAAGGTTTTGGGGACTGAGGTTGTAGGGCTTGGATAGGGGGATATGGGGCGAGGAAGGAAAATGGTCAGGTATTGTAGAAGCGGTGTAAGAGGGGAAGTATGGATCCCTGTGATTGGGTAGGAGGATGGGCCAGGAAACTGAGTATAAAGATTTAGTTCAGATAAAATCACTTTAGCTAGCAGATCTGGGAGTCTCTCTTTGTGATACCCTCCCTTTAGGAAGAATAAAGACACCTTGTTGAAGTTTCAAGTAGTTTTTCCCATTAAGTAGGTATAACAAGAACACTCGACCACCTACCTACTTAACTAAATAAACTGCTTGAAACTTCAACAAGGTGGCATTACTCTGCCACAGGGAGGGTGTCAGAGAGAGAATTTCCAAGACCTGCTAGCTAAAGGGATTTTATCTGGACTGATCCTTTATACTGTGCTTCTTGTTAGTCCGGTCACCCTTTGGGTCACAGCTGGGATGCCAGACGTGAGTCGAGCTTTCTGGATTACCTCTGTTTTATATTTAGAGAATAAGACTGCATTTTACATTGTGTTCTAAGTTTGTTTGTTTGGAACTTTTTGCTCACCGCTATCATGTATTTTGTATACCTGGGTCATGACTGAAAAGGTTTAGTAGACTAGTTCACTTAACCAGTTATCAAATTGTAAAATAAATAAAACAAAAAAATACCTTATCACTAAACCACCGTGCATCACCCACCCCAGGGATGTCATTTAAAGACCAAGAGACACACAATTCTTTCAACATGAGCTCTTGCCAGTCACCTTAGAACATTCAATACTAAAGTATACAAAGTTACACCCCCCCCCCCCCCACCAGCTTGGTCAAGTACTCCTTAGCAACTGTAAAAGCAAGCAAAAGAAAATGGCATGTTTAAAAGAAAAAATAAAGAAAAAACAGTGTGGTGGAGAAATATAAAACTAATGTCAATACCATGTGAAAATGGACATGCATTTAGAATAATTATTAATAAGATATTAAATATGAACAATGTGTATTGCTCTGCTATGACCATAGTACAAAGGGAACATTTTGTTTCTCTCAAGTTTTAAAATACTCACCAGATGAAACCTAACAAGACTATTGGGCAGAAAACAAGTATAGGAAATATTTTCTGCCTCAGACAGAATTTCAGAGGTATTGACTTAGTCTGTCATTCCATTCTCACCATATCTTTGATCACGCAATAACAAAAAAAAATAGCTTTATCAAATGCAAGCAGAACGGCAGTCAGAAATGGATGGCCCTCCATCACATTTCTGTGTTAATTGAAAGATACCACTTTGATCGATACAATGTAACAGGAGACGGGTTTGCATTTCCATACACACTAATTCTCCTTCACATTTACTGATCCTCCCCCTTCCACAGCTAACGCTGCTGTCCGTGATCAGGAAACATAACTACAGCCCTGTCAC
>NC_056735.1:90533700-90673700 GCF_019279795.1 Protopterus annectens | reverse complement strand
CTCTATCCCCACATAAATAAAGTGTGCACTTTTATGTTCTAACTGATGTTTATATAAAGCACTTTGTGTACTTTTACAATTTATGTCACTGACACATAGTGCTATTCTATTTTTAAATACCCTGGACATTTGTCCCACATAAAAGGCCACACATCTACATATCACCATGTATATTATCCAGCTTGTATTGCATGTAATTAAGCTTCTAATATCAAATACTTTAGTAGTATTGGGAGAAGTAAAACTGCACACCTTATTTATGTGGGGATAGATAGACTATTGGGTGAATCATTGTCTATTTTACAGAAGCATAAAATCTTGGATAAAAAAGAAAAGATGTGGATTTTATCTGATCTGACAGATCAGTAGATCTGTAGTGCCACGGGCTAACACAAACAGCAACCCAGTACCTCATGGAGGGATAGTAGTACCATGGGCTAACACAAACAGTGACCTACTGTCTCATGGTGGGAGGGTAGTACCACAGACTAACACAAACGGCAACCCAGTGCTTCATGATGGGAGGGTAGTACCATGGGCTAACACAAACAGCAACCCAGTCCCTCATGGTATGAGGGTAGTGCCATGGACTAACACAAACAGTGACGCAGTGCCTCATGGTGTGAGGGTAGTACAATGGACTAACATGGCTAATTACACAAACAGCAACCCAGTGTCTCATGTACACAGATGTGCTCATCAGAAAAAAACCTCTGAACCCCAGCGTCAGCCTACAGTCATTACATTGTGATCAGTCATATGCATCAAAGTATCTAACAATAATTATTCCAAGCATAACAATGCACCACTCACCCCCACAAACTGACTACCTGCTTTTTCAGATGAACATTTGTAAGAACTGCTTTGATGATCGTAACCCACTGTGAAGGTCATATGGACAATAACAGGCAATACAGATGAACAGAATTATGCAGTCTCAGAAGTGCAGATGACATCATGCTAAGGTATCCAAAGACTGTGAGGTCTATTCCCACATCAACTCTGCTCAACAGGGGCATGGGAAAATAAATTTCTTGGTTGGCGTAAGGCAGGAAACCTTGTTGGCTAGGCTTAGGCCATTGGGCCGATAGCCTAGTACCTACCTAATAATATATATTATCAGATATTTAGATTGATTTAAGGGAAAGGGGTGGCATAAGGGGTGGGTGTCATATAATGCTTAATGAGTTTCCAAGTCAAACACTATCAAAGTGGGTGACTCCACATCAACCAGCAGACCTGTCACCAGCAGGGTGCCACAAGAGTCAGTGCTAGACCCCCTACTGTTTGGTATATACTTCTCCGAAGTTCAGGCCAAAACTAAGGGTCTGTGGCTGACCAAGTTTGTGGACGACTGCAAACTGGGTGCAATTACTGACTCCCCAAATGATGTCAGCATACTTCAGTAGGGTCTTACGAAGACCAACAAATGATATCTTAGTCACGATCTCAAACTGAATGCAAAGAAATGCATCACCATTCCCTTCTGTAAAAATAATGTCGCTAATGGTCCCTTTGCACTATCAAATTAACAACAACACCCTACGTACCTACAAAGTAGCAAGAGATCTGGGATCACAAGTAGCCTGCGACCTTAACTTTGACCACTGTGTGTCTACTGTAGAAAGGAAGGCTTTGTCCATAGCACACTTGATTAGGAAAGGCATTTCCTCTAGAGCAAAGGAGGTTATAACCCCTCTATCTTCTTCTTCTTCTTTCGGCTTTTTCCCGGTTAGGGGTCACCACAGCGGATCACCTTGTCCGCACATTAATTGGCAGTGGAGTTTTACAGTGTCGAGTTGCCAGCCCGGCGCCCAACCTTCCACAGAAGGCACACTCACACACACACCTAGGGCCAATTTAGAGTGTCCAATCCACCTGAAGCATGTCTTTGGGATGTGGGAGGAAACCGGAGCACCCGGAGGAAACCCACGCGACCACAGGGAGGACATGCAGACTCCGCACAGAAGGCACCCCAGCCGGGGATCGAACCGGAGAACCTCTTGCTGTGAGGCGGCAATGCTAACCACTGCACCACCGTGGCCGCCCAGGTTATAACCCCTCTATACTCAACACTAATCAGACCAATAATTGGGGAATAATGCCCCTTTCAGCATGTGCCATACAAAGCACCTGCAGCAATTGCAGAAACTGCAGAGATGTCTAACTAAGAAGATCAAGGGACTCTAGCACATGCTTTACACAGAGTGACTAATGTCCCTGTCACTATACTCAGTATCATATAGACTTCTTAGGGGAGACTTATGTCTGGCTTACAGAGCAATCTGACCTAAACCAAATGAATTTGCTGCACATCCATAAATTAAACAGTAATAGGGCTACCCATTCCAGGAACCTAAACATGGCCTGAGACTTGAATGGGACATGTTGGAGGGACATATCTACCTCCCAGTAACTGCCACATCTTTGGAACAGGCTGCCAATTCATGTGAAACAGAGCACCTCTATGACACTGTTCAAGAGGAACCTGGATAAGTAGATAGGGCACTGTAAATACTTACCGGGGATAGTGTCGACAGCCCTCCTGGACATGGGCAGTCATTACTAAATACAATCTTTGATATTTACTAGAGTATCTACGGTATTACAATGGGATGAAATGGCTTTACTTAAAATGACCTCTGAGTCGATAGCCTAGTAACCTCCTATAAACCTATGATCCTATGAAATATTAAAGTTAGCCACAGATTAGCTCATAGTATTTACCATGCGGCTATACAAGGGGAACTCAAGAGAATTCAAAAAGCTAACATTACACTAAAATCTAAGAATGTAGACTCAACATATTATTAACATTTCTTCAAAAAACAAACAAATTATATCTACTAAGTTGCAAGTTTTCTTCTTGTTCAAGTTTGTCCCCGGAACTCTTTCATCATAGCTCTTATTTTTATTTAAATACATAAATACTACACAATATTACACACTGCCCATGCAATACAAAGACACACAATATTACACACTGCCCATGCAATATAAAGACACACAATATTACACACTGCCCATGCAATACAAAGACACACAATATTACACACTGCCCATAGAATGCAAAGACACACAATATTACACACTGCCCATAAAATACAAAGACACACAATATTACACACTGCCCATACAATACAAAGACACACAATATTACACACTGCCCATACAATACAAAGACACACAATATTACACACTGCCCATACAATACAAAGACACACAATATTGCACACTGCCCATAGAATGCAAAGACACACAATATTACACACTGCCCATACAATACAAAGACACACAATATTACACACTGCCCATACAATACAAAGACACACAATATTACAGACTGCCCATACAATACAAAGACACAAAATATTACACACTGCCCATAGAATGCATAGACACACAATATTACACACTGCCCATAGAATGCAAAGACACACAATATTACACACTGCCCATACAATACAAATTCACACAATATTACACACTGCCCATACAATACAAAGACACACAATATTACACACTGCCCATAGAATGCAAAGACAGACAATATTACACACTGCCCATACAATACAAATTCACACAATATTACACACTGCCCATACAATACAAAGACACACAATATTACACACTGCCTATAGAATGCAAAGACAAGATTAATGGCCTTGGTGGCATTGTAAGACATATACATAAATACTACACAATATTACACACTGCCCATAGAATGCAAAGACACACACTATTACACAATGCCCATACAATACAAATACACACAATTTTACACACTGCCCATACAATACAAAGACACACAATATTACACACTGCCCATACAATACAGAGAGACACACAATATTACACACTGCCCATAGAATGCAAAGGCACACAATATTACACACTGCCCATAGAATGCAAATACACACAATACTGCACACTGCCCATAAAATGCAAAGACACACAATATTACACACTGCCCATAGAATGCAAAGACACACAATATTACACACTGCCCATGGAATGCAAAGACGCACAATATTACACACTGCCCATAGAATACAAAGACACACAATATTACACACTGCCCATATAATACAAAGACACACAATATTACACACTGCCCATAGAATGCAAAGTCACACAATATTACACACTGCCCATACAATACAAAGACACACAATATTACACACTGCCCATAGAATGCAAAGACACACAATGTTACACATTGCCCATAGAATGTAAAGTCACACAATATTACACACTGCCCATAGAATGCAAAGACACACAATATTACACACTGCCCATAGAATACAAAGACACATAATATTACGCACTGCCCATAGAAAGCAAAGACACACAATATTACACACTGCCCATAGAATGCAAAGACAAGATTAGTGGCTTACCACATATCGTACATGGCTTTAAATGCTGATTACCTGGCAAATGTGGGTCTTTTTCCCCCACTTTGCATTTGGCTTTATGTTCTAGCCATGATGTCATGTAGCACAGAGGACTCACAGTTTTCTAGGACTTCCATCCTTTGAATGTAGTAATAAAATAATGTCTCATATGCCTATCCTTCAGGAATGTCAATACAGAGAAGCAATTTTTCCTGGTGCCCTGGCCCCATTTTGCATAGTCTCTATAAATATCATCAAGGGTCAGTCACGAACAATGGTAGGGTCATGAACAATGGAAATCCACCAAATGGGATCTTTGTGGCTACCACAATGTAGCAACAGAATAAACAGTGTGGATTTTCTACAAACAGGACCATCATTAAAATAAGAATAGTGTGAAAAGAGAGGGAGGATATTTCACAGGTGATGTGTGGGGTTGTTTGTGTTTTTAAAATAAAGTCCTGGACACCACCTTAAGCACAAAATTCCTTTTTATATTTCCAATAACACGTATTATTATGAATATTATGAAACCTGATAAAGGTGGGGGAGTGATAATTTACAATGTAGAAGATTACAATAATGCTATCACTAATATTTTATTAGATAGTGCTACATACACACCTGTTTCTATTAATCAGATTCACATAGCTTATAGTAGAATAGATTCCTTACTAGAAGAATATATATTAGAAAATAGAATTGATCTTAATACTTATAATTTTTTGAAACAACAGAATCCTAACATCCCTAATATCTTTGGAGTCCCTAAGGTGCATAAATCTATACAAGCACCTCCGTTTAGACCTATAGTTTCTGCAAAGAATTCTAAGACGCACCCTTTGGCCGTATTTGTGGATAGGCACATTAAGGTTATTATTAATCAGACTTCACATTTAATTAAGGATTCGTGGGAATTTTTGAGTAAAATGACCCAGGACCTATGGAGTGCAGAGTGTATTTTCCTTACCATTGACGTGAAGGATCTCTTCACCTGTATTCCTAGGAAAGAGGGGTTTGATTATTTCAGTGATTCTCTTTTTAAGTATTCCACTTTACCTAGGGACAGAGTTCTTTTGGTGTTAGAACTTATGGAGGTCATCCTGGATTCAAATTACATTCATTTCCAAGGAGAATATTATCAACAGAATAGTGGGATAGCTATGGGAGCAGCGTGTGCCCCAACATATGCTAATTTGGTACTACTTGAATGGGAAAACAGGTTTGTTTTTCCCTCTGTTTTTTACAGCCATGTCAAGTTGTACCTGAGATTTTTGGATGACATCTTTGTGCTATGGGATGGGTCTAAAGAAGAACTGAATAAATTCATGGAGTATTTAAATTCATGTACACATTTTTTTTCTTTCACACATACACAAAACGAACATAACATTAATTATTTGGATGTTACTATTTCTAAGACCACTACTGGTTTCAAATCAAATATTTACAGGAAGGCTACCTGGTGCAACAGTTTTTTGCATTTCACTAGCCAGCACCCAAGTGCACAGAAGAAAAGCTTGATTAAGGGCCAAGCAGTTAGGATAGCCCGGATGACCTCTGATTATTGTGATCTAGAACAAGAAATGATTTTCCTGGGTAAATGTTTCATTGAGAGGGAATACCCTGTTGAAATGGTCACTGAAATATTAAACGAGGTTATGAGTGAATGGGGCATTAAATATAAGGCCCTTTTAGGTCAACCCCTTCAGATTAATAAAGCAGTAAAGGATGAGAGAAATAGATATAATACAGCATATGTTATTCAGTATAACTTGTTTTCGGAATCATTTTCACAAATAATCAAAACTAATTGGAATTTAATGAAAATTGACAAAGAGGTACACCAGTTAGTGGGGGTACAACCTATTTTCACATACAAAGTGGGAACTAACTTCAAAAGGACCTTTGAAAATGGGAAAAGGGAATTTTTGTTACATAAGGCTACTACTCCTTGTGGAGCATGTAGCGTTTGTGCTTATATATATGGTGAAGCAACTGTTAAGTTAAACAATGGTCTCAACAGTGTGGTAAGATTCGTTAAAGGGAATTGTAAGTCCAAAATGCTAGTTTATATGGCTTTATGCACTGGATACAGTGCATATTATATAGGAAAGACAGAAAGGACATTTAAGGAGCGTATCTATGAACATCTATACGACATTAGGACCCATAAGGAAACAAGTGCTTTGTATAAACATAGTCTATCTTGTTCTCCATTTTTAGGATATAAATTTGGTATAATTGACTCTGTCAACAGGGATTTTTTTAAGGGGAGGGGGTGATATAAAAAAAGCATTACTGTATAGGGAATTGTTATGGCAACTCAGGTTAAAATCTAACACTTTACCAGGTCTTAATGACTATATTAGTATAAAATCTGTATTGCATAAGAAAGCAGAAAATGTGTAATCCGTTTGAGTTACACTTTATAAGGGATTATACAATGTGAAAAAGTTAAAAAGGTGTTCAAAAAGGTGTAACAATATGTGGAAATTCATTCATTTATTTATTTATTCAAGCTATTAACATGTCCTATACTTTTTATGATAATTAAAATAGGAAAGTCAATGTTTAACAGAAATGTTAATTTAAATGTTAATTATGTGTAATTGTTGTATGTGATACAATGTATAAAAGTTAATGGTACCAGTGCTTTCATCTGATGAAGTCTAGTCACTAGATGAAAGCGCTCATCTGTGGTGTTATTGGAAATATAAAAAGCAATTTTGTACTTAAGGTGGTGTTCAGGACTTTATTTTATTTCGTTTGGATTGGTCTTGGTTTTATTCTTTTGTATTTAGTTGTTTGTGTTTTTCACAGAGAGAGTTGTAGACATCTACAGTGGCTTTCTTGAAGAAGTCATGTAAACAAAAGTTATGATAAAATTAAAAAATGCATAGCATATCATAAATCAGTTATGCTGCAGTACAGAGAAAGCTAATAAATGCAGCAACTGGAAACAGATAATGACAACGTCAACTCAGCTCACTATCCATAAGGAAACTGTCAATCTGCTCTAACTTGCATTTAGTATGATCCCCCTCAATGCCAAAATAATTTTATGTCTGTCCCTTAACAGCTTGAAGTATCTCACGGACAGAATTCAGCACTTTTTTAGAAAGGTGTTCCAGGTATTCACAGCCCTTTGACTGAAAAAATATTCCTGCACATTTCCCATTGGTTATATTCTCTCAGCTTTCATATTACACCTCTTTGTCAGTATGATATTACATATCTGTAAATTGCTGTCACCCTATAAGTTGTTGATTTCCTTAAGATGTTTATAGATCTCTAACATGACCTCACTAGCTTACAAACACTGAAGGAAGCTCAATATAATCATTGGGTAAGAAAATAAGTGGTCCAGGAAAGCCAAAAGGCCGTCATCTGCCAACAAATTCTATCCTGAGAGTACCTTTAGCTTTATCAGTGACAGCAGCAAGCTGGGTGTCATGAAACAGAAGACCGGAGTTTGAATCCCATCAGCTCTAACCTTCATAATGTGTAAACTAAGAACATCACTTAATGTTGTGTCCTCACTCTCCCTGGTTAGAGGAAAATGAAGGTTCCACTGGAGCATTCTGGTCAGCCAGATTCCTAAAAATGAAAACAAAATGTAAATGAACTCAAATCACTAGCCTCATATCATTATCAAGGAGAAAAGGGCTCTGAAGCAGAACATTTCCCCTGTGATAGCTCTTCCTCAGCAATATGGCCACTTAATGGGAGAGAGCCACAACACTAAAGAAAATACAAGAAGTGCAGTTTTAACAAAAAGACATACTAGAAGGATCAATACCAATGCTGTTCCACTCTCACATAACCCCGCAAGGCAGGATTTTCTGGAAAAATCAAAAAAATAAAACATGGGGAAGGGAATTTCTGTCTCACTGATAGCATGTATTCTGAGTCTTTACTGAATTCTTGCAAACAAAACTAGGTAACTGTTTTTTTTTTTTCTGAGAAGGAGATAGATTGCAGTAGGAAAAAAGGAAGGTAAAGGAAGGATGTACCTGATAACATGAGTAAGGAAACAGAGTAATGAAAAGGAAGACCTTCATCCCTACATCCCTAGCAGTACAGGATAAGGACAGATAATAACAAATCCACACTACATCCTCAGCAGTACAGGATAAGGACAGATAATAACAAATCCACACTACATACTCAGCAGTACATGATAAGGACAGATAATAACAACATATTCACACATCCTCAGCAGCACAGGATAAGGACAGATAATAACAAATTCACACTACAGCCCCAGCAGTACAGGATAAGGACAGATAACAACAAATTCACACTACATCCTCAGCAGTACAGGATAAGGACACAAAAGAACAACAAATTCACACTACATCCTCAGCAGTACAGGATAAGGACAGATAATAACAACAAATTCACACAACATCCTCAGCAGTACAGGATAAGGACAGATAATAACAACAAATTCACACTACATCCTCAGCAGTACAGGATAAGGACAGATAATAACAAATTCACACTACATCCTCAGCAGTACAGGATAAGGACAGATAATAACAACAAATTCACACTACAGCCCCAGCAGTACAGGATAAGGACAGATAATAACAAATTCACACTACAGCCCCAGCAGTACAGGATAAGGACAGACGATAACAACAAATTCACACTACATCCTCAGCAGTACAGGATAAGGACAGATAATAACAACAAATTCACACTAAATCCCCAGCAGTACAGGATAAGGACAGATAACAACAAATTCACACTACATCCTCAGCAGTACAGGATAAGGACAGATAATAACAACAAATTCACACTACATCCTCAGCAGTACAGGATAAGGACAGATAATAACAACAAATTCACACTACATCCTCAGCAGTACAGGATAAGGACAGATAATAACAACAAATTCACACTACATCCTCAGCAGTACAGGATAAGAACAGATAACAACAAATTCACACTACATCCTCAGCAGTACAGGATAAGGACAGATAATAACAACAAATTCACACTACATCCTCAGCAGTACAGGATAAGGACAGATAATAACAACAAATTCAAACTACATCCTCAGCAGTACAGGATAAGGACAGATAATAACAACAAATTCACACTACATCCTCAGCAGTACAGGATAAGGACAGATAATAACAACAAATTCACACTACATCCTCAGCAGTACAGGATAAGGACAGATAACAACAAATTCACACTACATCCTCAGCAGTACAGGATAAGGACAGATAATAACAACAAATTCACACTACATCCTCAGCAGTACAGGATAAGGACAGATAATAACAAATTCACACTACATCCTCAGCAGTACAGGATAAGGACAGATAACAACAAATTCACACTACATCCTCAGCAGTACAGGATAAGGACAGATAATAACAACAAATTCACACTACATCCTCAGCAGTACAGGATAAGGACAGATAATAACAACAAATTCACACTACATCCTCAGCAGTACAGGATAAGGACAGATAACAACAAATTCACACTACATCCTCAGCAGTACAGGATAAGGACAGATAACAACAAATTCACACTACATCCTCAGCAGTACAGGATAAGGACAGATAATAACAACAAATTCACACTACATCCTCAGCAGTACAGGATAAGGACAGATAATAACAACAAATTCACACTACATCCTCAGCAGTACAGGATAAGGACAGATAATAACAACAAATTCACACTACATCCCCAGCAGTACAGGATAAGGACAGATAATAACAACAAATTCACACTACATCCACAGCAGTACAGGATAAGTACAGATAATAACAACAAATTCAAACTACATCCTCAGCTGTACATGATAAGGACAGATAATAACAACAAATTCACACTACATCCTCAGCAGTACAGGATAAGGACAGATAATAACAACAAATTCACACTACATCCTCAGCAGTACAGGATAAGGACAGATAATAACAACAAATTCACACTACATCCTCAGCAGTACAGGATAAGGACAGATAACAACAAATTCACACTACATCCTCAGCAGTACAGGATAAGGACAGATAATAACAACAAATTCACACTACATCCTCAGCAGTACAGGATAAGGACAGATAACAACAAATTCACACTACATCCTCAGCAGTACAGGATAAGGACAGATAATAACAACAAATTCACACTACATCCTCAGCAGTACAGGATAAGGACAGATAATAACAACAAATTCACACTACATCCTCAGCAGTACAGGATAAGGACAGATAATAACAAATTCACACTACATCCTCAGCAGTACAGGATAAGGACAGATAATAACAACAAATTCACACTACATCCTCAGCAGTACAGGATAAGGACAGATAATAACAACAAATTCACACTACATCCTCAGCAGTACAGGATAAGGACAGATAATAACAACAAATTCACACTACATCCTCAGCAGTACAGGATAAGGACAGATAATAACAACAAATTCACACTACATCCTCAGCAGTACAGGATAAGGACAGATAATAACAACAAATTCACACTACATCCTCAGCAGTACAGGATAAGGACAGATAATAACAACAAATTCACACTACATCCTCAGCAGTACAGGATAAGGACAGATAACAACAAATTCATACTACATCCTCAGCAGTACAGGATAAGGACAGATAATAACAACAAATTCACACTACATCCTCAGCAGTACAGGATAAGGACAGATAATAACAACAAATTCACACTACATCCTCAGCAGTACAGGATAAGGACAGATAACAACAAATTCACACTACATCCTCAGCAGTACAGGATAAGGACAGATAATAACAACAAATTCACACTACATCCTCAGCAGTACAGGATAAGGACAGATAATAACAACAAATTCACACTACATCCTCAGCAGTACAGGATAAGGACAGATAATAACAAATTCACACTACATCCTCAGCAGTACAGGATAAGGACAGATAACAACAAATTCACACTACATCCTCAGCAGTACAGGATAAGGACAGATAATAACAAATTCACACTACATCCTCAGCAGTACAGGATAAGGACAGATAATAACAACAAATTCACACTACATCCTCAGCAGTACAGGATAAGGACAGATAATAACAACAAATTCACACTACATCCTCAGCAGTACAGGATAAGGACAGATAATAACAACAAATTCACACTACATCCTCAGCAGTACAGGATAAGGACAGATAATAACAACAAATTCACACTACATCCTCAGCAGTACAGGATAAGGACAGATAATAACAACAAATTCACACTACATCCTCAGCAGTACAGGATAAGGACAGATAATAACAAATTCACACTACATCCTCAGCAGTACAGGATAAGGACAGATAATAACAACAAATTCACACTACATCCTCAGCAGTACAGGATAAGGACAGATAATAACAACAAATTCACACTACATCCTCAGCAGTACAGGATAAGGACAGATAATAACAACAAATTCACACTACATCCTCAGCAGTACAGGATAAGGACAGATAACAACAAATTCACACTACATCCTCAGCAGTACAGGATAAGGACAGATAATAACAACAAATTCACACTACATCCTCAGCAGTACAGGATAAGTACAGATAATAACAACAAATTCACACTACATCCTCAGCAGTACAGGATAAGGACAGATAATAACAACAAATTCACACTACATCCTCAGCAGTACAGGATAAGGACAGATAATAACAACAAATTCACACTACATCCTCAGCAGTACAGGATAAGGACAGATAATAACAACAAATTCACACTACATCCTCAGCAGTACAGGATAAGGATGGATAATAACAACAAATTCACACTACATCCTCAGCAGTACAGGATAAGGACAGATAATAACAACAAATTCACACTACATCCTCAGCAGTACAGGATAAGGACAGATAAGAACAACAAATTCACACTACATCCTCAGCAGTACAGGATAAGGACAGATAATAACAACAAATTCACACTACATCCTCAGCAGTACAGGATAAGGACAGATAATAACAACAAATTCACACTACATCCTCAGCAGTACAGGATAAGGACAGATAATAACAACAAATTCACACTACATCCTCAGCAGTACAGGATAAGGACAGATAATAACAACAAATTCACACTACATCCTCAGCAGTACAGGATAAGGACAGATAATAACAATAAATTCACACTACATCCTCAGCAGTACAGGATAAGGACAGATAATAACAACAAATTCACACTACATCCTCAGCAGTACAGGATAAGGACAGATAATAACAACAAATTCACACTACATCCTCAGCAGTACAGGATAAGGACAGATAATAACAACAAATTCACACTACATCCTCAGCAGTACAGGATAAGGACAGATAATAACAAATTCACACTACATCCTCAGCAGTACAGGATAAGGACAGATAATAACAACAAATTCACACTACATCCTCAGCAGTACAGGATAAGGACAGATAACAACAAATTCACACTACATCCTCAGCAGTACAGGATAAGGACAGATAACAACAAATTCACACTACATCCTCAGCAGTACAGGATAAGGACAGATAATAACAACAAATTCACACTACATCCTCAGCAGTACAGGATAAGGACAGATAATAACAACAAATTCACACTACATCCTCAGCAGTACAGGATAAGGACAGATAATAACAAATTCACACTACATCCTCAGCAGTACAGGATAAGGACAGATAACAACAAATTCACACTACATCCTCAGCAGTACAGGATAAGGACAGATAATAACAACAAATTCACACTACATCCTCAGCAGTACAGGATAAGGACAGATAATAACAACAAATTCACACTACATCCTCAGCAGTACAGGATAAGGACAGATAATAACAACAAATTCACACTACATCCTCAGCAGTACAGGATAAGGACAGATAATAACAACAAATTCACACTACATCCTCAGCAGTACAGGATAAGGACAGATAATAACAACAAATTCACACTACATCCTCTGCAGTACAGGATAAGGACAGATAATAACAACAAATTCACACTACATCCACAGCAGTACAGGATAAGGACAGATAATAACAACAAATTCACACTACATCCTCAGCAGTACAGGATAAGGACAGATAATAACAACAAATTCACACTACATCCTCAGCAGTACAGGATAAGGACAGATAATAACAACAAATTCACACTACATCCTCAGCAGTACAGGATAAGGACAGATAATAACAACAAATTCACACTACATCCTCAGCAGTACAGGATAAGGACAGATAATAACAACAAATTCACACTACATCCTCAGCAGTACAGGATAAGGACAGATAATAACAAATTCACACTACATCCTCAGCAGTACAGGATAAGGACAGATAACAACAAATTCACACTACATCCTCAGCAGTACAGGATAAGGACAGATAACAACAAATTCACACTACATCCTCAGCAGTACAGGATAAGGACAGATAATAACAACAAATTCACACTACATCCTCAGCAGTACAGGATAAGGACAGATAATAACAACAAATTCACACTACATCCTCAGCAGTACAGGATAAGGACAGATAATAACAACAAATTCACACTACATCCTCAGCAGTACAGGATAAGGACAGATAATAACAACAAATTCACACTACATCCTCAGCAGTACAGGATAAGGACAGATAATAACAACAAATTCACACTACATCCTCAGCAGTACAGGATAAGGACAGATAACAACAAATTCACACTACATCCTCAGCAGTACAGGATAAGGACAGATAATAACAACAAATTCACACTACATCCTCAACAGTACAGGAAAGGACATATTAAAACAGCAAATTCACACTACATCCCCAGCAGTACATGATAAGGACAGATAATAACAACAAATTCACACTACATCCTCAGCAGTACAGGATAAGGACAGATAATAACAACAAATTCACACTACATCCTCAGCAGTACAGGATAAGGACAGATAATAACAAATTCACACTACATCCTCAGCAGTACAGGATAAGGACAGATAATAACAACAAATTCACACTACATCCTCAGCAGTACAGGATAAGGACAGATAATAACAAATTCACACTACATCCTCAGCAGTACAGGATAAGGACAGATAATAACAACAAATTCACACTACATCCTCAGCAGTACAGGATAAGGACAGATAACAACAAATTCACACTACATCCTCAGCAGTACAGGATAAGGACAGATAATAACAACAAATTCACACTACATCCTCAGCAGTACAGGATAAGGACAGATAATAACAACAAATTCACACTACATCCTCAGCAGTACAGGATAAGAACAGATAATAACAACAAATTCACACTACATCCTCAGCAGTACAGGATAAGTGCAGATAATAACAACAAATTCACACTACATCCTCAGCAGTACAGGATAAGGACAGATAACAACAAATTCACACTACATCCTCAGCAGTACAGGATAAGGACAGATAATAACAACAAATTCACACTACATCCTCAGCAGTACAGGATAAGGACAGATAATAACAACAAATTCACACTACATCCTCAGCAGTACAGGATAAGGACAGATAACAACAAATTCACACTACATCCTCAGCAGTACAGGATAAGGACAGATAACAACAAATTCACACTACATCCTCAGCAGTACAGGATAAGGACAGATAATAACAACAAATTCACACTACATCCTCAGCAGTACAGGATAAGGACAGATAATAACAACAAATTCACACTACATCCTCAGCAGTACAGGATAAGGACAGATAATAACAAATTCACACTACATCCTCAGCAGTACAGGATAAGGACAGATAATAACAACAAATTCACACTACATCCTCAGCAGTACAGGATAAGGACAGATAATAACAAATTCACACTACATCCTCAGCAGTACAGGATAAGGACAGATAATAACAACAAATTCACACTACATCCTCAGCAGTACAGGATAAGGACAGATAATAACAAATTCACACTACATCCTCAGCAGTACAGGATAAGGACAGATAATAACAACAAATTCACACTACATCCTCAGCAGTACAGGATAAGGACAGATAATAACAACAAATTCACACTACATCCTCAGCAGTACAGGATAAGGACAGATAATAACAACAAATTCACACTACATCCTCAGCAGTACAGGATAAGGACAGATAATAACAACAAATTCACACTACATCCTCAGCAGTACAGGATAAGGACAGATAATAACAACAAATTCACACTACATCCTCAGCAGTACAGGATAAGGACAGATAATAACAACTAATTCACACTACATCCTCAGCAGTACAGGATAAGGACAGATAACAACAAATTCACACTACATCCTCAGCAGTACAGGATAAGGACAGATAATAACAACAAATTCACACTACATCCTCAGCAGTACAGGATAAGGACAGATAATAACAACAAATTCACACTACATCCTCAGCAGTACAGGATAAGGACAGATAATAACAACAAATTCACACTACATCCTCAGCAGTACAGGATAAGGACAGATAATAACAAATTCACACTACATCCTCAGCAGTACAGGATAAGGACAGATAATAACAACAAATTCACACTACATTCTCAGCAGTACAGGATAAGGACAGATAATAACAAATTTGCACTACATCCCCAGCAGTACAGGATAAGGACAGACAATAACAACAAATTCACACTACATCCTCAGCAGTACAGGATCCGGACAGATAATAACAACAAATTCACACTACATCCTCAGCAGTACAGGATAAGGAGAGATAATAACAACATATTCGCATTACATCCTCAGCAGTGCAGAATATGGACAAATAACAACAACAAATTCACACAACATCCTCAGCAGTACAGAATAAGGACAAATAACAACAAATTCACACAACATCCTCAGCAGTGCAGAAAAGGACATACAAAAACAGCAAATTCACACTACATCCTCAGCAATACAGGATAAGGATTGATAATAACAACAAATTCACATCCTCAGCAGTACAAGATAAGGACAGAAAACAATAAATTCACACTACATCCCCAGCAGTACAGGATAAGGACAGATAATAACAACAAATTCACACTACATCCTCAGCAGTAAAGGATAAGGACAGATAATAACAACAAATTCACACTACATCCTCAGCAGTACAGGATAAGGACAGATAATAACAACAAATTCACACTACATCCTCAACAGTACAGGATAAGGACGGATAATAACAACAAATTCACACTACATCCTCAGCAGTACAGGATAAGGACAGATAATAACAACAAATTCACACTACATCCTCAGCAGTACAGGATAAGGACAGATAATAACAACAAATTCACACTACATCCTCAGCAGTACAGGATAAGGACAGATAATAACAAAAAATTCACACTACATCCTCAGCAGTACAGGATAAGGACAGATAATAACAACAAATTCACACTACATCCTCAGCAGTACAGGATAAGGACAGATAATAACAACAAATTCACACTACATCCTCAGCAGTACAGGATAAGGACAGATAATAACAACAAATTCACACTACATCCTCAGCAGTACAGGATAAGGACAGATAATAACAACAAATTCACACTACATCCTCAGCAGTACAGGATAAGGACAGATAATAACAAATTCACACTACATCCTCAGCAGTACAGGATAAGGACAGATAATAACAACAAATTCACACTACATCCTCAGCAGTACAGGATAAGGACAGATAACAACAAATTCACACTACATCCTCAGCAGTACAGGATAAGGACAGATAACAACAAATTCACACTACATCCTCAGCAGTACAGGATAAGGACAGATAACAACAAATTCACACTACATCCTCAGCAGTACAGGATAAGGACAGATAATAACAACAAATTCACACTACATCCTCAGCAGTACAGGATAAGGACAGATAATAACAACAAATTCACACTACATCCTCAGCAGTACAGGATAAGAACAGATAATAACAACAAATTCACACTACATCCCCAGCAGTACAGGATAAGGACAGATAATAACAACAAATTCACACTACATCCTCAGCAGTACAGGATAAGGACAGATAATAACAAGACATTCACACTACATCCTCAGCAGTACAGGATAAGGACAGATAATAACAACAAATTCACACTACATCCTCAGCAGTACAGGATAAGGACAGATAACAACAAATTCACACTACATCCTCAGCAGTACAGGATAAGGACAGATAACAACAAATTCACACTACATCCTCAGCAGTACAGGATAAGGACAGATAATAACAACAAATTCACACTACATCCTCAGCAGTACAGGATAAGGACAGATAATAACAACAAATTCACACTACATCCTCAGCAGTACAGGATAAGGACAGATAATAACAAATTCACACTACATCCTCAGCAGTACAGGATAAGGACAGATAATAACAACAAATTCACACTACATCCTCAGCAGTACAGGATAAGGACAGATAATAACAAATTCACACTACATCCTCAGCAGTACAGGATAAGGACAGATAATAACAACAAATTCACACTACATCCTCAGCAGTACAGGATAAGGACAGATAACAACAAATTCACACTACATCCTCAGCAGTACAGGATAAGGACAGATAATAACAACAAATTCACACTACATCCTCAGCAGTACAGGATAAGGACAGATAATAACAACAAATTCACACTACATCCTCAGCAGTACAGGATGAGGACAGATAATAACAACAAATTCACACTACATCCTCAGCAGTACAGGATAAGGACAGATAACAACAAATTCACACTACATTCCCAGCAGTACAGGATAAGGACAGATAATAACAACAAATTCACACTACATCCTCAGCAGTACAGGATAAGGACAGATAATAACAACAAATTCACACTACATCCTCAGCAGTACAGGATAAGGACAGATAACAACAAATTCACACTACATCCTCAGCAGTACAGGATAAGGACAGATAATAACAACAAATTCACACTACATCCTCAGCAGTACAGGATAAGGACAGATAATAACAACAAATTCACACTACATCCTCAGCAGTACAGGATAAGGACAGATAATAACAAATTCACACTACATCCTCAGCAGTACAGGATAAGGACAGATAATAACAACAAATTCACACTACATCCTCAGCAGTACAGGATAAGGACAGATAATAACAACAAATTCACACTACATCCTCAGCAGTACAGGATAAGGACAGATAATAACAACAAATTCACACTACATCCTCAGCAGTACAGGATAAGGACAGATAATAACAACAAATTCACACTACATCCTCAGCAGTACAGGATAAGGACAGATAACAACAAATTCACACTACATCCTCAGCAGTACAGGATAAGGACAGATAATAACAAATTCACACTACATCCTCAGCAGTACAGGATAAGGACAGATAATAACAACAAATTCACACTACATCCTCAGCAGTACAGGATAAGGACAGATAATAACAACAAATTCACACTACATCCTCAGCAGTACAGGATAAGGACAGATAATAACAACAAATTCACACTACATCCTCAGCAGTACAGGATAAGGACAGATAATAACAACAAATTCACACTACATCCTCAGCAGTACAGGATAAGGACAGATAATAACAACAAATTCACACTACATCCTCAGCAGTACAGGATAAGGACAGATAATAACAAATTCACACTACATCCTCAGCAGTACAGGATAAGGACAGATAATAACAACAAATTCAAACTACATCCCCAGCAGTACAGGATAAGGACAGATAATAACAACAAATTCACACTACATCCTCAGCAGTACAGGATAAGGACAGATAATAACAACAAATTCACACTACATCCTCAGCAGTACAGGATAAGGACAGATAATAACAACAAATTCACACTACATCCTCAGCAGTACAGGATAAGGACAGATAATAACAACAAATTCACACTACATCCTCAGCAGTACAGGATAAGGACAGATAATAACAACAAATGCACACTACATCCAGAGCAGTACAGGATAAGGACAGATAATAACAACAAATTCACACTACATCCTCAGCAATACAAGATAAGGACAGATAACAACAAATTCATACTACATCCTCAGCAGTACAGGATAAGGACAGATAATAACAACAAATTCACACTACATCCTCAGCAGTACAGGATAAGGACAGATAATAACAACAAATTCACACTACATCCTCAGCAGTACAGGATAAGGACAGATAATAACAACAAATTCACACTACATCCCCAGCAGTACAGGATAAGGACAGATAATAACAACAAATTCACACTACATCCTCAGCAGTACAGGATAAGGACAGATAATAACAACAAATTCACACTACATCCTCAGCAGTACAGGATAAGGACAGATAACAACAAATTCACACTACATCCTCAGCAGTACAGGATAAGGACAGATAATAACAACAAATTCACACTACATCCTCAGCAGTACAGGATAAGGACAGATAACAACAAATTCACACTACATCCTCAGCAGTACAGGATAAGGACAGATAATAACAACAAATTCACACTACATCCTCATTAGTACAGGATAAGGACAGATAATAACAACAAATTCACACTACATCCTCAGCAGTACAGGATAAGGACAGATAATAACAACAAATTCAAACTACATCCTCATTAGTACAGGTTAAGGACAGAAAATAACCACAAATCCACACTACATCCTCAGCAGTACAGGATAAGGACAGATAACAACAAATTCACACTACATCCTCAGCAGTACAGGATAAGGACAGATAACAACAAATTCACACTACATCCTCAGCAGTACAGGATAAGGACAGATAATAACAACAAATTCACACTACATCCTCAGCAGTACAGGATAAGGACAGATAATAACAACAAATTCACACTACATCCTCAGCAGTACAGGATAAGGACAGATAATAACAACAAATTCACACTACATCCTCAGCAGTACAGGATAAGGACAGATAATAACAACAAATTCACACTACATCCTCAGCAGTACAGGATAAGGACAGATAATAACAACAAATTCACACTACATCCTCAGCAGTACAGGATAAGGACAGATAATAACAACAAATTCACACTACATCCTCAGCAGTACAGGATAAGGACAGATAATAACAACAAATTCACACTACATCCTCAGCAGTACAGGATAAGGACAGATAACAACAAATTCATACTACATCCTCAGCAGTACAGGATAAGGACAGATAATAACAACAAATTCACACTACATCCTCAGCAGTACAGGATAAGGACAGATAATAACAACAAATTCACACTACATCCTCAGCAGTACAGGATAAGGACAGATAATAACAACAAATTCACACTACATCCTCAGCAGTACAGGATAAGGACAGATAATAACAACAAATTCACACTACATCCTCAGCAGTACAGGATAAGGACAGATAATAACAACAAATTCACACTACATCCTCAGCAGTACAGGATAAGGACAGATAATAACAAATTCACACTACATCCTCAGCAGTACAGGATAAGGACAGATAATAACAACAAATTCACACTACATCCTCAGCAGTACAGGATAAGGACAGATAATAACAAATTCACACTACATCCTCAGCAGTACAGGATAAGGACAGATAATAACAACAAATTCACACTACATCCTCAGCAGTACAGGATAAGGACAGATAATAACAAATTCACACTACATCCTCAGCAGTACAGGATAAGGACAGATAATAACAACAAATTCACACTACATCCTCAGCAGTACAGGATAAGGACAGATAATAACAACAAATTCACACTACATCCTCAGCAGTACAGGATAAGGACAGATAATAACAACAAATTCACACTACATCCTCAGCAGTACAGGATAAGGACAGATAATAACAACAAATTCACACTACATCCTCAGCAGTACAGGATAAGGACAGATAATAACAATAAATTCACACTACATCCTCAGCAGTACAGGATAAGGACAGATAATAACAAATTCACACTACATCCTCAGCAGTACAGGATAAGGACAGATAATAACAATAAATTCACACTACATCCTCAGCAGTACAGGATAAGGACAGATAATAACAACAAATTCACACTACATCCTCAGCAGTACAGGATAAGGACAGATAATAACAAATAATTCAAACTACATCCTCAGCAGTACAGGATAAGAACAGATAATAACAACAAATTCACACTGCATCCTCAGCACTACAGGATAATGACAGATAAAACAAACTCACTACATCCTCAGCATTACAGGATCAGGACAGATAATAACAACAAATTCACACTGCATCCTCAGCAGTACAGGATAAGGACAGATAAGAACAACAAATTCACACTACATCCTCAGCAGTACAGGATAAGGACAGATAATAACAAATTCACACTACATCCTCAGCAGTACAGGATAAGGACAGATAATAACAACAAATTCACACTACATCCTCAGCAGTACAGGATAAGGACAGATAATAACAACAAATTCACACTACATCCTCAGCAGTACAGGATAAGGACAGATAATAACAACAAATTCACACTACATCCTCAGCAGTACAGGATAAGGACAGATAATAACAACAAATTCAAACTACATCCTCAGCAGTACAGGATAAGGACAGATAATAACAACAAATTCACACTACATCCTCAGCAGTACAGGATAAGGACAGATAATAACAACAAATTCACACTACATCCTCTGCAGTACAGGATAAGGACAGATAAGAACAACAAATTCACACTACATCCTCAGCAGTACAGGATAAGGACAGATAAGAACAGATAATAACAACAAATTCACACTACATCCTCAGCAGTACAGGATAAGGACAGATAATAACAACAAATTCACACTACATCCTCAGCAGTACAGGATAAGGACAGATAATAACAACAAATTCACACTACATCCCCAGCAGTACTGGATAAGGACAGATAATAACAACAAATTCACACTACATCCTCAGCAGTACAGGATAAGGACAGATAAGTACAACAAATTCACACTACATCCTCAGCAGTACAGGATAAGGACAGATAATAACAACAAATTCACACTACATCCTCAGCAGTACAGGATAAGGACAGATAATAACAACAAATTCATACTACATCCTCAGCAGTACAGGATAACAACAGATAATAACAACAAATTCACACTACATCCTCAGCAGTACAGGATAAGGACAGATAATAACAACAAATTCACACTACATCCTCAGCAGTACAGGATAAGGACAGATAATAACAACAAATTCACACTACATCCTCAGCAGTACAGGATAAGGACAGATAATAACAAATTCACACTACATCCTCAGCAGTACAGGATAAGGACAGATAATAACAAAAAATTCACACTACATCCTCAGCAGTACAGGATAAGGACAGATAACAACAAATTCACACTACATCCTCAGCAGTACAGGATAAGGACAGATAATAACAACAAATTCACACTACATCCTCAGCAGTACAGGATAAGGACAGATAATAACAACAAATTCACACTACATCCTCAGCAGTACAGGATAAGGACAGATAATAACAACAAATTCACACTACATCCTCAGCAGTACAGGATAAGGACAGATAATAACAACAAATTCACACTACATCCTCAGCAGTACAGGATAAGGACAGATAACAACAAATTCACACTACATCCTCAGCAGTACAGGATAAGGACAGATAACAACAAATTCACACTACATCCTCAGCAGTACAGGATAAGGACAGATAATAACAACAAATTCACACTACATCCTCAGCAGTACAGGATAAGGACAGATAATAACAACAAATTCACACTACATCCTCAGCAGTACAGGATAAGGACAGATAATAACAACAAATTCACACTACATCCTCAGCAGTACAGGATAAGGACAGATAATAACAACAAATTCACACTACATCCTCAGCAGTACAGGATAAGGACAGATAATAACAACAAATTCACACTACATCCCCAGCAGTACAGGATAAGTACAGATAAAAACAATCAATTCATACTACATCCTCTGCAGTACAGGACAAGGACAGATATTAACAACAAATTCACACTACATCCTCAGCAATACAAGATAAGGACAGATAACAACAAATTCACACTACATCCTCAGCAGTACAGGATAAGGACAGATAATAACAACAAATTCACACTACATCCTCAGCAGTACAGGATAAGGACAGATAATAACAACAAATTCACACTACATCCTCAGCAGTACAGGATAAGGACAGATAATAACAACAAATTCACACTACATCCTCAGCAGTACAGGATAAGGACAGATAATAACAACAAATTCACACTACATCCTCAGCAGTACAGGATAAGGACAGATAATAACAACAAATTCACACTACATCCCCAGCAGTACAGGATAAGGACAGATAAAAACAACAAATTCACACTACATCCTTAGCTGTACATGATACGGACAGATAATAACAACAAATTCACACTACATCCTCAGCAGTACAGGGTAAGGAGAGATAATAACAACATATTCGCACTACATCCTCAGCAGTGCAGGATAAGGACAGATAATAACAACAAATTCACACTACATCCTCAGCAGTACAGGATAAGGACAGATAATAACAACAAATTCACACTACATCCTCAGCAATACAGGATAAGGATTGATAATAACAACAAATTCACATCCCCAGCAGTACAAGATAAGGACAGATAATAACAACAAATTCACACTACATCCTCAGCAGTACAGGATAAGGACAGATAACAACAAATTCACACTACATCCTCAGCAGTACAGGATAAGGACAGATAATAACAACAAATTCACACTACATCCTCAGCAGTACAGGATAAGGACAGATAATAACAACAAATTCACACTACATCCTCAGCAGTACAGGATAAGGACAGATAATAACAACAAATTCACACTACATCCTCAGCAGTACAGGATAAGGACAGATAACAACAAATTCACACTACATCCTCAGCAGTACAGGATAAGGACAGATAATAACAACAAATTCACACTACATCCTCAGCAGTACAGGATAAGGACAGATAATAACAACAAATTCACACTACATCCTCAGCAGTACAGGATAAGGACAGATAATAACAACAAATTCACACTACATCCTCAGCAGTACAGGATAAGGACAGATAACAACAAATTCACACTACATCCTCAGCAGTACAGGATAAGGACAGATAATAACAACAAATTCACACTACATCCTCAGCAGTACAGGATAAGGACAGATAATAACAAATTCACACTACATCCTCAGCAGTACAGGATAAGGACAGATAACAACAAATTCACACTACATCCTCAGCAGTACAGGATAAGGACAGATAATAACAACAAATTCACACTACATCCTCAGCAGTACAGGATAAGGACAGATAATAACAACAAATTCACACTACATCCTCAGCAGTACAGGATAAGGACAGATAATAACAACAAATTCACACTACATCCTCAGCAGTACAGGATAAGGACAGATAATAACAACAAATTCACACTACATCCTCAGCAGTACAGGATAAGGACAGATAATAACAAATTCACACTACATCCTCAGCAGTACAGGATAAGGACAGATAATAACAACAAATTCACACTACATCCTCAGCAGTACAGGATAAGGACAGATAACAACAAATTCACACTACATCCTCAGCAGTACAGGATAAGGACAGATAATAACAACAAATTCACACTACATCCTCAGCAGTACAGGATAAGGACAGATAATAACAAATTCACACTACATCCTCAGCAGTACAGGATAAGGACAGATAATAACAACAAATTCACACTACATCCTCAGCAGTACAGGATAAGGACAGATAATAACAACAAATTCACACTACATCCTCAGCAGTACAGGATAAGGACAGATAATAACAACAAATTCACACTACATCCTCAGCAGTACAGGATAAGGACAGATAATAACAACAAATTCACACTACATCCTCAGCAGTACAGGATAAGGACAGATAATAACAACAAATTCACACTACATCCTCAGCAGTACAGGATAAGGACAGATAATAACAACAAATTCACACTACACCCTCAGCAGTACAGGATAAGGACAGATAACAAATTCACACGACATCCCCAGCAGTACAGGATAAGGACAGATAACAACAAATTCACACTACATCCTCAGCAGTACAGGATAAGGACAGATAATAACAACAAATTCACACTACATCCTCAGCAGTACAGGATAAGGACAGATAATAACAACAAATTCACACTACATCCTCAGCAGTACAGGATAAGGACAGATAATAACAACAAATTCACACTACATCCTCAGCAGTACAGGATAAGGACAGATAATAACAACAAATTCACACAACATCCTCAGCAGTACAGGATAAGGACAGATAATAACAACAAATTCACACTACATCCTCAGCAGTACAGGATAAGGACAGATAATAACAACAAATTCATACTACATCCTCAGCAGTACAGGATAAGGACAGATAACAACAAATTCACACTACATCCTCAGCAGTACAGGATAAGGACAGATAATAACAACAAATTCACACTACATCCTCAGCAGTACAGGATAAGGACAGATAACAACAAATTCACACTACATCCTCAGCAGTACAGGATAAGGACAGATAATAACAACAAATTCACACTACATCCTCAGCAGTACAGGATAAGGACAGATAATAACAACAAATTCACACTACATCCTCAGCAGTACAGGATAAGGACAGATAATAACAACAAATTCACACTACATCCTCAGCAGTACAGGATAAGGACAGATAACAACAAATTCACACTACATCCTCAGCAGTACAGGATAAGGACAGATAACAACAAATTCACACTACATCCTCAGCAGTACAGGATAAGGACAGATAATAACAACAAATTCACACTACATCCTCAGCAGTACAGGATAAGGACAGATAATTACAACAAATTCACACTACATCCTCAGCAGTACAGGATAAGGACAGATAATAACAACAAATTCACACTACATCCTCAGCAGTACAGGATAAGGACAGATAATAACAACAAATTCACACTACATCCTCAGCAGTACAGGATAAGGACAGATAATAACAACAAATTCACACTACATCCTCAGCAGTACAGGATAAGGACAGATAATAACAACAAATTCACACTACATCCTCAGCAGTACAGGATAAGGACAGATAACAACAAATTCACACTACATCCTCAGCAGTACAGGATAAGGACAGATAATAACAACAAATTCACACGACATCCTCAGCAGTACAGGATAAGGACAGATAATAAAAACAAATTCACACTACATCCTCAGCAGTACAGGATAAGGACAGATAACAACAAATGCACACTACATCCTCAGCAGTACAGGATAAGGACAGATAATAACAACAAATTCACACTACATCCTCAGCAGTACAGGATAAGGACAGATAATAACAACAAATTCACACTACATCCTCAGCAGTACAGGATAAGGACAGATAATAACAACAAATTCACACTACATCCTCAGCAGTACAGGATAAGGACAGATAATAACAACAAATTCACACTACATCCTCAGCAGTACAGGATAAGGACAGATAATAACAACAAATTCACACTACATCCTCAGCAGTACAGGATAAGGACAGATAATAACAACAAATTCACACTACAGCCTCAGCAGTACAGGATAAGGACAGATAATAACAAATTCACACTACATCCTCAGCAGTACAGGATAAGGACAGATAATAACAACAAATTCACACTACATCCTCAGCAGTACAGGATAAGGACAGATAATAACAACAAATTCACACTACATCCTCAGCAGTACAGGATAAGGACAGATAATAACAACAAATTCACACTACATCCTCAGCAGTACAGGATAAGGACAGATAATAACAACAAATTCACACTACATCCTCAGCAGTACAGGATAAGGACAGATAATAACAACAAATTCACACTACATCCTCAGCAGTACAGGATAAGGACAGATAATAACAAATTCACACTACATCCTCAGCAGTACAGGATAAGGACAGATAATAACAACAAATTCACACTACATCCTCAGCAGTACAGGATAAGGACAGATATTAACAACAAATTCATACTACATCCTCAGCAGTACAGGATAAGGACAGATAATAACAACAAATTCACACTACATCCTCAGCAGTACAGGATAAGGACAGATAATAACAAATTCACACTACATCCTCAGCAGTACAGGATAAGGACAGATAATAACAACAAATTCACACTACATCCTCAGCAGTACAGGATAAGGACAGATAATAACAACAAATTCACACTACATCCTCAGCAGTACAGGATAAGGACAGATAATAACAACAAATTCACACTACATCCTCAGCAGTACAGGATAAGGACAGATAATAACAAATTCACACTACATCCTCAGCAGTACAGGATAAGGACAGATAATAACAACAAATTCACACTACATCCTCAGCAGTACAGGATAAGGACAGGTAATAACAAAAAATTCACACTACATCCTCAGCAGTACAGGATAAGGACAGATAATAACAACAAATTCACACTACATCCTCAGCAGTACAGGATAAGGACAGATAATAACAACAAATTCACACTACATCCTCAGCAGTACAGGATAAGGACAGATAATAACAACAAATTCACACTACATCCTCAGCAGTACAGGATAAGGACAGATAACAACAAATTCACACTACATCCTCAGCAGTACAGGATAAGGACAGATAATAACAACAAATTCACACTACATCCTCAGCAGTACAGGATAAGGACAGATAATAACAATAAATTCACACTACATCCTCAGCAGTACAGGATAAGGACAGATAATAACAACAAATTCACACTACATCCTCAGCAGTACAGGATAAGGACAGATAATAACAACAAATTCACACTACATCCTCAGCAGTACAGGATAAGGACAGATAATAACAACAAATTCACACTACATCCTCAGCAGTACAGGATAAGGACAGATAATAACAACAAATTTGCACTACATTCCCAGCAGTACAGGATAAGGACAGATAATAACAACAAATTCACACTACATCCTCAGCAGTACAGGATAAGGACAGATAATAACAACAAATTCACACTACATCCTCAGCAGTACAGGATAAGGACAGATAATAACAACAAATTCACACTACATCCTCAGCAGTACAGGATAAGGACAGATAATAACAACAAATTCACACTACATCCTCAGCAGTACAGGATAAGGACAGATAATAACAACAAATTCACACTACATCCTCAGCAGTACAGGATAAGGACAGATAACAACAAATTCACACTACATCCTCAGCAGTACAGGATAAGGACAGATAATAACAACAAATTCACACTACATCCTCAGCAGTACAGGATCCGGACAGATAAAAACAACAAATTCACACTACATCCTCAGCAGTACAGGATAAGGACAGATAATAACAACAAATTCACACTACATCCTCAGCAGTACAGGATAAGGACAGATAACAACAAATTCACACTACATCCTCAGCAGTACAGGATAAGGACAGATAATAACAACAAATTCACACTACATCCTCAGCAGTACAGGATAAGGACAGATAATAACAACAAATTCACACTACATCCCCAGCAGTACAGGATAAGGACAAATGATAACAACAAATTCACACTACATCCTCAGCAGTACAGGATAAGGACAGATAATAACAACAAATGCACACTACATCCTCAGCAGTACAGGATAAGTACAGATAATAACAACAAATTCACACTACATCCTCAGCAGTACAGGATAAGGACAGAAAACAACAAATTCACACTACATCCTCAGCAGTACAGGATAAGGACAGATAATAACAACAAATTCACACTACATCCTCAGCAGTACAGGATCAGGACAGATAATAACAACAAATTCACACTACATCCTCAGCAGTACAGGATAAGGACAGATAATAACAACAAATTCACACTACATCCTCAGCAGTACAGGATAAGGACAGATAACAACAAATTCACACTACATCCTCAGCAGTACAGGATAAGGACAGATAACAACAAATTCACACTACATCCTCAGCAGTACAGGATAAGGACAGATAATAACAACAAATTCACACTACATCCTCAGCAGTACAGGATAAGGACAGATAATAACAACAAATTCACACTACATCCTCAGCAGTACAGGATAAGGACAGATAATAACAACAAATTCACACTACATCCTCAGCAGTACAGGATAAGGACAGAAAATAACAACAAATTCACACTACATCCTCAGCAGTACAGGATAAGGACAGATAATAACAACAAATTCACACTACATCCTCAGCAGTACAGGATAAGGACAGATAATAACAACAAATTCACACTACATCCTCAGCAGTACAGGATAAGGACAGATAATAACAATAAATTCACACTACATCCTCAGCAGTACAGGATAAGGACAGATAATAACAACAAATTCACACTACATCCTCAGCAGTACAGGATAAGGACAGATAATAACAAATTCACACTACATCCTCAGCAGTACAGGATAAGGACAGATAATAACAACAAATTCACACTACATCCTCAGCAGTACAGGATAAGGACAGATAATAACAACAAATTCACACTACATCCTCAGCAGTACAGGATAAGGACAGATAATAACAACAAATTCACACTACATCCTCAGCAGTACAGGATAAGGACAGATAACAACAAATTCACACTACATCCTCAGCAGTACAGGATAAGGACAGATAATAACAACAAATTCACACTACATCCTCAGCAGTACAGGATAAGGACAGATAATAACAACAAATTCACACTACATCCTCAGCAGTACAGGATAAGGACAGATAATAACAACAAATTCACACTACATCCTCAGCAGTACAGGATAAGGACAGATAATAACAACAAATTCACACTACATTCTCAGCAGTACAGGATAAGGACAGATAATAACAACAAATTCACACTACATCCTCAGCAGTACAGGATAAGGACAGATAATAACAACAAACTCACACTACATCCTCAGCAGTACAGGATAAGGACAGATAATAACAACAAATTCACACTACATCCTCAGCAGTACAGGATAAGGACAGATAACAACAAATTCACACTACATCCTCAGCAGTACAGGATAAGGACAGATAATAACAACAAATTCACACTACATCCTCAGCAGTACAGGATAAGGACAGATAATAACAACAAATTCACACTACATCCTCAGCAATACAGGATAAGGACAGATAATAACAAATTCACACTACATCCTCAGCAGTACAGGATAAGGACAGATAATAACAACAAATTCACACTACATCCTCAGCAGTACAGGATAAGGACAGATAATAACAACAAATTCACACTACATCCTCAGCAGTACAGGATAACAACAGATAATAACAACAAATTCCCACTACATCCTCAGCAGTACAGGATAAGGACAGATAATAACAAGAAATTCACACTACATCCTCAGCAGTACAGGATAAGGACAGATAATAACAACAAATTCACACTACATCCTCAGCAGTACAGGATAAGGACAGATAATAACAACAAATTCACACTACATCCTCAGCAGTACAGGATAAGGACAGATAACAACAAATTCACACTACATCCTCAGCAGTACAGGATAAGGACAGATAATAACAACAAATTCACACTACATCCTCAGCAGTACAGGATAAGGACAGATAATAACAAATTCACACTACATCCTCAGCAGTACAGGATAAGGACAGATAATAACAAATTCACACTACATCCTCAGCAGTACAGGATAAGGACAGATAATAACAACAAATTCACACTACATCCTCAGCAGTACAGGATAAGGACAGATAATAACAACAAATTCACACTACATCCTCAGCAGTACAGGATAAGGACAGATAATAACAACAAATTCACACTACATCCTCAGCAGTACAGGATAAGGACAGATAATAACAAATTCACACTACATCCTCAGCAGTACAGGATAAGGACAGATAATAACAACAAATTCACACTACATCCTCAGCAGTACAGGATAAGGACAGATAATAACAACAAATTCACACTACATCCTCAGCAGTACAGGATAAGGACAGATAATAACAACAAATTCACACTACATCCTCAGCAGTACAGGATAAGAACAGATAATAACAACAAATTCACACTACATCCTCAGCAGTACAGGATAAGGACAGATAATAACAACAAATTCACACTACATCCTCAGCAGTACAGGATAAGGACAGATAATAACAACTAATTCACACTACATCCTCAGCAGTACAGGATAAGGACAGATAACAACAAATTCACACTACATCCTCAGCAGTACAGGATAAGGACAGATAACAACAAATTCACACTACATCCTCAGCAGTACAGGATAAGGACAGATAATAACAACAAATTCACACTACATCCTCAGCAGTACAGGATAAGGACAGATAATAACAACAAATTCACACTACATCCTCAGCAGTACAGGATAAGGACAGATAATAACAACAAATTCACACTACATCCTCAGCAGTACAGGATAAGGACAGATAATAACAACAAATTCACACTACATCCTCAGCAGTACAGGATAAGGACAGATAACAACAAATTCACACTACATCCTCAGCAGTACAGGATAAGGACAGATAACAACAACAAATTCACACTACATCTTCAGCAGTACAGGATAAGGATAAGGACAGATAACAACAACAAATTCACACTACATCCTCAGCAGTACAGGATAAGGACAGATAATAACAACAAATTCACACTACATCCTCAGCAGTACAGGATAAGAACAGATAATAACAACAAATTCACACTACATCCTCAGCAGTACAGGATAAGGACAGATAATAACAAATTCACACTACATCCTCAGCAGTACAGGATAAGGACAGATAATAACAACAAATTCACACTACATCCTCAGCAGTACAGGATAAGGACAGATAATAACAACAAATTCACACTACATCCTCAGCAGTACAGGATAAGGACAGATAATAACAACAAATTCACACTACATCCTCAGCAGTACAGGATAAGGACAGATAATAACAACAAATTCACACTACATCCTCAGCAGTACAGGATAAGGACAGATAATAACAACAAATTCACACTACATCCTCAGCAGTACAGGATAAGGACAGATAATAACAACAAATTCACACTACATCCTCAGCAGTACAGGATAAGGACAGATAATAACAACAAATTCACACTACATCCTCAGCAGTACAGGATAAGGACAGATAATAACAAATTCACACTACATCCTCAGCAGTACAGGATAAGGACAGATAATAACAACAAATTCACACTACATCCTCAGCAGTACAGGATAAGGACAGATAATAAAAACAAATTCACACTACATCCTCAGCAGTACAGGATAAGGACAGATAATAACAACAAATTCACACTACATCCTCAGCAGTACAGGATAAGGACAGATAATAACAACAAATTCACACTACATCCTCAGCAGTACAGGATAAGGACAGATAATAACAATAAATTCACACTACATCCTCAGCAGTACAGGATAAGGACAGATAATAACAACAAATTCACACTACATCCTCAGCAGTACAGGATAAGGACAGATAATAACAACAAATTCACACTACATCCTCAGCAGTACAGGATAAGGACAGATAACAACAAATTCACACTACATCCTCAGCAGTACAGGATAAGGACAGATAATAACAACAAATTCACACTACATCCTCAGCAGTACAGGATAAGGACAGATAATAACAACAAATTCACACTACATCCTCAGCAGTACAGGATAAGGACAGATAATAACAAAAAATTCACACTACATCCTCAGCAGTACAGGATAAGGACAGATAATAACAAAAAATTCTCACTACATTCTCAGCAGTACAGGATAAGGACAGATAATAACAACAAATTCACACTACATCCTCAGCAGAACAGGATAAGGACAGATAATAACAACAAAGTCATACTACATCCTCAGCAGTACAGGATAAGTACAGAAGATCACCACAAATTCACACTACATCCTATACAGTACAGGATAAGGACAGATAACAATAAATTCACACTACATCCTCAGCAGTACAGGATAAGGACAGATAACAATAAATTCACACTACATCCTCAGCAGTACAGGATAAGGACAGATAATAACAACAAATTCACACTACATCCTCAGCAGTACAGGATAAGGACAGATAATAACAACAAATTCACACTACATCCTCAGCAGTACAGGATAAGGACAGATAATAACAACAAATTCACACTACATCCTCAGCAGTACAGGATAAGGACAGATAACAACAACAAATTCACACTACATCTTCAGCAGTACAGGATAAGGACAGATAACAACAACAAATTCACACTACATCCTCAGAGGTACAGGATAAGGACAGATAATAACAACAAATTCACACTACATCCTCAGCAGTACAGGATAAGGACAGATAATAACAACAAATTCACACTACATCCTCAGCAGTACAGGATAAGGACAGATAATAACAACAAATTCACACTACATCCTCAGCAGTACAGGATAAGGACAGATAATAACAACAAATTCACACTACATCCTCAGCAGTACAGGATAAGGACAGATAATAACAACAAATTCACACTACATCCTCAGCAGTACAGGATAAGGACAGATAATAACAAATTCACACTACATCCTCAGCAGTACAGGATAAGGACAGATAATAACAACAAATTCACACTACATCCTCAGCAGTACAGGATAAGGACAGATAATAACAACAAATTCACACTACATCCTCAGCAGTACAGGATAAGGACAGATAACAACAAATTCACACTACATCCTCAGCAGTACAGGATAAGGACAGATAATAACAACAAATTCACACTACATCCTCAGCAGTACAGGATAAGGACAGATAATAAAAACAAATTCACACTACATCCTCAGCAGTACAGGATAAGGACAGATAATAACAACAAATTCACACTACATCCTCAGCAGTACAGGATAAGGACAGATAATAACAAATTCACACTACATCCTCAGCAGTACAGGATAAGGACAGATAATAACAACAAATTCACACTACATTCTCAGCAGTACAGGATAAGGACAGATAATAACAACAAATTCACACTACATCCTCAGCAGTGCAGGATAAGGACAGAAAATAACAACAAATTCACACTACATCCTCAGCAGTACAGGATAAGGACAGATAATAACAACAAATTCACACTACATCCTCAGCAGTACAGGATAAGGACAGATAATAACAAAAAATTCACACTACATCCCCAGCAGTACAGGATAGGGACAGAAAATAACAAAAAATTCTCACTACATTCTCAGCAGTACACGATAAGGACAGATAATAACGCCAAATCCACAATAGATCCTCAGCAGTACAGGATAAGGACAGATAATAACAACAAATTCACACTACATCCTCAGCAGTACAGGATAAGGACAGATAATAACAACAAATTCACACTACATCCTCAGCAGTACAGGATAAGGACAGATAATAACAACAAATTCACACTACATCCTCAGCAGTACAGGATAAGGACAGATAATAACAACAAATTCACACTACATCGTCAGCAGTACAGGATAAGGACAGATAATAACAACAAATTCACACTACATCCTCTGCAGTACAGGATAAGGACAGATAATAACAACAAATTCACACTACATCCTCAGCAGTACAGGATAAGGACAGATAATAACAACAAATTCACACTACATCCTCAGCAGTACAGGATAAGGACAGATAATAACAAATTCACACTACATCCTCAGCAGTACAGGATAAGGACAGATAATAACAACAAATTCACACTACATCCTCAGCAGTACAGGATAAGGACAGATAATAACAACAAATTCACACTACATCCTCAGCAGTACAGGATAAGGACAGATAATAACAACAAATTCACACTACATCCTCAGCAGTACAGGATAAGGACAGATAACAACAAATTCACACTACATCCTCAGCAGTACAGGATAAGGACAGATAATAACAACAAATTCACACTACATCCTCAGCAGTACAGGATAAGGACAGATAATAACAACAAATTCACACTACATCCTCAGCAGTACAGGATAAGGACAGATAATAACAAATTCACACTACATCCTCAGCAGTACAGGATAAGGACAGATAACAACAAATTCACACTACATCCTCAGCAGTACAGGATAAGGACAGATAATAACAACAAATTCACACTACATCCTCAGCAGTACAGGATAAGGACAGATAATAACAACAAATTCACACTACATCCTCAGCAGTACAGGATAAGGACAGATAATAACAACAAATTCACACTACATCCTCAGCAGTACAGGATAAGGACAGATAATAACAACAAATTCACACTACATCCTCTGCAGTACAGGATAAGGACAGATAATAACAACAAATTCACACCATCCTCAGCAGTACAGGATAAGGACAGATAATAACAACAAATTCACACTACATCCTCAGCAGTACAGGATAAGGACAGAAAATAACAACAAATTCACACTACATCCTCAGCAGTACAGGATAAGGACAGATAATAACAAAAAATTCACACTACATCCTCAGCAGTACAGGATAAGGACAGATAATAACAACAAATTCACACTACATCCTCAGCAGTACAGGATAAGGACAGATAATAACAACAAATTCACACTACATCCTCAGCAGTATAGGATAAGGACAGATAATAACAAATTCACACTACATCCTCAGCAGTACAGGATAAGGACAGATAATAACAACAAATTCACACTACATCCTCAGCAGTACAGGATAAGGACAGATAATAACAACAAATTCACACTACATCCTCAGCAGTACAGGATAAGGACAGATAATAACAACAAATTCACACTACATCCTCAGCAGTACAGGATAAGGACAGATAATAACAAATTCACACTACATCCTCAGCAGTACAGGATAAGGACAGATAATAACAACAAATTCACACTACATCCTCAGCAGTACAGGATAAGGACAGATAACAACAAATTCACACTACATCCTCAGCAGTACAGGATAAGGACAGATAATAACAACAAATTCACACTACATCCTCAGCAGTACAGGATAAGGACAGATAATAACAACAAATTCACACTACATCCTCAGCAGTACAGGATAAGGACAGATAATAACAACAAATTCACACTACATCCTCAGCAGTACAGGATAAGGACAGATAATAACAACAAATTCACACTACATCCTCAGCAGTACAGGATAAGGACAGATAATAACAAATTCACACTACATCCTCAGCAGTACAGGATAAGGACAGATAACAACAAATTCACACTACATCCTCAGCAGTACAGGATAAGGACAGATAATAACAACAAATTCACACTACATCCTCAGCAGTACAGGATAAGGACAGATAATAACAACAAATTCACACTACATCCTCAGCAGTACAGGATAAGGACAGATAACAACAAATTCACACTACATCCTCAGCAGTACAGGATAAGGACAGATAATAACAACAAATTCACACTACATCCTCAGCAGTACAGGATAAGGACAGATAATAACAACAAATTCACACTACATCCTCAGCAGTACAGGATAAGGACAGATAATAACAAATTCACACTACATCCTCAGCAGTACAGGATAAGGACAGATAATAACAACAAATTCACACTACATCCTCAGCAGTACAGGATAAGGACAGATAATAACAACAAATTCACACTACATCCTCAGCAGTACAGGATAAGGACAGATAATAACAACAAATTCACACTACATCCTCAGCAGTACAGGATAAGGACAGATAATAACAACAAATTCACACTACATCCTCAGCAGTACAGGATAAGGACAGATAATAACAAATTCACACTACATCCTCAGCAGTACAGGATAAGGACAGATAATAACAACAAATTCACACTACATCCTCAGCAGTACAGGATAAGGACAGATAATAACAACAAATTCACACTACATCCTCAGCAGTACAGGATAAGGACAGATAATAACAACAAATTCACACTACATCCTCAGCAGTACAGGATAAGGACAGATAATAACAACAAATTCACACTACATCCTCAGCAGTACAGGATAAGGACAGATAATAACAACAAATTCACACTACATCCTCAGCAGTACAGGATAAGGACAGATAATAACAACAAATTCACACTACATCCTCAGCAGTACAGGATAAGGACAGATAATAACAACAAATTCACACTACATCCTCAGCAGTACAGGATAAGGACAGATAATAACAACAAATTCACACTACATCCTCAGCAGTACAGGATAAGGACAGATAACAACAAATTCACACTACATCCTCAGCAGTACAGGATAAGGACAGATAATAACAAATTCACACTACATCCTCAGCAGTACAGGATAAGGACAGATAATAACAACAAATTCACACTACATCCTCAGCAGTACAGGATAAGGACAGATAATAACAACAAATTCACACTACATCCTCAGCAGTACAGGATAAGGACAGATAATAACAACAAATTCACACTACATCCTCAGCAGTACAGGATAAGGACAGATAATAACAACAAATTCACACTACATCCTCAGCAGTACAGGATAAGGACAGATAATAACAACAAATTCACACTACATCCTCAGCAGTACAGGATAAGGACAGATAATAACAACAAATTCACACTACATCCTCAGCAGTACAGGATAAGGACAGATAATAACAAATTCACACTACATCCTCAGCAGTACAGGATAAGGACAGATAATAACAACAAATTCACACTACATCCTCAGCAGTACAGGATAAGGACAGATAATAACAACAAATTCACACTACATCCTCAGCAGTACAGGATAAGGACAGATAATAACAAATTCACACTACATCCTCAGCAGTACAGGATAAGGACAGATAATAACAACAAATTCACACTACATCCTCAGCAGTACAGGATAAGGACAGATAATAACAACAAATTCACACTACATCCTCAGCAGTACAGGATAAGGACAGATAATAACAACAAATTCACACTACATCCTCAGCAGTACAGGATAAGGACAGATAATAACAACAAATTCACACTACATCCTCAGCAGTACAGGATAAGGACAGATAACAACAAATTCACACTACATCCTCAGCAGTACAGGATAAGGACAGATAATAACAACAAATTCACACTACATCCTCAGCAGTACAGGATAAGGACAGATAATAACAACAAATTCACACTACATCCTCAGCAGTACAGGATAAGGACAGATAACAACAAATTCACACTACATCCTCAGCAGTACAGGATAAGGACAGATAATAACAACAAATTCACACTACATCCTCAGCAGTACAGGATAAGGACAGATAATAACAACAAATTCACACTACATCCTCAGCAGTACAGGATAAGGACAGATAATAACAACAAATTCACACTACATCCTCAGCAGTACAGGATAAGGACAGATAATAACAACAAATTCACACTACATCCTCAGCAGTACAGGATAAGGACAGATAATAACAACAAATTCACACTACATCCTCAGCAGTACAGGATAAGGACAGATAATAACAACAAATTCACACTACATCCTCAGCAGTACAGGATAAGGACAGATAATAACAAATTCACACTACATCCTCAGCAGTACAGGATAAGGACAGATAATAACAACAAATTCACACTACATCCTCAGCAGTACAGGATAAGGACAGATAACAACAAATTCACACTACATCCTCAGCAGTACAGGATAAGGACAGATAATAACAACAAATTCACACTACATCCTCAGCAGTACAGGATAAGGACAGATAATAACAACAAATTCACACTACATCCTCAGCAGTACAGGATAAGGACAGATAATAACAACAAATTCACACTACATCCTCAGCAGTACAGGATAAGGACAGATAACAACAAATTCACACTACATCCTCAGCAGTACAGGATAAGGACAGATAATAACAACAAATTCACACTACATCCTCAGCAGTACAGGATAAGGACAGATAACAACAAATTCACACTACATCCTCAGCAGTACAGGATAAGGACAGATAATAACAAATTCACACTACATCCTCAGCAGTACAGGATAAGGACAGATAACAACAAATTCACACTACATCCTCAGCAGTACAGGATAAGGACAGATAATAACAACAAATTCACACTACATCCTCAGCAGTACAGGATAAGGACAGATAATAACAACAAATTCACACTACATCCTCAGCAGTACAGGATAAGGACAGATAATAACAACAAATTCACACTACATCCTCAGCAGTACAGGATAAGGACAGATAATAACAACAAATTCACACTACATCCTCAGCAGTACAGGATAAGGACAGATAATAACAAATTCACACTACATCCTCAGCAGTACAGGATAAGGACAGATAATAACAACAAATTCACACTACATCCTCAGCAGTACAGGATAAGGACAGATAATAACAAATTCACACTACATCCTCAGCAGTACAGGATAAGGACAGATAATAACAACAAATTCACACTACATCCCCAGCAGTACAGGATAAGGACAGATAATAACAACAAATTCACACTACATCCTCAGCAGTACAGGATAAGGACAGATAATAACAACAAATTCACACTACATCCTCAGCAGTACAGGATAAGGACAGATAATAACAACAAATTCACACTACATCTTCAGCAGTACAGGATAAGGACAGATAATAACAACAAATTCACACTACATCCTCAGCAGTACAGGATAAGGACAGATAATAACAACAAATTCACACTACATCCTCAGCAGTACAGGATAAGGACAGATAATAACAACAAATTCACACTACATCCTCAGCAGTACAGGATAAGGACAGATAATAACAACAAATTCACACTACATCCTCAGCAGTACAGGATAAGGACAGATAATAACAAATTCACACTACATCCTCAGCAGTACAGGATAAGGACAGATAATAACAACAAATTCACACTACATCCTCAGCAGTACAGGATAAGGACAGATAATAACAAATTCACACTACATCCTCAGCAGTACAAGATAAGGACAGAAAACAACAAATTCACACTACATCCTCAGCAGTACAGGATAAGGACAGATAATAACAACAAATTCACACTACATCCTCAGCAGTACAGGATAAGGACAGATAATAACAACAAATTCACACTACATCCTCAGCAGTACAGGATAATGACAGATACTAACAACAAATTCACACTACATCCACAGCAGTACAGGATAAGGATAGATAAAAACAAATTCCTACTACATACTCAGCAGTACAGGATAAGGACAGATAATAACAACAAATTCACACTACGTCCCCAGCAGTACAGGATAAGGACAGATAATAACAACAAATAGACACTACATCCTCAGCAGTACAGGATAAGGACAGATAAAACAAACTCACAGTATATCCTCAGCATTACAGGATCAGGACAGATAATAACAACAAATTCACACTACATCCTCAGCAGTACAGGATAAGGACAGATACTAACAACAAATTCACACTACATCCTCAGCAGTACAGGATAAGGACAGATAATAACAACAAATTCACACTACATCCTCAGCAGTACAGGATAACGACAGATACTAACAACAAATTCACACTACATCCACAGCAGTACAGGATAAGGATAGATAACAACAAATGCATACTACATACTCAGCAGTACATGATAAGGACAGATTATAACAACAAATTCACACTACATCCTCAGCAGTACAGGATAAGTACAGATAATAACAAGAAATTCACACTACCTCCTCAGCAGCACAGGATAACGACAGATATTAACAACAAATTCACACTACATCCACAGCAGTACAGGATAAGGATAGATAACAACAAATTCATACTACATCCTCAGCAGTACAGGATAAAGACAGATAATAACAACAAATTCACACTACATCCTCAGCAGTACAGGATAAGGACAGATAAGAACAACAAATCCACACAACATCCTCAGCAGTACAGGATAAGGACAGATAATAACAACTAATTCACACTACACCATCAGCAGTACAGGATAAGGACAGATAATAACAACAAATCCATACTACATTTCAGCAGTACAGGATAAGTACAGATAATAACAACAAATTCATACTACATGCTCAGCAGTACAGGATAAGGACAAATAATAACAGCAAATTCACACTACATCGTCAGCAGTACAGGATAAAGACAGATAATAACAAATGCACACTACATCCTCAGCAGTACAGGATAAGGACAGATAATAACAACAAATTCACACTACATCCTCAGCAATACAGGATAAGGACAGATAATAACAACAGATTCACACTACATCCTCAGCAGTACAAGATAAGGACAGAAAACAACAAATTCACACTACATCCTCAGCAGTACAGGATAAGGACAGATAAAACAAACTCACACTATATCCTCAGCATTACAGGATCAGGACAGATAATAACAACAAATTCACACTACATCCTCAGCAGTATAGGATAAAGACAGATACTAACAACAAATTCACACTACATCCACAGCAGTACAGGATAAGGATAGATAACAACAAATTCATACTACATACTCAGCAGTACAGGATAAGGACAGATAATAACAACAAATTCACACTACGTCCCCAGCAGTACAGGATAAGGACAGATAACAACAAATTCACACTACATCCTCAGCAAGACACAATAAGGACAGATAATAACAAATTCACAGTATAACCCAAGCAGTACAAGATAAGGACAGATAACACCAAATTTAGACTACATCCTCAGCAAGACACGATAAGGACATATAATAACATATTCACACTACATCCTCAGCAGTACAGGATAACGACAGATAATAACAACAAATTCACACTACATCCTCAGCAGTACAGAATAAGGACAGATAATAACAACAAATTCGCACAACATCCTCAGCAGTACAGGATAAGGACAGATAATAAGAACAAATTCACACTATACCCTCAGCAGTACAGGATAAGGACAGATAATAACAAGAAATTCACACTACATCCTCAGCAGTACTGGATAAGGACAGATGATAACAAATTCACACTACATCCTCAGCCGTACAGGATAAGGACAGATAATAATAACAAATTCACACTATATCCACAGCAGTACAGGATAAAGACAGATAATAAATTCTCACTACATCCTCAGCAGTACAGGATAAGGACAGATAAAAACAATAAATTCACACTACATCATCAGCAGTACAGGATAAGTCCAGATAATAACAACAAATTCACACTACATCCTCAGCAGTACAGGATAAGAACAGATAATAACAACAAATTCACACTACATCCTCAGCAGTACAGGATAAGGACAGATAATAACAACAAATTCACACTACATCCTCAGCAGTACAGGATAAGGACAGATAATAACAACTAATTCACACTACACCATCAGCAGTACAGGATAAGGACAGATAATAACAACAAATCCATACTACATTTCCAGCAGTACAGGATAAGGACAGATAATAACAACAAATTCATACTACATGCTCAGCAGTACAGGATAAGGACAAATAATAACAGCAAATTCACACTACATCGTCAGCAGTACAGGATAAAGACAGATAATAACAAATGCACACTACATCCTCAGCAGTACAGGATAAGGACAGATAATAACAACAAATTCACACTACATCCTCAGCAATACAGGATAAGGACAGATAATAACAACAGATTCACACTACATCCTCAGCAGTACAAGATAAGGACAGAAATCAACAAATTCACACTACATCCTCAGCAGTACAGGATAAGGACAGATAAAACAAACTCACACTATATCCTCAGCATTACAGGATCAGGACAGATAATAACAACAAATTCACACTACATCCTCAGCAGTACAGGATAACGACAGATACTAACAACAAATTCACACTACATCCACAGCAGTACAGGATAAGGATAGATAAAAACAAATTCCTACTACATACTCAGCAGTACAGGATAAGGACAGATAATAACAACAAATTCACACTACGTCCCCAGCAGTACAGGATAAGGACAGATAATAACAACAAATAGACACTACATCCTCAGCAGTACAGGATAAGGACAGATAAAACAAACTCACAGTATATCCTCAGCATTACAGGATCAGGACAGATAATAACAACAAATTCACACTACATCCTCAGCAGTACAGGATAACGACAGATACTAACAACAAATTCACACTACATCCTCAGCAGTACAGGATAAGGACAGATAATAACAACAAATTCACACTACATCCTCAGCAGTACAGGATAACGACAGATACTAACAACAAATTCACACTACATCCACAGCAGTACAGGATAAGGATAGATAACAACAAATGCATACTACATACTCAGCAGTACATGATAAGGACAGATTATAACAACAAATTCACACTACATCCTCAGCAGTACAGGATAAGTACAGATAATAACAAGAAATTCACACTACCTCCTCAGCAGCACAGGATAATGACAGTTATTAACAACAAATTCACACTACATCCACAGCAGTACAGGATAAGGATAGATAACAACAAATTCATACTACATCCTCAGCAGTACAGGATAAGGACAGATAATAACAACAAATTCACACTACATCCTCAGCAGTACAGGATAAGGACAGATAAGAACAACAAATCCACACAACATCCTCAGCAGTACAGGATAAGGACAGATAATAACAAGAAATTCACACTACATCCTCAGCAGTACTGGATAAGGACAGATAATAACAAATTCACACTACATCCTCAGCAGTACAGGATAAGGACAGATGATAACAAATTCACACTACATCCTCAGCCGTACAGGATAAGGACAGATACTAACAACAAATTCACACTACATCCACAGCAGTACAGGATAAGGATAGATAACAACAAATTCGTACTATATCCTCAGCAGTACAGGATAAGGACAGATAATAACAACAAATTCACACTACATCCTCAGCAGTACAGGAGTAGGACAGATAAGAACAACAAATTCACACTACATTCTCAGCTGTACAGGATAAAGTACAGTTTTGTACCTACCATAAATGTAGATGTCCGATAGATATGCAACTGCAGTCATAACATATGGGTTGTCCTGCCTCAGGCAGCCCTCAGTCGGCCAGATTCCAAAGTCTGGGTCCGGCATCGGCTGGTGTCGCCTCCTCTCTGACGTCAGAATAGCTGGAGTATAAAGGCATCGGCCGATGCCATCTTTTTCAGTGTTTCTTGCCCCAGATGACAGGTGCCCTCCTAGGATGGCTAAATTTGGTGAATGGATAAACAATTCCAGACATGCACAACAGTAATAAACAGATACACCATAGGAGATACCCCCAGCTAATAGGAATAGGGGTAGTGGACCCATAAAGAAGGTTGCAGAGGGGTAGGAGGGTGGGAAAATCCGACTGCAGTTGCATATCTATCGGACATCTACATTTATGGTAGGTACAAAACTGTACTATGTCCTTCAAGAATGCAGCTGCAGTCATAACATATGGGTTGAATACCATTGCCAAGCTGGGGGTGGTTGGAACTAAGAAAGTGATGGTGTAGCTAAAATGCCCTGCAGGACTGCCGAAGCAAAACCTGCTTGGGATCTGGAGTATAAAGGCAGGTTGTAGTGCTTGGTAAATGTATGCATGGAGCTCCATGTAGCACCCTCTAGAATGTCCTTTGTAGCCACTCCTCTTAGGAAAGCTGTGGATGTGGCTATAGCTCTGGTGGAGTGTGGCCTAATATTGGCTGGCACACCTTTTCCATGAAAAGAATAGCAGAATCTGATGCAGTGTCCAATCCATTTGGAAATTGTTTGTTTGGAGATTGCTTTTCCTTGTACTCCAGCAGCATAGGCTACAAGAAGTTGGTCAGACTTTCTGGTGGCCTTAGTTCTGTCCAAGTAGTAGCATAGTTGTCTGTGTATGTCCAAAGTATGCAGCAGTGCTTACCCCCTGTTTTGAGGATTGGGGAAGAAAGTAGGCAGGTGAATGGCTTGATTTAGAGACACCCTGGAAATTACTTTTGGCATGAATGAAGGATTGGTTCTTAGAGAGACTCTGTCCTGATGAAAAATGAGGAAAGGAGGTACTGCCATGAGTGCCTGTATCTCCAAGACTCTTCTTGCTGATGTAATTGCCAATAGGAAAACCGTTTTCCATGAGAGAAATTGCATTTCTGAAGTTGCTGCTGGTTCAAAGGGAGGAAGAGTTAATTTTTCCAAGACAAAATTGAGGTCCCATGCAGGTACTGGCGGTTTCCTGGGAGGTTTGATATTCTTTATCCCTCTTAGGAACTGTCTTAGCAAAGGATGTGAAAACACAGGTGGATCACAATTGTATTTTGCTGAGATTGCTGAGGCATGAATCTTTATGGAAGAATATGAGAGACCAGTATGAAACATTTCTGCCAAGTATTCCAATATCTGAGGTATGCTCAGTACTGTTGTATCCTGACCCCTGTTAGCATTCCAGATGATGAATCCCTTCCACTTGGCTGAATAGGTTTTTCTGGTGGAAGGTCTGTGTGCTTCCAGTAAGATCTCTTGAACTTTTTTGGAAAGAGAGATATCGGAAGGAGTTATGTTAACCTCCAGGCTGTCAGACGCAATGTTTTCAGGTTTTGATGAACAGTCCTGTAATTGTGTTGTGTTAGAAGCAGAGGTCATAGGGGTAGAGGCCACGGTTTGGTCCGAGTTATGCTCAACAGCAATGGGTACCAGTGCTGCCTTGGCCAGTCTGGAGCTATCAAAATGCCTGTTGGTTGTTCTGCTTTGATCTTCAGTATCACCTTGGTCAGCAGTGGTAAAGGAGGGAATGCATAAATTGTTAGGGAATTCCAGCTGAAGAAGAGAGCATCCGTTTTCCAGGCTAGAGGATGATGGGTCCTTGTACAGAACTTTTCCAGGTGATGATTCATGTGAGAAGCAAAGAGATCTATGTCCGGTCTTCCCCATGTCCTTGTTATTTGTGAGAAAATGTGAGGATGCAGCATCCATTCGTGTGGCTCCAAGAAATTTCTGCTCAGCTTGTCCGCCAGTACATTGTCCCTGCCTGGCACAAACTGGGATTGCAAATGTATCTTCAGACTTAGGGATTTTTCCCAGAGAATCATTGTTAGTCTGCAGAGGGGATAAGAATGTGTGCCTCCCTGCTTGTTTATATACCAAATAACAGTGGTGTTGTCTGTCCTTATTAGCAAATGCCCTTGTTGAAGTGATTTTTCTAAAATCTCGATTGCATGTATCACTGCCAACATCTCTTTTTGGTTTATGTGCAGATGCCTTTCCCTTGGTGTCCATTGACCTTGAATGCATCTGCCCTCCATGTGCGCCCCCCATCCATGGTCTGAGGCATCTGTTGTAATCATTTGACCTGCTTGAGGTTTGTTGAAAGACATGCCTTTGTTTAACTGACTTGCTTGAGCCCACCACAAAAATTCTCTTTGCAGACATGGAATGAGTGGGATCACGTCCTGTAGGCTTTGGCTGTGTTGGGACCATAAGCTTTTTAAATACCATTGCAGCTTTCTCATATGAAGTCTTGCCAAAGGTATCAGAAGAATGCAAGATGCCATAAACCCCAGGGCCTGCAGGATTTTCCTTGCAGTCAGCTGGGAGAGCTTTGCTAGGCCTTTGAAGTACTCTGGTAACTGCTGTTGTTTTTCCTCTGTGAGATAAGCCATTTGTGTTTTTGTGTCCAGTTTGGCTCCTAGGAAAATAATTTGTTGGGATGGCAGAAGTCTTGATTTCTGAATGTTGACTGTGTATCCCAAGGCCTGTAGTAATTGAATGACATAGTCCAAGTTTGCTATCAAGGTTTGTTTGTTGTCTGCTTGTATGAGGCAGTCGTCCAGGTAGGGGTATATTTGAATCCCCTGGAGTCTGCAGTGTGCCACTACTGATGCCAGGCATTTCGTGAACACTCTGGGTGCAGTAGATAAGCCAAACGGCAATGCTGAGAAATGATAATGCTCTGTCCCTGCAAGAAATCTGAGGTATCTTCTGCAGCTTTGTCTGACTGGGACATGCAGGTATGCCTCCTTGAGGTCCAGAGTGACCAGCCAAGACCCCTTGCCCAGCATGGGAAGGAGTTGCTGCAACGTCAGCATTTTGAACTTTGGCACAATGAGATAAGTGTTTAGAGTAGACAAGTCCAGTATAGGCCTCCATTTGTTTTCCTTTCTTGGAACAAGGAACAGTCTTGAATAAAATCCCCGGCCTTGTTCCTGTGGAGGGACCTTTTCTATTGCTTTTATATTTAACAGCTTTGAAACTTGAATGAGTGCCTCTGCCCTTTGATGAAGTGGCAGGTTTGGCATGCCTTGTCTTATTGGTAAAGTATGGAAGTGGAATCTGTAACCTTTGTCTATTAAATCCAGAATCCAGTTGTCCTTGGTTAAGATATGCCAGTTTTTTGAGAATAAGGATAATTTTCCGTCCAAAGGTGCTTCTCTTTGAGCCTTTGTAGACGGTATGAAAGTCAAGTCATTGTGGTTGTACTTGTGGTGCTGCTGGACTGCCTGTGCCACTTTGATTTGGTGGTTGCCATTGGCGGCCCCTGTAGGAGCCTCGGTATTGCCCTCTACCTCGGGCACGCCTGTTTTTTCCCCTTTGAAACTTGTCAGTGTCTGGAAAGGACCAATTCTTTGAAGGCCAATTCCTGCTGAATCTGGGTGGCTGAACCTGGAGGAAATCCTTGACTGACTGTACTGATTTAGCTTTTTCCTCAATGGACTTCAACACATCTTGTGCATTAACACCAAAAAGCTTCTGTTTTTCCAAAGGTGCATCAAGTAACTTTACTTTAACATGGTCTGGCAATGGCTGATCTTTTAACCAGGCATGTCTACGTATAACAGCCCCAGTCATAGCTGCCCTACATGAAGCCTCCAATGCATCATAACCACACTGAAGAAAATGATTGCTAACCTGCTGAGTGTTATGTACTAGATCCTGCAATGCCTTTCTATCAATAGGCTCAGGAGAGGCTAGCTTTTTCTGTAAATCATCCAGTAAAAAATCCTGGTACTGAAACATATGAAAAAGGCAGTTAAGTGACCTCATTGCCAGGGTGGTACAGGTATAAACTTTTTTACCCCATCTCTCCAGGGACCTAGCTTCCCTATCCGCTGGCAGTGGATTCTTGACTGTGGAAGTAGCCACTCCCTTGGGGCCCTGTGAAATAGTTTCTAGATCCACAGAATGGGCCTTAAAGAGATGTGTGTGGGTGTCAGGGACCCTATAATATCTGTCTGGCATGACAGGAGCAGGAGGGAGAGAATTAGGGTTAGCACTGGAGTCAGAGAAAACATCATCCAGGACGTCCATAATTGGAGGGATAGCTAAAAGTCTGTGCTGGGGTAGCTTGAGGAAGGTACGTAGCCTCTTCCTGGAATCAGAGAATTCCTGACCCTGCCATTTAAAATGCTCCCTCATAGAGTGTAGGACTTCACCGAACGAAAAATCCTCTGGAGGAGAGGCAGAGGGAATTGATTCCTCAGCATCAGAGTCCTCATAGGCCTGGAAGGATTCTTCTTGGGTATCTGAATGCATCTGAAGAGAGGTTGTCAGCCTGCTCAGTTCTGGGCCTTTTCTCTGCAGGCAGCTGAGAACCTCTGTCTGGATGAGGCTGAGACCCCCTGATAAGAGAAATAAGATCTGCAGCAAGAGACATGATCTGTTTATCAGAAGAAGGGGCCTGGGCAGTAGGTTTAGGATGGGCCTTGGCCTGGCTGGCGGCCTTAGCACGTGCAAAGGCCTTGATGGACATGGATACAGGAGGCCTAGCTGCCCCACGTGCAGGAGGAACCTTGTCCACAGGAATGGTGTCGGGTAGATCCAGAACTTCGGTTTCTGGTGGAAAATCAACAACCGGCACCGGTGTAGACTCTGAGACCGAAGGACGTGTTAACGCTGTGTCGTCAGCCTGGAGCGGTTGAATTACCTCTTCCGAAGGGACCGAAGCACTCGCGGAGGGTTTAGGAGGGGTATCGGTGGAGGACGCGGGCCGAGGATGTCGGTCCCGGTCCTTTCGTTTTTTGGTAGATTGAGTTGTCGGTTGTTCCAACGGCATGATATAAGCAAAAGATTCGCCGAAAAAGTCTTCGGCAAATTCTGCCTGGCGCCTGAGAGTGCGCTTATTAAAGCAAGCACAGGCAGCACAGGCCGAGACGTCATGGTCTGGGCCCATTTGTTCTGACATCGGCTGAGGCAAGAAAAAATGTTCCCCAACGGGGTACTTAGCTTTTAGATGACTTCGGTACTGAAAACACAGGAGCTGACGGACCGGCACTTGTGAACTGCTTCTGCTTCGGGCACCGCACGGCAAGAAAGTCTGAAGAAGATGGCGTCGGCCGATGCCTTTATACTCCAGCCATTCTGATGTCTGAGAGGAGGTGACACCAGTCGGCGCCGGGCCCAGACTTTGGAATCCGGCCAACTGAGGGCTGCCTGAGGCAGGACAACCCACATGTTATGACTGCAGTTGCATTCTTGAAGGACATCGACAGATACTAACAACAAATTCACACTATATCCTCAGCAGTACAGGATAAGGACAGATAATAACAACATATTCACACTACATCCTCAGCAGTACAGGATAAGGACAGATAATAACAACAAATTCACACTACATACAAAGCAGTACAGGATAAGGACAGATAATAACAACAAATTCACACTACATACTCAGCAGTACATGATAAGGACAGATAATAACAACAAATTCACAGTACATCCCAAGCAGTACAAGATAAGGACAGATTACAACAAATTCACACTACATCCTCAGCAAGACATGATAAGGACATATAATAACAAATTAAAACTACATCCTCAGTAGTACAGGATAATGACAGATAATAACAACAAATTCACACTACACCCTTAGCAGTACAGGATAAGGATAGATAACAAATTCACACGACATCCTCAGCAGTACAGGATAAGGACAGATAATAACAACAAATTCACACTACATCCTCAGCAGTACAGGATAAGGACAGATAATAACAACAAATTCACACTACATCCTCAGCAGTACAGGATGAGGACAGATAATAAAAAAATCACACTACATCCTCAGAGGTACAGGATAAGGACAGATAAGAACAACAAATTCACACTACATCCTCAGCAGTACAGGATAACGACAGATACTAACAACAAATTCACACTACATCCACAGCAGTACAGGATAAGGATAGATAACGAATTCATACTACATCCTCAGCAGTACAGGATGAGGACAGATAATAACAACAAATTCAAACTACATCCCCAGCAGTACAGGATAAGGACAAATAATAACAACAAATTCACACTACATACTCAGCAGTACATGATAAGGACAGATTATAATAACAAATTCACACTACATCCTCAGCAGTACAGGATAAGGACAGATAACAGCAAAATCACACTACATCAACAGCAGTACAGGATAAGGACAGATAATAACAAATTCACACTACATCCTCAGCAGTACAGGATAAGGACAGATAACAAATTCACACTACATCCTCAGCAGTACAGGGTAAGGACAGATAATAACAACAAATTCACACTACATCCTCAGCAGTACAGGATAAGGACAGATTATAACAACACATTCACACTACATCCTCAGCAATACAGGATAAGGACAGATAATAACAAATTCACACTATACCCCCAGCAGTACAGGATAAGGACAGATAACAACAAATTCACACTACATCCTCAGCAAGACACAATAAGGACAGATAATAACAAATTCACAGTATAACCCAAGCAGTACAAGATAAGGACAGATAACACCAAATTCAGACTACATCCTCAGCAAGACACGATAAGGACATATAATAACAAATTCACACTACATCCTCAGCAGTACAGGATAAGGACAGATAATAACAACAAATTCACACTACATCCTCAGCAGTACAGTATAAGGGCAGACAATAAAAACAAATTCACACTATACCCTCAGCAGTACAGGATAACGACAGATAATAACAAGAAATTCACACTACATCCTCAGCAGTACTGGATAAGGACAGATAATAACAAATTCACACTACATCCTCAGCAGTACAGGATAAGGACAGATGATAACAAATTCACACTACATCCTCAGCCATACAGGATAAGGACAGATAATAATAACAAATTCACACTATATCCACAGCAGTACAGGATAAGGACAGATAATAAATTCATACTACATCCTCAGCAGTACAGGATAAGAACAGATAACAGCAAAATCACACTACATCAACAGCAGAACAGGATAAGGACAGATAATAACAAATTCACACTACATCCTCAGCAGTACAGGATAAGGACAGATAACAAATTCACACTACATCCTCAGCAGTACAGGATAAGGACAGATAATAACAACAAATTCACACTACATCCTCAGCAGTACAGGATAAGGACAGATTATAACAACACATTCACACTACATCCTCAGCAATACAGGATAAGGACAGATAATAACAAATTCACACTATACCCCCAGCAGTACAGGATAAGGACAGATAACAAATTCACACTACTTCCTCAGCAGTACAGGATAATGACAGATAACAACAAATGCACACTACATCCTCAGCAGTACAGGATAAGGACAGATAATAACAACAAATTCACACTACATCCTCAGCAGTACAGGATAAGGACAGATAATAACAACAAATTCACACTATTTTTATATATACTAATAGGGATGTAAGAGGGTCAGATCAAAGGCTAGAGGGCAAACATACAGGGAAGGACCCCTTACCTACAAGTAAAGCAGCACATCCAATGGTTGTTAGAGCTGATGGGATTCAAACTCTGGTCTTCTGTTTCAAGACACCCAGCCCGCTACTGCCACACATTTTATGAGGGACAGCCCAAAAATACAAAACAAAAATCTGAACATTCTGTCAAATTATCTGCTGACAACCTCAGCTCAGGTATGACAGGATGTGAGCTCCCCTTACCTACAAGGAAAGGAGCATATCAAATGGTTGTTCCAAGGTACAAAACATAAAGTTTATAGGTTCATAGGTTCATAAGTTGGTACAAATCTATCAGCCCTAGGGCCTATATAAGCCTAGCCGTAACAATTCCCTGGCTATTTCTTCCCAGAATATTTACTTCCCTGGTCCCCTGTCTAGCAGTGTGACTGACATGATCCTCGGAGTGAATTTCCTATGTCCCATATAATCATCAAGGTTCCTTTTGAAGAGGGCCAAAGAGGTACTCAGTTTGACATGTATGGGCAGTCTATTCCAGAGTATGGGGAGTCTCTGGGTCAGGAACCTATTCCTCCAGCATGTTTTGTTCATTGTGATGACCAGGTTTAGATGTCTGGAGTGTGTGGCTCTGAGGGATTGGGATTTCTTTAAGTGTAGCATGTCCAACAGCACTGGGTTTGACATGGTCTTGTATGTTAAGCAGAGATTGCCTCTGCGTAGGTGATATGCGACAGAGTATAGCTGGAGTTTTTTTTAGATGGTCAGCATAGGGCATCTGCTTTAGGACCGTGATTCTTTTAGTGAGGTACTTCTGTGGCCTTTCCATTTGTTGCCGGTGTCTTGTGAGGTACATACCAAATGGGGCATTGTACTCTATAATGGGTCTAATGAGGGATGAGTACAGTGGACAATGACCTCCTTTTTTTCTGGATGAAAAGCCCTTAGTGATGAGGTGTGCCACATAGAAGGATTTCCTGACTGTTGTGGCTATGTGGTTATCGAAGGTGAGACCACTATCCACCTGTATCCCTAAGTCTCTCATCACACTATCGGTGTTTAGTGTATTGCCACCTGTGTGGTAATTCATGGGTACATGTTTTTTCCCAAAGGGGATAACTATAATTTTTTGGCATTAAGCTTGAGGCCATGGCTCAGTCACCCAGCATCTGTTTTTATAAGGCCCTTTTGTAGAATATCCACATCATCTGGGGATTCAATAATGGCTCCCAGTTTGCAGTCATCTGCGAACTTTGTTAGCCAGAGTCCCTTAGTGTTGGCCTGTACTTCAGAGAAGTAGATGTCAAAGAAGAGTGGTCCCAGGACTGAACCCTGAGGTATTCTGCTTATCCCTTGTCTGGAGCTGAATTTTGAGTTGGCTCCTTTTACAGTGTGGGTTCTGTCAGCAAGTCAGTTGGCAACCCATCAAGTGACATAGGGATTAATGCCCAGCTTAGTAAGTTTATCTATGAGTCCAGAGTGGGGGATGGTGTTGAAGGCCTTGGCGAGGTCCAGATAGGCTGTGTGGACTGCCTTACCCTTGTCCACAGCTCTGGAGACTGATTCTAAGAAGTCAGTCAGGTTGAGGAGACAAGATTGGCCCTTTATGAAACCAAACTGCATGGGGCCCAGTGTTTGAAGGTTGCCAATGTCTTTGTTTATAAGGGCCGCGATAATGCATTTTATGGCTTTGCAGATCAGGCTCATCAGAATGATGGGACGATAGTTCCCGGGTTCCAAGGTGGATCCCCCCTTGTGGAGTGGGATAACTGTAGCTGTGTGCCACTCACTGGGCACAAAGCCTGAGGTGAGGCTATGATTAAACATGACACTTAGGTGAGGCGCCAGTTCATTTTGTAGTTCATGTAGTACACAGCCCGGGATGTCGTCTGATCCCATGGATGCTGTATTCTTAGCTTTGGAGAGAGCATTTTTAACCTGTGTGGCCATGATTACCGGAATTTGGCAATCTTTTGGTACTGAGATGGGCCCTTTAGGGGGTGAGAGGTGGGTGAAGTTGGTAGTGAATTGATCTGCCAGGATATTGGCAATATCCTTGAGATCAGTATATTTAATGCCATTCTGTTGTAGCACAGAGCAGAAATGAGCATTGCCATTTAGACTCTTAACATAACTATAAAATGCCTTGTGGTCGTCCTTGGAATCTTTGGCAATTTTATTTTCATAACTAGCTTTGGAGAATTTTATGAGGGATCTCAGCTTCTTACTGAGGCTGGTAACGGAGTTTTTTGCATCCTGGGATTTTTCTTTATGTGATGACAGCCTTGGCTCAGGCATGACAGAATGTGAAGTAGTGAGGTTAGATGCATGGGGAATAAGTAAATAGTAGTGACAGGATAAGCTGGATAGTTTCACTTCAAATAATCAGTATTAGATTGCACTATATCTCTCAACTGTCCGGAATTTGGCAGAATGTTCAGATTTTTGCCACATATTTTTGGCTGTCCCTTATAAAATGTGTGGTTTTCTAGTAAATCACTGAGAAATGAAGTCACTAAATAACAACATATATCTGGGTTTGAGACTTCATATCCTTCGGAAAATGCATGCTAATGTCTAACTTGTTATCAACATTCTAACTTTATAAGAGTGATCTTTCAAATCTATCCCTGATTTTGGGCTTTCACCCCTTCATTATTTTAGGGTTTACCCAGATTTCATATGCTAAGTGGTTGACAGGTATGGCTTGACAGACAGCATTTGCTCATGCCGGGTTGCTTGTTCTTGTTTTCCCTGATGTTTTTAATGCTGACTACATTTTGCAGTTTTTAGACTAATGGTAAAATCCATTATTCTCACTCTGAAATCACACCAACTCAGACAAATAGCAAGTAATGATTCTGACTTCATTTTCCTTTAAATGAAGACATTTTATTAACAAGATAAAAACAGCAAGAATGAATGGAGAAAGGTAACAGTTATCCCTGTGCACAAAGGTGGGCCATCTACAGACCCTGGAAACTACAGACCCATAAGTATCACTAGTCGTATATGTAAAGCCATAGAAAGAATTATAATGGAGATATAACAGAGATAAAGTAAACTCCAGACACTGGACCCAACCCACTTTGGTTTCATCAAGGGCAGATCATGCCTAGTCAACCTGGTGGACTTCTTTGAGAAAGTCACCAAAGCAACGGATGAGGGCAAAATCATTCACACTGCCTACCTTGAACTAGTCAAGGCATTTGACACAATACCCCACTCAGGCATTGTTGACAAACTGATGAGTTTAGGTACAAACCTATATGTAACCCAGTGGATAGCCAACTGGGTCACAGATAGAACTGGAGAGTCCACCTCTACAAAGAAGCCAGTCACAAGTGGAGTCCCTCAAGGTTCAGTCCTTGGACCTCTCCTTCTTGGCATTTACTTCTCAGAAGTTAAGGTCAATGTCAGTGGTCTCTGGCTGACTAAATTTGCAGATGATTGCAAATTAGGAGCTGTCATTGAATCTCACAGTGACACAAATGTTCTCCAAGAGAGTCTGACACAGACACATAACTGGTGTCAGAGCCATGGACTAAAACTAAATGACAAGAAATACATAATAGTATCCTTTGGGAAGTCATCCATCCCTGGTAACTATGATGTTGACAACACACCCCTTGGAATTGACCCAGTAGTCAGGGACTTAGGAACACACATAGATAGTAATCTAGCCTTTGACCATCATGTGTCTACAGTGGAGAGGAAATAATTTTATGTTGCACAACATCTAGACAAAGGTATGGCATCTAAGTCAAAGGAAGTCATTGTTCCACTGTATTTGGCATTCATCAGACCTATCATTGAGTACAATGCCCCCTTTGGTATGTACCTAACCAGGCATATCCAACAATTGGAACATCCACAGAGGTTTCTCACTAAAAGAATACAGGGTGTAAGTAAAATGTCCTATGCAGACCACCTCAAGGACCTATCCCTGTATTCTGTCTTCTAAAGGCTTTAGAGGGGAGATCTATGCCTGGTACACAGGGCATTGTCAGACCCCACTCCGATGGACCTCCTTTATATCCACAAAACAAACAGCCCTAGAATTATCCATTCTAAAGACTTAAACCTTGCCTGTGACATAAATAGGACCGGCTGAAGAGATAGGTATGTATCCTAGAGATTACTCTGTCTACGGAACAGGCTCCCCATCCATGTGAAGCAGAGATCCTCCCTAATCCTACTGAAGTACAACTTGGACAACTGGATGGGAAACCGAAACTTCATCCCTGGTTTGACACCTATGTCTCTAATGGACACAGGCAACCTGTAATTGGTTCATCTCCCACGCCCATGCTTAAACTTATCAAGGGTATTAGAACTTGTCAGAGATTTAGGATGCATGGCTAGGTTAAAAAGGCCTTTGTGGTCATTAGCCTAGTAAACACCTATGAAGCTATGAACCTATTAGAATAATGTGTATTTTTTTCAGAGATGCAGTGACCTCTGAGTGAAATAGTAAAGTAAGGGGAGTTATGGTGGTTTAGAGATGCTTGCCCTTCAAATCGTCTCTTTGACTTTGTGTGTTTGTACATCTCTATCATGATTTTACTATCTTAAAAAAATGCTGAAGGAAATGTATCATAGCAATTAGGTAGGATGCAATCTAGGAGGAACTACAGCTCCTCATCTGCCAACAAATTCATAGTGATGATAGATCATGGTAACCATCTTGGATAGGCCATGTTTAAGCCAGCTAACTGATAGCTAAGAATGTACATCCTTCAAACAGTCCTTTTGTGAAATTACTCCTAATTTTCATAGGTTCATAGGTTGGTACTAGGTTATCAGCCTTAGGGCCTATACAAGCCTAGCCATAACAATTCCGTGGCTATTTCTTCCCACACTATTAACTTTCCTGGACCCCTGTCTAGCAGGGTGACTGACGTGATCACTGGGGTGAATTTCCTTTCTCCCATCCAATCATCAAGGTTCCTTTTGAAGAGGGCCAAAGAGGCGCTCTGCTTGACATGTATGGGCAGTCTATTCCAGAGTCTGGGGAGTCTCTGGGTCAGGAAACTATCCCTCAGGCATGGTTTGTTTATTGTGATGACAAGGTTTAGATCCCTGGAGCATGTGGCTCTGAGGGATTGGGATTTCTTTAAGTGTAGCATGTCCAACAGCTCTGGGTTTGACATGGCCTTGTATGTTAAGCAGATATTGCCTCAGAGTAGACGATATGCGACAGAGTATAGCTGGAGATTTTTAAGGCGGTCAGCATAGGGCATCTGCTTTAGACCTGTGATTCTTTTAGTGAGGTATTTGTGTGACCTTTCCAGTTGTTGCAGATGTCTTTAGAGGTACATACCAAATGGGGTGTTGTATTCTATAATGGGTCTAATGAGGGATGAGTACAGTGGGACAATGACCTCCTTTTTTCTTGATGAAAAACCCTTAGTGATGAGGTGTGCCACATAGAAGGAATTCCTGACTGTTGTGGCGATGTGGTTATTGAAGGTGAGACCACTGTTCACCTGTGTCCCTAAGTCTCATCACACTTTCAGTGTTTAGTGTACTGCCACCTATGTGGTAATTCACGGGTACATGTTTTTTTCCCAAAGGGGATAACTATACATTTCTTGGCACTGAGCTTGAGCCCATGGCTCTGGCACCAAGCATCTGTTTCTGTAAGGTCCTTTTGTGGAGTATCCACATCATTTGGGCATTCAATACTGGCTCCCAGTTTTCAGTCATCTGTGAACTTTGTTAGCCAGAGTCCCTTAGTGTTGGTCTGTACTTCAGAGAAGTAGATGCCAAACAAGAGCAGTCCCAGGCCTGAACCCTGAGGTACTCCACTTGTCACTTGTCTGGAGCTGGATTTGGAGTCAGTCATTTGAATATTAATCGAACTTTTATATGCCTAAAAGGTATGTACTTTACAGTGCTAAAGTGAAAACACTAATAAGCACAACCAAGTAAAAATAAAATTGTAAAGTGCAGTCTAAACGGTCATACAGGTACTTGGAAGTTTAAAGTTAAAATGGTCCCAGAATGTTCTGTGGAGTGGGAAGAAGTGTATTCTGGGTTATCTTCTAAAGCAGGACATGAAAATGAACTCATGAAGCTGCCACACAAATCAATCCTGCAGGTTAAGAGCATAAAGAGAAAAATAAATGAGTTCATGGGATTCAACATTAAACCTGGGGATTGTCAGAAGCACAGAGGCAACTGAGTGGAGCACCCATAAAGGCAAGTGAAACATTGTGGCTGTTTTACAGAGGTGGGAACTTAGTTAAGTAAGACCTTAATAGGTCCATAGGTAAATATTAGATTAGCTGCCCTTGTGGGCCATTTTAAACCTAGCCAGTTTCATTTTTGGTGCTTGAATTAACCTATCCCCTTTGGTGTTACATTGGCTTTAGCCAAGCCTTGGTCAATAATTGTATATTATCCCCCCCCCCCAGTAAGAAAGAGTAGGATCCTGCCATAGGTAGTTTGAGGGGACCCATGCATAAAATAAAACATTTAGGAACTGCCTCTGTCCATTAATAGTACAGGGGCCAGTCCTGGGGTAAATGTTCTACTTCCCATCCATAGATCCAGGTTGTGTTTAAAAATGGACAGGGATGAGGTTTGCTTTATGTGGATGGGGTGTTGGTTGCATAGCAGCTGTATCCTCTGCAATGTATACCTATCCCTCCAAATTGTTCTTTTGAAGTTACAGAAGTGATTTATATCCCTAGACTGAGTATTTCTGATGACATTTGTCTTGCTGATGTGCAGTAAATTCATCCGTATTGGGTCAGATGATGTTGTATATGCCAGACACAGGCCACCTCACAGTGTGCAGGATACTGAGTATAATTACAGGGCTTTGAGTCAGTCCACATAGGACATATAGTTTAGACCTTATATCTTTTTAGTAAGGTATGCCACAGTAGTGCAGCGGTAGCATTGTCACCTCAAAGCAAGAGGTTCTCCCATTCGATTCTCAGCTGGCGCACCTTCTGTGTAGAGTTTGCATGTCCTCCTCGCGGTCAAGTGGCATTCGAAAGATATGCATGAATGGGCATGCCTTCATTGAAGGTAGGGCATCGGGCTGTCACCTTGGCACCATAAAAATATACTGCCAATCATTAGTGGACCGGAGCTCCACTGTGGAGACCCCTAACCGGGAAAAGCCGAAAGAATACCAAGATCCTTTTAGTAAGGTATCTCTGTGAGTGTTACAGATGAGGCATGTGTCTGGACCGATACATGCCAAAGAGGGCAATATACTCAATGACTGGACTAATGAGGGCTGAGAAAAGAGGGACAATGAAATCCCTATATCTAGACACAATCAGTCTCACCAAGATCAGCCATTTACAGCAGTGTCCTAGAGCCATGCAAAGGCACATGGGGGTGGGGCACATCTGATGAGATCATGAATAGATTCAGTCGCACCAAGATCAGCCATTTGCAGCAGTGTCCTAGAGCTGTGTAAAGGCACATGGGGGGCACATCTGATGAGATAATGCATAAAGTCAGTCTCACCAAGATCAGCCATTTGCAGCAGTGTCCTAGAGCCAGGTAAAGGCACATGGGGGGCACATCCGATGAGATCATGCATAGATTCAGTCTCACCAAGATCAGCCATTTACAGCAGTGTTCTGGAGCTGTGCAAAGGAACATGGGGGCCACATCCAATGAGATCATGCATAGATTCAGTCTCACCAAGATCAGCCCTTTAAAGCAGAATCCTAGAGCCATGTAAATGCACATGAGGGGTACACAGATCATGCATAGATTCAGTCTCACCAAGATCAGGATTTACAGCAGTGTTCTAGAGCTGTGTAAAGGCACATGGGGGCACATCCAATGAGATCATGCCTAGATTCAGTCTCACCAAGATCAGCCATTTACAGCAGTGTCCTACAGCCATCTAAAGGCACATGGGGGGGGGGCACATCCGATGAGAACATGCATAGATTAAGTCTCACCAAGATCAGCCCTTTACAGCAGTGTTCTAGAGCCATGTAAAGGCACATGGAGGGGAACATCTGATGAGATCATGCATAGATGCAGTGTCACCAAGATCAGCCATTTACATCAGTGTCCTAGAGCTGTGAAAACCACATGGGTGGGCACACCCAATGAGATCAAGCATAGATTCAGTCTCATCGAGATCAGCCATTTACAGAAGTGTTCTAAAGCAGTTAAAAGGCACATGGGGGGCACATCCGATGAGATCATGCATAGATTCAGTCTCACCAAGATCAGCCATTTACAGCAGTGTCCTAGAGCCATGTAAAGGCACATGGGGAGCAAATCCAATGAGATCATGCAAAGATTCAATCTTACCAAGATCAGCCATTTACAACAGTGTACTAGAGCCATGTAAAGGCACATTTGGGGAGCACATCCAATGAGATCATGGGTAGATTTAGTCTCACCAAGATCAGAAATTTACAGCAGTGTAATAAAGCCATATAAAAGCACATGGAGGGGCACATCCAATGAGATCATGTATAGATTCAGTCTCACCAAGATCAGCCATTTACAGCAGTGTCCTAGAGCTATGAAAAGGCACATAGGGGGTCATATTGAATGGGATCATGCATAGATTCAGTCTCACCAAGATCAGCCATTTAAAGCAGTGTTCTACAGCCATAGAAAGGCAAATGGGGGGCACATCCGATGAGATAATGGATAGATTCAGTCTGAACAAGATCAGCCATTTACAGCAGTGTCCTAGACCCATGTAAAGGCACATGGGGGCACATCTGATGAGATAATGCATAGATTCAGTCTCACGATGACCAGCCATTTACAGTAGTGTCCTAGAGCCCTGTAAAGGCACATGGGGGCACATCCGATGATATGATGCATAGATTCAGTCTCACCAAGATCAGCCATTTAAAGCAGTGTCCTAGAGCTGTCTAAAGGCACATGGGGGGACACCTGATGAGATCAGGCATAGATTCAGTCTCACCAAGATCAGCCATTTACAGCAGTGCCCTAAAGCCAAGTAAAGGCACATGGGGGGGCATCTGATGAAATCATGCATAGATTCAGTCTCACCAACATCAGACATTTACAGTAGTGTCCTAGAGCCGTGTAAAGGCACATTGGGGGCACATCTGATGAGATCAGCCATAGATTAAGTCTCACCAAGATCAGCCATTCACAGCAGTGTCCTAAAGCTGTGTAAAAGCACATGGGAGGCACATCTGATGAGATCATGCAAAGATTCAGTCTCACCAAGATCAGCCATTTACAGTAGTGTTCTAGAGCCGTGGAAAGGCACATGGGGAGGCGGCACAGCTGATGAGGTCATGCATAGATTCAGTCTCACCAAGATCAGCCCTTTACAGCAGTGTCCTAAAGCATTGTAAAGGCACATGGGCAGGGCACATCCAACGAGATCATGCATAGAGTCAGTCTCACCAAGATCAACCATTTACAGCAGTGCCCTAGAGCCATGTAAAGGCATGGGGGCACATCCGATGAGATCATGCATAGATTCAGTCTCACCAAGATCAGCCATTTACAGCAGTGTCCTAGAGCTGTGGAAAGGCACAGGAGGAGGGCACATCTGATGAGATCATACATAGATTCAGTCTCACCACCATCAGCCATTTACAGCAGTGTCCTAGAGCCATCTAAAGGCACATGGGGCGGGCACATCCGATGAGATCATGCATAGATTCAGTCTCACCAAGAGCAGCCCTTTATATCAGTGTCCTAAAGCATTGTAAAGGCACATGGTGGGGGCACATCCGATGAGATCATGCAAAGATTCAGTCTCACCAAGATCAGCCATTTACAGCAGTGTCCTAGAGCTGTGGAAAGGCACATGGGGGGCACATCTGATGAAATCATGCATATATTCAGACTCACCAAGATCAGTCATTTACAGCAGTGTCCCAGAGCAGTGAAAGGCACCTGGGGGGCACATCCAATGAGAGCATGCATAGATTCAGTCTCACCAAGATCAGACATTTACAGCAGTGTCCTAGAGCCATGTAAAGGCACACGGGGGGGGGGGGCACATCCAATGAGATCATGCATAGATTCAGTCACACCAAGATCAGCTATTTACAGCACCTTCCTAGAACGATCTACAGGCACATGGGGGGACAAATCTGATTAGATCATGCATAGATTTAGTCTCAGCAAGATCAGCCATTTACAGTAGTGTTCTAGAGCCATGTAAAGGCACATGGGGGGCACATCCCATGAGATCATGCATAGATTCAGTCTCACCAAGATCAGCTATTTACATCAGTGTCCCAGAGCCATGAAAGGCACCTGTGGGGGCACATCCAATGAGAGCATGCACAGATTCAGTCTCACCAAGATCAGCCATTTACAGCTGTGTCTTAGAGCCATGTAAAGGCACATGGGGGCACATCCGATGAGATCATGCATAGATTCAGTCTCACCAAGATCATCGATTTATAGCAGTGTCCTAGTGCTGTCTAAAGGCACATGGGTGGGCACATCTGATGAGATCATGCATAGATTCAGTCTCAACAAGATCAGCCATTTACAGCATTGTTCTAGAGAAGTGTAAAGGAACAAGGGGGGGCACATCCAATGAGATCATGCATAGATTCAATCTCACCAAGATCAGCCATTTACAGCAGTGTCCTAGAGCCATATAAAGGCACATGGGGGGCAAATCCAATAAGATCATGCAAAGATTCAGTCTTACCAAGATCAGCCATTTACAACAGTGTCCTAGAGCCATGTAAAGGCACATTTGGGGAGTACATCCAATGAGATCTTGGGTAGATTTAGTCTCAACAAGATCAGAAATTTACAGCAGTGTAATAGAGCCATGTAAAAGCACATGGGGGGCACATCCGATGAGATCATGCATACATTCAGTCTCACCAAGATCAGCCATTTACAGCAGTATGCTAGAGATATGAAAAGGCACATAGGGGGCCATATTGAATGGGATCATGCATAGATTCAGTCTCACCAAGAGCAGCCATTTATAGCAGTGCCCTAGACCCATGTAAAGGCACATGGGGGGCACATCCGATGAGATCATGCATAGATTCAGTCTCACCAAGATCAGCCATTTACAGCAGTGTCTTAGAGCTGTGGAAAGGCACAGGAGGAGGGCATATCTGATGAGATCATGCATAGATTCAGTCTCACCACCATCAGCCATTTACAGCAGTGTCCTAGAGCCATCTAAAGGCACATGGGGTGGGCCATATTGAATGGGATCATGCATAGAGTCAGTCTCACCAAGATCATCCCTTTATATCAGTGTCCTAAAGCATTGTAAAGGCACATGGTGGGGGCACATCCGATGAGATCATGCAAAGATTCAGTCTCACCAAGATCAGCCATTTACAGCAGTGTCCTAGAGCTGTGGAAAGGCACATGGGGGCACATCTGATGAAATCATGCATATATTCAGACTCACCAAGATCAGTCATTTACAGCAGTGTCCCAGAGCAGTGAAAGGCACCTGGGGGCACATCCAATGAGAGCATGCATAGATTCAGTCTCACCAAGATCAGACATTTACAGCAGTGTCCTAGAGCCATGTAAAGGCACATGGGGGGGCACATCCAATGAGATCATGCATAGATTCAGTCTCACCAAGATCAGCATTTTACAGCAGTGTTCTAGAGCCATGTAAAGGCACATGTTGGGCACATCTGATGAGATCATGCATAGATTCAGTCTCACCAAGATCAGCCATTTACAGCAGTGTCCTAGAGCCATGAAAGGCACATGGGGGCACATCCGATGAGATCATATATAGATTCAGTCTCATCAAGATCATCCATTTACAGCAGTGTCCTAGAGCCATGTAAAGGCACAAGGGGAGGCACATCCGATGAGATCATACATAGATTCAGTCTCACCAAGATCAGCTATTTACAGCAGTGTCTTAGAGCCATGTAGAGCCACATGCAGTTAAGTACTCATCCTTAGAATGAGTCCAATTTCATCTTACACCAGGTTCTCAATTTAATGAAGGTGACTGCTTTATGAGTGCACAAAATACCTCTCAACCTCTTAGTGCAAAGAAATCTGGACAAAGCCAAAAATAATGGGGGTCGGACAAAGGAATAAAAGTAGGGAAAGATTTTAAATATTGCTGTTATAAACCTAGAAAATTGCCATATTAACATGATTTGTGTTAGCAGTTAGTTTCTGAAAGATACTAAGTCTGAAACTTCATGTTTCTTTTATTGTTTAGTGACTTCAATACATAATTTGTCAGCAAACCACAAATTTTATGAGGAACAGACCTAAAATATAAGGCAAAAATCTGGACATTCTGTGAAGATCTCTACAGTTGAGAGGTATGGTGCACCCTGAAAGTAGCAGGTGAAACAATTATACCCCTTACCCAAAATCCGAGAGTCACTAGATCTTCAGGTGTTTGAAAAGGATCAGTTCATCAACCATTCCAAATGTAACAAGCAAACCAAAGCAGACCAGAATAGGCATCACCTCTGATCCAACATCACTAAAAGGTCTAAGTACTGGAGCAAATGCAGAACCTACAACAAAATGGGTCTTAGATTTCATGGGATCAAGGGCAACACCAAGCTGCATATGTATCACTTTTTCTGTACCCCAGCCAAGAAAGGACAGTTGCATATAATGCAGTATCTATTCAGAACGCTTAGATCCAAGGTGGAATTCTAAAAGACTCATATTATCAAGGCGTCCTTTAAGATAAGTGGAAATAACACATATCCTCAAAAAGGACTGGGCATAATTAAAGATAAAGGACCTGTGACCTCTAAGCAGGATATCAGCAGCCTGTTTTGGCCTGGATGTAGTCTGCAGACAGACGGTCATAGACTTGGAAGAATCTGTATGATCTCTCTACATAGTTAAGGTCATCAAACCCATGCAATATCCAGTCTGATAACTCTGTAATTAATTCTCTTGATAAGTCACTAATTAAATTAATTTAAGCAGAGGGAGGTGCAATCTGATACAGTAATAACCAGATGACTGCTTAAAATACAGAGTCAGTAACATTAGACAAACTGCAAAAAAGTTGTACAATTAAAAAAAAAAAAAAAAACGCTATAAGATACAGAAAAAACACTATAGCAACAATACCTGCAAATGAATCAAGTACTTTCTTGTGTCTAAATAAAGGTTAAGCTTGGAAAATCTAGAAAAACTCTTCTCATCACAAATGCTTCCCACATAGCTATCGTGAAGTCTTTGAAAAAGCCATTAAAAACAGCAAATATGAGTTTGGCATGGTGTTGACCCATGTTGGCATAAACAATATGGCACAACAAACTCTAAGGGATATGGAGAGAGACATAAAAGAGCTTTCCATGCATGTCACAAATGCAGGAAAGACCCTGGTACTGAATGGAATCTTTTCTTCACCAAAAATGCTTATGAGGTATTAAGAAAAGGTGATTGGCTTTAACAACTGGTTAAACAGCTGATCTTATTCTAGGGGACTCTGGTATGTGTGGGATGAGATGCTTGACACCACATATGCTTTACCAAGGATTGTTTGCACCTCTCGTTTCAAGGCTTTTCTTGTACCCATTGTGCCTTTTTAGGTAGGGTCCAGCTAATGGATTTTCCAACCTAAACTCCAAAGCAAACCAACCTATCGAGATAGTCAATTGACTCCAGTAAATTCTAGAAGACTAATCAACAAATTACCGGTCCTTGAATCCTGCTGCATTTGGAGCACATCCATGTATGTGTTGTTGGAGAACTGCGGTGATATATACATATTTGTAAGAGACCATATTACCTCAAGACTGATACCTACAAACCCATAAGCAAAGCTTATACAGATATAAATTGCAATAAATATTATCAGCTCTCAGATAATATCATGCCAAAGAGCACACCCGCACATAGCCATCCTTAGGCATAGGCCAACTAGGCGGCCGCCTAGTGTGCCGCTGTAGTAGAGGCACTTTTCCAGTATTTATTTGGTGTAGGTAGACCAGGATGGGGGCACCAGGTGATGTGGTGGGGGGGCACCATGGAGCCCTTTTGCTTAGGGCACTAGTTGACGTAAGGCTGCTCCTGCTCCCGCATGTCTCTAGAAAAATCACACAATGTAAATAAATATTCTCAATGAATTCCCCATAAGTAAGAATGCATTTATTAATATTCTCAACAAATTCACCATAAGTAAGAATGCATTTATTAATATTCTCGACAAATTCCCCATAAGTAAGAATGCATTTATTAATATTCTCGATGAATTCCCCATAAGTAAGAATGCATTTATTAATATTCTCAACAAATTCACCATAAGTAAGAATGCATTTATTAATATTCTCGACAATTTCCCCATAAGTAAGAATGCATTTATTAATATTCTTGATGAATTCCCCATAAGTAAGAATGCATTTATTAATATTCGACAATTTCCCCATAAGTAAGAATGCATTTATTAATATTCTCGACAATTTCCCCATAAGTAAGAATGCATTTATTAATATTCTCGATGAATTCCCCATAAGTAAGAATGCATTTATTAATATTCTCGACAATTTCCCCATAAGTAAGAATGCATTTATTAATATTCTCGACAAATTCCCCATAAGTAAGAATGCATTTATTAATATTCTCGACGATTTCCTCATAAGTAAGAATGCATTTATTAATATTCTCGATGATTTCCCCATAAGTAAGAATGCATTATTAATATTCTCGATGATTTCCCCATAAGTAAGAATGTACTTATTAATATTCTCGATGAATTCCCCATAAGTAAGAATGCAGTTATTAATATTCTCGATGAATTCCCCATAAGTAAGAATGCATTTATTAATATTCTCGATGAATTCCCCATAAGTAAGAATGCATTTATTAATATTCTTGATGATTTCCCCATAAGTAAGAATGCATTTATTAATATTCTCGACGATTTCCCCATAAGTAAGAATGCATTTATTACTATTCTCGATGAATTCCCCATAAGTAAGAATCCATTTATTAATATTCTCGATGAATTCCCCATAAGTAAGAATGCATTTATTAATATTCTCGACAATTTCCCCATAAGTAAGAATGCATTTATTAATATTCTTGATGAATTCCCCATAAGTAAGAATGCATTTATTAATATTCTCGACGATTTCCCCATAAGTAAGAATGCATTTATTAATATTCTCGACGATTTCCCCATAAGTAAGAATGCATTTATTAATATTCTCGATGAATTCCCCATAAGTAAGAATGCATTTATTAATATTCTCAACAATTTCCCCATAAGTAAGAATGCATTTATTAATATTCTTGATGATTTCCCCATAAGTAAGAATGCATCTATTAATATTCTCAATGAATTCCCCATAAGTAAGAATGCATTTATTAATATTCTCAACGATTTCCCCATAAGTAAGAATGCATTTATTAATATTCTCGATGATTTCCCCATAAGTAAGAATGCATTTATTAATATTCTCGATGAATTCCCCATAAGTAAGAATGCATTTATTAATATTCTCAATGATTTCCTCATAAGTACGAATGCATTTATTAATATTCTCGACAATTTCCCCATAAGTAAGAATGCATTTATTAATATTCTCGATGAATTCCCCATAAGTAACAATGCATTTATTAATATTCTCGACGATTTCCCCATAAGTAAGAATGCATTTATTAAAATTCTCGACGATTTCCCCATAAGTAAGAATGCATTTATTAATATTCTTGATGAATTCCCCATAAGTAAGAATGTATTTATTAATATTCTTGACAATTTCCCCATAAGTAAGAATGCATTTATTAATATTCTCGACAATTTCCCCATAAGTAAGAATGCATTTATTAATATTCTCGATGAAGTCCACATAAGTAAGAATGCATTTATTAATATTCTCGATGATTTCCCCATAAGTAAGAATGCATTTATTAATATTCTCGATGATTTCCCCATAAGTAAGAATGCATTTATTAATATTCTTGATGAATTCCCCATAAGTAAGAATGCATTTATTAATATTCTTGATGATTTCCCCATAAGTAAGAATGCATTTATTAATATTCTCGATGATTTCCCAATAAGTAAGAATGCATTTATTAATATTCTCGATGAATTCCCCATAAGTAAGAATGCATTTATTAAAATTCTCGACGATTTCCCCATAAGCAAGAATGCATTTATTAATATTCTCAACAATTTCCCCATAAGTAAGAATGCATTTATTAATATTCTTGATGAATTCCCCATAAGTAAGAATGCATTTATTAATATTCTCGACAACTTCCCCATAAGTAAGAATGCATTTATTAATATTCTCGACGATTTCCTCATAAGTAAGAATGCTTTTATTAATATTCTCGAAGATTTCCCCATAAGTAAGAATGCATTTATTAATATTCTCTACAATTTCCCCATAAGTAAGAATGCATTTATTAATATTCTCGATGAAGTCCACGTAAGTAAGAATGCATTTATTAATATTCTCGACGATTTCCCCATAAGTAAGAATGCATTTATTAATATTCTCGAAGATTTCCCCATAAGTAAGAATGCATTTATTAATATTCTCGACAATTTCCCCTTAAGTAAGAATGCATTTATTAATATTCTCGACAATTTCCCCATAAGTAAGAATGCATTTATTAATATTCTCGATGAATTCCCCATAAGTAAGAATGCATTTATTAAAATTCTCATTGATTTCCCCATAAGTAAGAATGTATTTATTAATATTCTCGATGATTTCCCCATAAGTAAGAATGCATTTATTAATATTCTCGATGAATTTCCCATAAGTAAGAATGCATTTATTAATATTCTCGACGATTTCCCCATAAGTAAGAATGCATTTATTAATATTCTCGATGATTTCCCCATAAGTAAGAATGCATTTATTAATATTCTCGACGATTTCCCCATAAGTAAGAATGCATTTATTAATATTCTCGATGATTTCCCCATAAGTAAGAATGCATTTATTAATATTCTCGATGAATTCCCCATAAGTAAGAATGCATTTATTAATATTCTCGATGATTTCCCCATAAGTAAGAATGCATTTATTAATATTCTTGACGATTTCCCCATAAGTAAGAATGCATTTATTAATATTCTCGACGATTTCCCCATAAGTAAGAATGCATTTATTAATATTCTCGATGAATTCCCCATAAGTAAGAATGCATTTATTAATATTCTCGATGATTTCCCCATAAGTAAGAATGCATTTATTAATATTCTCGACGATTTCCCCATAAGTAAGAATGCATTTATTAATATTCTCGATGATTTCCCCATAATTAAGAATGCATTTACTCTTGTGAATTTATAGCCCGGTGATAAACTAGGGGATCAATACCAATATAGGATATGCACAAAAATCTTGGATTTTATAAACAAGAACTTCCTGGGCCAGACTGCTGATGAGCCCACTAGAGACCAGAATATACTTGACCTGGGCCTTACAAGCTTAGCATCCGTATGCATCATTCCTATAGTAGCCCTCCCACTGGTCAGTTCAGACCATAAACTAGCAATTTTCTCCGTCAGAATCTAAAAACCAGCAGAAGCAAATATCGCATAATTCAAGGATGTTAAATGTACAAACATTGTGCAATTCTATGATTAAGTCTCCATATTCGTATATAACAGTGTTATCTGTAATGCTGATAATGCAAAGAGTTATGCAGATAAGTTCTGCTTCCACCTGGACAGATGTATTAATCTGGTAGTCTCAGCTAGATCCAAATGGAAGCCAGTGTGTTTTGGTTATTAGACATTAATAAACTATATAATAAAAGGAACAAGCTGGGCGGCTATGGTGGTGCAGCGGTTAGCATTGTCACCTCACAGCAAGAGGGTCCCTGGTTTGATCCTTGGCTGGGGTGCCTTCTGTGCGAAGTCTGCATGTCCTCCCTGTGGTGGCGTTGGTTTCCTCCTGATGATCTGGTTTCCTCCCACATCCCAAAGACATGCTGTAGGTGGATTGGACACTCTAAATTGCCCCTAGGTGTGAATGCATGCATGTTTGTACCTTCTGTGGAAGGTTGGGCACCGGGCTGGCAACTTGACACTGTAAAACTCCACTGCCAATCATGAGCGGACAGCTGATCTGTTGTGGCAACCCCTAACCGAGAAAAGCCAAAAGAAGAAGAAGAAGAAGAAGAAAAGGAACAAGCTCCGTAACATATAGCAAAACAAAAGACCCCCAAATTAAGAATTAATATCAGACAGCTAGATAAGGAACTAAAAAAGTGACATCAGAAAAACAATGCCTTCCCATGAACTCAGACTAGCTACAGAAGCAAAGTCATAAAAATAAGAAATAGCAGTTAGCATTCCTCATTGCTTATTCAGAATTGTGCTATCTACTCCAAGTCTAGTTAATATTGCCAACAGACTGGCAAATGGATTTGTTAGAGGGACTTTATTAGGCAGAAGCACTATGACGGATTTATTCAGGCAGAAGCACTATGATGGATCCTTATTAGGCAGAAGCGCTACAATGGATCTTTATTAGGAAAAAGCTCTACAATGGATCTTTATTAGACAGAAGCACTATGATGGATTTATTCAGGAAGAAGCGCTACGATGGATCTTTATTAGGCAGAAGCGTTACAATGGATCTTTATTAGGAAAAAGCTCTACAATGGATCTTTATTAGGTAGAAGCGCTATGATGGATTTATTCAGGCAGAATTCATTTAGACATTGGGTTGTTGCTACTTCTGTATGAAATTAGAGCAAGTAATCAGGCATAGATGGATGAACAGGGCTTTGATATAAGCAATTTTGTTAGAAGTGATGTTTCAGAGTAAGAGGTAACATTTCAGGATAATTCAGAGTTAGAAGTAACATTTCAGGATAAGGCTTTTCTCAGGCGCAACATTTCAGAATAAGGCTTTTAAGAGTAACATTTCAGAATAAAGCTTTTGTCAGAAGGATATTATGTGGCTATATTATGAGTGAGGCTTTGTCAGGATAGTAACATTGTTGAAAGTGTATGAATAGGAAGGTTGTAAGGTATACGGCTACATAGTAGAGATATTGAAGGGTGGCTATTTTCTGTTTATTTTTTTCCCAAACCCCTTTACTGAATTATCACTTGTGACATAGGCAAATTAACATTCATATAAAAGTAATCAAACTATATTAATGCAACATACTTCACATATACTGCTATATATCATAACCTAAGCAATATTCCATAAATTATTCAATTCCTCCCTTTTTTCTTAAACAAAAAACATCTTTATTAAACCTTCAGTTACAACACAGGCAATCATACATTTATATAAATGAAAACAAACCACACCGACACAATCCTAATTACAAGCATTTTACATCTTAAACCATACTGACACACTCCCAGTTGCAAACATTATACATCACTTATAATCTACCCAATCTTTCTCACTCAAACATTACATAGCTCATTTAAGTCCTGCTGCCTTGCATGTATTGTTCCCATAATTCCCATTATGAAGTTTGCTCCTAAACCTTTCTAAAGATCTCAGTTGCAGTTGTTTTATCTCTGTTACTATATTCACCACTTCCGGTATAGTTGGTTTAGATTTTGATTTCCATTTTCTAGTAATTGCTTTTTTTGGCAGCCACCATTATTTGGCATGGTAAAGTAGGCAGCGTAAGTCATGTGACTGTATAGCTCTGCTTAAGAAAATGCAGAAGTTTTCAGAACAGCGTCAGGCTGTAAATCATCGGCTAGATAGAAAAGATACTTTCCTACATGATGCAATCAACAGAAAGGCAGCTGTCAGCCAGATGGGGAAAGGAATGTTACTGGACATGGGACATTTAAAAGCAGTATGGTGAAATGGGGACCAAAACTTTATTGGATTTGGAAGATACAAGAGTCAGGTACTTTGTAGATGGAGAATGTGTGCTTACTGATTAAATATGGGAAATGTGATAACATTTTAAGAAAGCTTTGAGTAATGTACTGAACAGGGAGTTGCCTTCAAGTGATGAAGAATTGATGAATGCTGCATATTTTTATACATGAAAAACATCCATAGCTTGTCATGATTTAGATTACTTTTGGTGATTATTGTGAAGCTACTGCTACCTGTTGAAAATAAAACTGCTGAAATGTGCCTTCGGCCTCCAAAAGATTCTTTTTGATATCTAACATTTGGTGAGTCAGCCAGGAGCTCGATGGATGTAATAGTAAATTTTCCCAGGGTTAGCCAAGAAAATCACATGGAGCACCTCCAGATGCCCACATGAACAGAAAGGCAGTTCATTTATTGTCAGGAAAGAACTTCAGTGGGATCCACACATGGACATCCAAATCAAATGAGATGGGAAGACAGGAACTATTCTATGATTCACCTATAGGGCTCTAGGTTTGACAACTGCCATAGGACAGTGGTTTGAAACAGCTGTACTAAGCTTGCAGAAGGCTGTTTTCTCACAGGGACAAGACTGAAGAAAAGGCATGGGAATATATTAAAATGTTATCTCCAAAGTTTAAAGGATGTAAAAATTAATTCATATGCCTTACAAGTACGAAACGTGTTTCTGAAACATATATTTGAAAAGTTTCAGGCAATAAATAAGTATACTTTAGGTACTAGTAAGAACAAAGCTAATTGCATAGCTACATTTATGTGTATAATGATTTTATGAAAGAGGTACAACATTTTATATTTCCTCGTGCAGATGACACAGGGTGGCTACGATGGTGCAGCGCTTAGCATTGTTGCCTCACAGCAAGAGGTTCTCTGGTTCAGTTCTAGGCTGGGGTGCCTTCTGTGTGGAATCTCCATGTCATCCCTGCAGTCATGTGGGTTTCCTCTGGGTACTCCGGTTTCCTCCCACATTCCAAAGACATGTAGTAGGTGGAATGGACACCCTAAATTGGCCCTAGGTGAGAGCATGTGCATGAGTGAGTGGTGCAAATGAACTAGCACGGCAGGGCTAGCCACCCAGTGGTGTAAATCTTGGATCGAGATTATTGTCACTGTAGAAGTGACACCCCGGCCCCATGTGCAAAATGGGAAAAAGGGTTGAGGATGGATGGAAGGAAGGAAGGACGGATGGATGGATGGATGACACAGAACAAAAACCCGTCTGCAGGAACAGCCATTTACATGTTAACAACTGTCAGTATTTTTCTCCATTAGCCGACACACAAACGTTACTGCAAGCAACAAAAATATGCTCAAGGCCATGGATTCCAGAAATGTGTTGGAAGATTTAAGGGCAGACTTAGGTAAGACTAAAGCCATATATAAGCATATGAAGTTAATGATGTTATAGAGATAAGTTTGACAACAGTAAATAATAATATTAAGAATTTTCCAAAGCAGCACAAAGTGCTAGAAATCCAAATAATAATGTATTTAAAGGGGCTGAAGCAGATATAAATGTAGCTAAAAATAAACGAGGCATAACAGAAAAAAGCAAATGTAGGAACAGAACCTGTAGGTGAACCAAAACCTGTCTTTGTTCAGACCCCCTTGACTACCACTGACCATGTAAACTGAAAGGCTAAATTGTTTAAAACAATTCTCTCATGGGATAGGCAGAAATTACCCTCGCAAAATATGGTAGCATTTGAGAAATGTATTATGAAAATTGGAGGGGGAGATGAAAATTGGAGGGGTAGAGTTAACACATTGAAGTGCATATCAAGGCTATAATGAGTGTTGCCACTGATAAGTCAGTGACACCTTCCTGGGAAGTGGGTGAATCACAGGGTAGGTTACAAGCAGTTATGCAGGTGTACTCATGTAAGAAATGTTTTGACTCTAAGAGATAGGATGGGTTCAGAATAACATCCCTGGATGACTGGGTGGATGCAGCTAATCAGTTTGTTTCATCATGGTGTTTGGTACATAGTACTAATGAAAGTCAGCTGTTCTCCGAACAGCATGAAATTATAATACAGGAAAAAGGAATGCCCTGCGTATTATGCAAATTCGTTAAAACAAAATAAAATCAGCAGGAGGAGGAAGAAAACCAAGACAGAGATAAGAAGAATAAAACTGAGACGGGACAGACAAGATATGCAACGCAGGAATAGCCAGCAGGAGCAAGAAACACACCCAGAAAACAGAGAATTGCAGCAGTGTACGCTGATGGGCCAGTCAGATTATTGTAAGGAGTACCCCGAATACTGTGCACATTCTAGGGCACACCCACTGAGTCCTCACCTTCTGAAGGGGGAAGTTGATGAGGTAATCAGCCAGACAACCCATGCTAACTGCAACAGAATAGTCAGAATGGATTCTAGGACACAACTGAGGGTTAAATATTCTCATTTGTCTGAACTGCAAACTCCCACAGTACCGCCAGCATCAGAAGTGGAGGATGGTAAGTTAGAAAGAGCAATTCAGATATTGCAGGGAATGTAGAATCAGGTGAACAGTCAGGAAGTCTTACTGAAAAATGATATTGCTCAGATAGTTCTGCCTGATGGGGTACAGTCACTCTTCTATCATGTCTAGCACCCTTGTCCATGGAAATGGGTGGGAGACCATTTGTGTCAGCTAGGGCAGAGGGGAGAGACTGAAAAATATCTGACTGACACCAGGGCATCAGTGTCAGTTACCCCTTATTCCACAGGGGCACCAGTGTCAGTTACCTCTCATTCCACAGGGGCATCAGTGTCAGTTACCCCTCATTCCACTGGGTCATCAGTGTCTTTTACCCCTCATTCCACCGGGGCATCAGTGTCAGTTACCCCTCATTTCACAGGGGCATCAGTGTCAGTTACCCCTCATTTCACAGGGGCATCAGTGTCAGTTACCCCTCATTTCACAGGGGCATCAGTGTCAGCCCTCGTTCTTTCTTCAGGAAAAGGCTGGTGGTGAGACTGCTATTGGGATTTGCTGCACTCCTTATAAGAGTAAACTGTTATCATTACATTTAAATATCCAGAAGGGAACTGAGAAAAGGCACAAAGTGTTCATTTATTATAAACCCCCATGCTACTAATATACTAGGAATGGATGTTTTGACTGCATTAGGAATAGTCATTGATGTTAATAATGCAGGTTTGTGGAATCAGAGACATGCTGAAGTGTGAACTGTCACTGATATTTGTAGATCAGAATGCAAGTGAAGTGCGCTGTATCTTTAAGAAGCATGTCAAGGCTGTACATGCACGTATAAATTCCACACACGTGCACTCCCTAGTGCCATTTTGTAAGAGCAGCCAGAGAGAGAGCATGTATGATCATAGTAGTTAGTTTGTATGTAAGTTAATTAAATTAAAGTCAGTAAACTTCTATAGTGATGTGTTTGTATAAAATAAAGCTGCTTGAACAGAACCCAAGAAGACTCTTCTATTGTGTCCAAAGTAGGAGAGTGACATGGTGTCAGAAATGGGATAGAAGAGAATAAGATCCAGAGCCATGAGGTACAGAGATGACAGTGAAGGTAAAACTAACAGAAACGAGCACAAGAAGAGCCAGAAAGGAATCAAAGCTAATGAGAAGCGGCACAAATGGTTTATTTAGTAGAAAACACAAAACGGGGCATTACAAGGGCACAAACACATTACCGAGCAAGCAGAAGGCACGAAAAGTTTGCTGGCCAAAAAAGAAGTGTTTAAAATAAAGGTATTTGATGAAATGATTAACAGTAAAGCAAAATGAGCATGTTTAGAGTAAAACGAGCACAAGAAAAGTACGCTGGCATGAAAAGGGCTTAAACGAGCAAAATGAGTATAATAAGGGCAAAAAGGGCACGTTAAGCAAAAATAAAGCAAGGCAACTGCATGTGCTAAGGCAAAGTGCTATGTTTTGGCATAACTACAACTTCGTATTGTATCAAGGGCATAACTAAAGTTATTCAAAGTATCTCAAAGTGTGTAAAAGTATTTACAATGTATGCTTATTACTGTGCATGTATTTTAAAGAGTTTATTGTGTGCGAAGTGCAACTATTTCATGAGATACAGTCAAAGTACAGCCATTTCGAAAAGTTTCTTGTGCTGGGTGTGTCTATTCCCAAAGTGCCACCATTACAGAATGTTTTTGGCACTGTAAAGAGTTGCCTAGCTAGGTACCATCATTTTGGGGACATTTCAGTGTGCTGTATACAGTTATTTGCAAAGTGCAACTACTTCGAAATGTTACTGAGTTTTGGGCAAGAGAGGTCCAGTTTATTCACATTGTGCAGTTATTTGATATGTTTCTTACACTGATAAGAGGTGATTTATTGCAAAACAATTTTGCAAGAGTGTTTAGGTGCCCGAGAAGTTTATTTCGCAAAGTCCAATTATTCAAAGGTACTACGAGTTTGTTCATTAGCATTATTTTGAAAAGCCCAAAAGGTATAAATTCAGAAGCACAAAGGCATTTTGGACAAAGTTACAAATACTGGCATAAGTTTCTGACATATGTGCATGAGTGTATGTTTGTGCTCATTTGCAAAACCCTTCACTAGTATGTGTTAATATGGCAGATGGATTTTGAAAGCCCTTACCACTTGTATTTGATCAGAATATTGCAGAGAAATGGAGAATATTTGAGCAAGAGTATGATATATTTATACAGGCAGCTTATGCAGATAAAGATGCACAACCAGGGCATTCATTTTGCTAAACCTAGCTGGGTCAGAGGCCATAGAAAGAGAGCATTCATTTCTGTATGTACCTGCAGTATATGAAGAAAGTGAAAACCATCATATTGTTGTACAAGCTGAATCAAGGGAAGACCCTGAGTGTTTGAAGTACAAGTTCAGAGAAATGTGTGACCCCCAGACAAATATTACATTAGAGAGGCATTTGTTTTACATGACAGATCAGAAACCAGGGGAAACATTTGCAGCTTATATAACTGACCTGAGAAACAAAGCTAAAACGTGGTGGTTTGGTGATTTAAAAGATGAGCTGATAAAAGAGAGGCTTGTGTGTGGTATTAACAGTGCTGCTGTGAGAAAGATTTTACTTCAGGACAGTGATTTAACATTGAGCAAAGCCATAAAGATTTGGCAAATCCATGAGGTGACAGAAAAACACACAAGTATGCTTGTGAGTGACAAGAGCATGGTTTCAGTTGGCTCCAGAGCAAATGTAGATAGTATGCAACACATGGCAGACAAAAGTAAGCCCAAGCACGTGACAGCTACGAGGTTTCCAGGGAAGACATTTAGCTTTCCAGCAAGTTCTAAGAAGAAAGCACGCTCCAGCTCAATGCAGTACAAGCATGAATCAGTAAAACCCAAGTCTAGCTGTATTGTTAACTGTCGCAATTGTGGTGCTAATCAAGAGTCTAAAAGAGAAATGCTTAGCATTTGGTCAGCAATGTTACAAGTGTAAAACATGGAACCATTTCCAAAAGGTTTGCAAATCAATGAAGCCTCACACAGTTGGAAAGAAAGGTCACACAAAGAAGCAAGTTGATCAAGTAGAGCCGAAGCAGACAGCTTTCTATGTAGATGGTGTATCAGTGCTTGATGAAAGAGTTGATGCAATGAACTTATTAACAAGAAGCGAGGTGTTTTGTTCTGTCCAGATTTATGGAAAATCCACAGAGCTTAAAGTAAACACTGGTTCAAAGTGTAATGTTGTATCAGCAGACACATTTGCTAAAGTGAGAACTAACGAACATCTCAATGTAGCCAGTAGCGAGAGACTTGTTGCTTATGGGGGTGAAGAAATTCAAACTGAAGGTTCAGTGATGCTTTCATGTTATTTGGCCGAGAGCTGTTACGCAAGCAGTGATGTCTGACAGGGTGTGTGTTAATGTGTAATTGACAACCAGCCAGGGGTGTTATGAGGCCTGACATCCCAGGCGGAGGGCCTCTACACCACTGGAAGGACATTAATTATACATTAACACACACCCTGGAGGGCATTATTGTGCTTAGAGAATGGGCTCACAGTACAATTTTAGTTCATAGGTTCATAGTTTAGTACTAAGCTAACTGCCCTTGCGAGCCATTTTAAGCTTAGCCAATTATCCCTTGTGAGACTCAAACCTTGCACCTTGTGTTTGTAAGGCAAACACCTTAGCCATTAAGCAACCCTCCCAACCCAATTGTGTTTTACTTGCTTATTTTTTTTTAAGTACTATATTATTTTTTTTATATATTTTTAATGTAAAATAGTTCCTCCGCCTAATGTTTTAAACTTGCTGTAGTATATGCTAATGGTGTAGAGGGAAGCATTTTACATCAATAATACATAAATAAATGAGTGCTTAAAAAATAACTAAGTAAACAACAATTTTACATACAGACCATTCTCTCTCTCTCTCTCATACACACATACACAGCTTCTTCTGCTTTCACACACACACACACACACACACACACACACACACACACACACACACACACACACACAGTCTCCCCTGCATTTATGCACACATTCATTCATACATGATCGGTCTCACTCTTTTTCTGTCTCTCACACACACAGTTTCCTCTGCTTTCATACACGTGTTCACACACACAAGATCGCTCTTACTCTCTTGAGTTCTCAAACATACACACAGTCTCCTCTGCATCCATACATGCATTCAGTGACACATGATCGCTCTCACTTTCTCTCCAAATCTCTCAATCTCACACACACACACACACACACACACACACACACACACACACACACACAATCTCTCTCTCTCTTTTTTTTTACATTTTACACTCACTAAACACCAGAACCGCTGCTTAATGAGCGTAAAATAATGGCAGACATTATTTTTTTTCCAGTCCGAGCTTGATATGCTGCTGTGAAATGACGGACTCATTTTTAACCGGGCATTACTTGCACATTAATACCTTGCTGTAGAACTTACATTCTCCAATCAGTGTATTGATGTACAGGTTGCCCATTTTCTAAAACTTGTTATTCTATGTAGTCCGAAGACCATAGCAATCTTTACTGGGTCTCAAATATAGTTTAAGAATGAATCTGCTTTCTTTTGCTAAAGAAGTCCATCAGGTAAGTGCATTTCTGAGTTCTAATTTTTCTGTAGCCATTTTATCAGAATATGCTGAGGTTTTTGATGACAAATTAGGCAAACTTCCAGTTGTGTATTCCATAAAGTTAGATTTTGAAGTCACTTCAGTAGTCAGACTAGCAAGAAGAGCTCCGATAGCTATGCAGGATAAAGTTAAGGTTCAGCTGGATGAAATGGTGCAGCAAGGTGTGATTTGTCCAGTCACAGAACCAACTGGATGGGTGTCATCTATAGTAGCAGTTCACAAAAAAGGCTCAGATTAAATCAGAATACGTATTGAACCAAGAGATCTGAACAAAGCATTAACGAGACTGTATCTTCTAATGCGCACAGTCAAAGAGGTTGCAGCCTTAATACCGAATGCTACTGTTTTCTCTGTCTTGTATGTAAAGAGTTCATTTTGGCAAGTGATACTTGATCGTAAATCTTCATTTCTAACTACTTTTAGTCCTCCATTTAGCAGATACAGATTCCTAAGTATTCCATTTGGAATAAATTCTACAAGTGAAGTCTTCCAGCTTGCAATGGAGCAAATTTTTGGGTTATCCTTGTACCACAGTTGTAGATGATTTATTGGTTGGAGGCAATGATGAAACAGAGCATGACAGAAACCTCAAGAAAGTTCTAGACAGAGCATGTGAAGTAAACTTGAAACTCAATCCCCTGAAGTGCAAATTCAGACTACCAGAAGTTACATACATCATTTTTTACACGAGTACAGGCTTGAGACCAGAACCGTAAAGGCTTGAGACTAGACCTGACCAAGCAAGCAGCTATTCTTGAGATGTCACCGCCAGATAATGTACAAGCTCTACAATGTTTTCTAGGTATGGTCAACTATTTAGGCAAGTTTATACCAGATTTCAGTGAGTTGACAGCACCTTTAAGACAACTAATGCACAAAAATGTTACTTGGTCACAGATGGAACAGCACCAGAAGGCATTTGAAGACCTTAAGCAGCAAATTGCCATCCCACCTACATTAAGATACTATGATGTGAACAAACCAGTTATTCTTTCCTGTGATGCTTCACAATTTGGTTGAAGTGCAGTTACACTTCAAGAGAGCAGACCAGTAGCCTATGCATCTAGAACACTAACCCAAACTGAGATGCAGTATGCTCAGATTGAGAAGGAGCTTTTGGCAATAGTATTTGCATGTTCTAAGTTTCATGCTTATATTTATAGTCAAGCTATTCAGATTGAAACTGATCACCAACCTCTAGTTACTATTCTAAAGAAGGCTATGCATTCAACTCCAGCGAGATTACAAAGAATGATGCTCAAATTGCAAAAGTACAATTTCAAAATGGTCTACACGAAAGGTAAATTGCTCTATCTGGCTGATACCTTACCCAGATTGCCCAGAAATATGACAGACCAGCTTCACGCAGATAATTTTGACTTTGAAGTGATGTCAGTGTATAATTTTTCTACCACTAGACTTGATGAGTTGAGAGATCACATTCAGACTGATCCAATTTTGCACAATCACTACATTAATGTTGGATGGCTATCAAAGCAATCTAGTGTACTACCTGAAGTGCAAACCTGTTTTGCGTACAGAGATGAATTGTTGATGGAAGATGGCATTATTTTCTAAAATTGTTGTTCTTGATTCCTTACAACAAGAATATATCCAGATGTTGCATCATGGTCACCCAGGATCCGCATCCACTAAGAGAAGAGCGAAATAATTAGTATTTTGGTCTTCATTACCAAAAGCAATAGTACTAGACCACATTTGCAAAGAGAACCACTTCAGCTAAGTCCAGTTCCTATACTACCATGGTCAACAGTTGCAGCTGATATCTTTGAGTGGAACAATTGACACTAATTGGTTTTGGTAGACTCTTATTCAAACTGGTTTGAGATTGATCTACTACCTAACCTAATATCCACTGCTGTTATTATTAAGTTGAAACATCATTTCTGAGTCCATGGTAGTCCACATAAAGTTCTTTCTGACAATGGTACTCAATCTACCAGCCAGTTGTTTCAGAAATTTGCAAAAGAATGTGACTTTGTACATGTCACTAGCAGTCCTGAATATCCACAGCCAAACGGTCAAGCTAAACATGAAGGTCAAAGTGTGACAATACTGATGTGTTCCTGAATTTGCTTAATCTCAGAAACATACCCCATGTTGATATTCTTGGCTTACCTGCTCAAAGACTACTTTCCAGGCAAACTAGAACTATGCTATCTATTACTTCCAGTTTATTGAAGCCTAAGCCTAAGAACAATAAAACCATCAAGGCTCAGTTGGTTAAGAAGCATAAAATGCAGAAATCTAGCTGCAACAGACTGAGCAGATAACTTCGTCAATCGAGGGAAGGACAGACCGTATGAGTCCAGACAACAAAAGGTTTTGATTGAATGGGAACGATTACATGCATCTGTGCTGAGCCAAGATCCTACCTGGTGTGGAATATAGGAGGAACGGTAGACATCTTCTTCCTGTACCAGACTCATCCTCACAATCACAACATTGTTTCTGTGATGCAGACTTCAAACCTAAGAGTGAATCAGACACTGTTCCCATACCGGAATGTGTTCAAAATTCTGATTCATTGTAGAGAATGTTCCAGACATTCCATAAGTCAAATATTTTGCAGACACAATTCCAGTTGCTAAATCTAATTCCCAGTTTTATGTCACACGATATGGACAAGTATCAAAGTCTAGTGTGAAATACGCAGCAACATAGACTTGATTGTATAAATATATACATACATATATATATATACATATATATATATATATATATATATATATATATATATATATGTGTGTGTGTGTGTGTGTGTGTACTTAGTATTGTGTAATGCATGACATAGAATTACCTGTGATTTTTGCATGCTAAATAGACTCCTAGCGTTGTCTGATCTATTTATCAAAGAGGGAGGATGTCGATGAGAGTGCAAGAGATGTGCGCTGTACGTCAAGCCTGTACATGCACATATAAATTCTGGGTCTATATTATATTCTTGAAAACCGACGATGTTGAATCTGACATTTTCGACACGAGAATATTGAACGCTCAGAATCTAGAGCTTGTAAACGGAAATCTCTGTAAGGGGAGATTTCCATTTACTGCAATGTAGTGCGGTCTCGGAGTTGGTATATTTAAGTAGCGGGGGTGTGGGGGGGTGCAGGGGGGCAAGCCCCCCTTCTTAAACCTGTTAGGGTACTTTTTTTTTTTTTTTGTCTTTTTATAAGGTCGATGTTTGAAGACATTGACCATATGGTGTCGACCATATGTTGTTCGATGTTTTCAAATGTCTATCTTATAATATAGACCCTAAATTCCAGACATGTACGATCTCTAGTGCCATTTTGTAAGGGCAGCCAGAATGAGAGCATGCTTGATCGCAGTTGTTAGTTTGTATATGAGCTACTTAAGTTAAAGTCAGTAGACCTCTATAGTGATGTGTTTGTATAAAATAAAGCTGCTGACTCTTCTATTGTGTCCAAAGTAGGAGAGTGACAACATTCCTAAATGTGACACTGACGCAGAAGTACTGTGTGTCTGCAGGATCTCAGGTGCTTTTGGATTTACAACAACAATATCTCCATTTATGAGCAGTACATCGATTTGATTGTGGGCATGTACAAGTCTTTGAAATTCAGATTATGCATGGAAGTCTTCCACTGTATTAAAGGAACTACAATATTCCCAGAGATGGGAGAAGCAAGGGGCATTGAAAAGGGCACATCCCCTTTGAACTCTTCTATCTGACCTGTAAGAAAAAATTATGGGACTTAAAGAACGGCAATAGATTTGTGCTCGGTAAACAAGTTCAACCAGAAACAGCACATCTTGTATAAGCAATACCAGAGGTCATGGCTAGACCGTCTCTCACATCAAGGTATGTTTTGGCTTAGATGTAGCTAATGAATTTTTTTCAATACCTTTGGCTCCAGAGTTATTCCAGAGGTTTGCCTTCACATTTGAGAACCAGTAGTATTTAATGAAGAGGCTATCTCAGGGATTTCTTTCTTTCTCTGTTTTTCCCGATATGTTATCGGGAGGATTTCTGAACCTTTACATCTGGGAGACAAGATAATACACTGCACAGATGATACAGTGATCCAGACAGAAACAGAAGAGTGTTTAGAAATATTACATCTGCTGTGCATGTCTCTCAGCCCAGCAGGACTCAGGCCGATTCCTGACAAGGCAAAGTTGTTACAAACAGAAGTATGCTTCTTGAGACTACAGGTATCAGGACAGGGCATGACTATAAGTACCAAGTGAATCAAGGCCATTCAATGAGTACTCCAGCCATTAACAGTAAAGGATTTGCAGAAATTTTGGGGACTTACTAAGTACTGCAGAGATTTCATAGAGGGATATGCAGAAATAGTTCAACCCTTCTATGATTTATTAAAGGGTGAATTGCCGGTACAAACACTTTTAGAACGAAACTCAGAAGCAGGAAAAACATTTAAAAACATGAAACAAGCTTTCTGTTACAAAGTGAATTTGTTAATACCAGATTCAACTCCCCTCTTTTCACATGCAAGCAGTGGATGATGCTCACAGTATTATTAATATAGTATGTAGTATTAATGTAGTATTGTTACAAAAATGGTCTAATAAGTTATACCATGGGCAACAAGCAGTTCTAAGGCCTGTAGGACGTTTTAGTAGGAAGTTAGCATCAGAAGAGAAAGGGTTTACAGACTGTTGCAAGACACTTTTAGTAAGCCACCGTGGAATGAAACAGACCAGGCACATTGTGGGTTTTGGAAATTATTAATTTATTTATTTATTTATTTATTTAACATTTGTTTACTGGGAAAGTCCGACATGGAACGAGCCAATTTTCAGCAGAGAAACACCAGATGAATGTCTTTAATAATACAGACCCCACATGCTTCTTTAAAGACCTTAAAGAGTCCTAGAACAGACATTAGTTCTATGTGATTTTCAGAATGGTTGTTTTAAAGAAAAATTAGTGCAGGTAGAGGTTGGGTAGAAATATTATTTGTCGAAGTTGTTAAAATGTGAATGACTTTCACGTGACTGTGTGGAACACTGAGTGACAGGAACTGTCACCATATAAGAGTGATTACCAACCAAACTCAGAGAATATTTATGTTGATTGTTCAAGGTTCTGGTGGGAGGGCATGTTTCACCCAGGCTATGCTGCATATTTTCCCACCAGAGATCATACAGTTTATGTAAAGCTGCCTGGGTCCCTGTCTGCTCCAACAGCAGATTTAGAAGCAGTTCTTGGTACCCTGTAGCATTGCAGAGGATCTGCAAACATATTTTCTGGCAGCGCATATGTGGTTATGTCTCTCACTCAGCACTTGAATGTATGGAAAAAAGAGGAACTGTAGAAGATGCTGGTAAAAATGTACAGCTAGTACAGGTAGTGGAACAGCTACCTTTTGCAATCTCAATATGTAAAATAAAAGCACTTCAATCTGTTGAACAAAATGATTTTTAAAGGTAACGCAATAGTAAATGAAGCCAAGCATGCAGCTATGCATATGCATGTAACTGTATGAAGTGGAAAGGTAAGAAGGTAGGTACTGCAAGTCTCTATGGTCTCTAGTTCTTCCAGCTGCTCCACTACAAAAGACCAGACTGTGCCTTGTCTGAACTCCAGATGTTTTAAAAATCCTTGTTAAAAGCTACTGCAGGGTTAAGTAACTAAGGCATATCACATAGCTGGACTCTACCCACTAAACTTTGTTCCGAGAAGTGTAATGCACCACTTCTACACAAATATTTATTTCTATGATTAGTTGTAGGCCTTAACTGACTCCGCTACCTATGTTGTCCCAACTAATGTGTCCTGATAGCAATTTCTTCCTTAACTCACGTTCCTTACTTCTCTACCGTATGTGTATACTCTTCAACCATTCTCTCTTAGAGCACATTTGTTGCATTAAGGGCTCATTTGCCATTTTTTCTGATTGCTTTTTTGTGTTGTACTAACTTGGGGGGGCCTGCTCAGCTTCACCATGCTACATGTGGCTTCAATTTGCTCCCCACCGTACCCCCATTCTCATACACCCCATATTATCACATTTATGCTTACTTAACCACTCCCACAGTCTGCATCACTGGTAATCAACCATCCAATTAAAACTAAATACATCATTATTCCTATTATACCACTCAGTTGGCCTTCTGCCAATAAGATTCTTTCTCTGACCTTAACAAAGCTTATTCAGCAGGCCTAGCCTATGTTCTAGAATTAGACACCCACCCAAACTCAACTTATCCTCCCAAAAAATTCTGACATCTTAAATCCAGCTAACTTATACTCTTTTTGTCTAAACTTCAAATCTTATTCTCATAACTCATAATTTATTGACCCCACTATCCAGGCAGTACGACATTATTATATTCTAGAACCTCTTAGCAACAAAGTGCATTCTCTTTTCTAGTTAATACATCCCCACCAGCAACCCTCCTTACCTAACATTCAGACAAACTCAGTGGTAACCAACCAATGACAACACTTCCTCATAATTAGCTTAGTAACTAGACATAATCCGGAAAGCTCAAGTCAGGCCTGGCATCCAACCTGTGACCCCGAGGGTGACAAGACTAAAAAGAAACAACGTATTTGTCCAGATAAAATCACTTCAGCTTAAGGAGCTAGGAGAGTCTGTCTCTGTCTCTCATTGATACCCTCCCTGTACGAGGAATAAAGATGCCTTGTTGAAGTTTCAACTATTTTATTCAGCTGCCCCCCCACACACACACACATACACCCCCGGTACATTATTTATGCCAACACTGAGATTGCATTATAGTGAAGAAAAGGGTAAATTCCCCAATCCCCACTGCACCACAATCTAAACAGAAGTACTTACATGGGGAATTTACCCTTCTCACCACTGTAGTGCAATGCTGGACTTGGTATATATAACATGCAGGGGTTGGGGGCTGGGGGGCTTGCCCCCGGCAAAAATGTAGAATTGTTTTTGTTTTTTGTTTTTTTTTAATTTGAAGTTTTTGGAAACTTGACCATATTGTCTCCACCATATGAATTTCGAGATTCCGAAAACTAGATGATATGATATAAATCCATATATGTGTAATGACAAAAGACCAGACCCTAGCTGTTTTGGTGCTGCTTCAATCATATCCAGAAAAGTACCTCAGTTACAGTTGAGCATTGTATGAATTCTCATATTGTAGATGACAAGAGTCCCAGATAGGTTGTGTCTCACATCACATTAGGTGGGTGTACTCACATATGGATTGCAGCAGTTTACACCCCCCCCCCACACCCTCCTCTGTCTCTCTTTCACATAAAACTTGACAACATATGTTTCCTAAAGGCATACATAAGACCACAATTATTCTTAGGCATACATAACAACACAGTTATTCTTAGGCATACATAACAACACAGTTATTCGTAGGTGTACATAACAACATAGTTATTCTTGGGCATGCATAACAACACAGTTATTCTTGGGCATACATAACAACACAGTTATTCTTGGGCATACATAACAACAGAGTTATTATTGGGCATGCATAACAATACAGTTCTTCTTGGTGATTTCAGTATTGATGCTGTTGGGAAAGACTCTCTGCCTCTGAATTTAGCAAGGCCCAAGTAGTACAAGGTCATACTCAAACCAAAACAAGAACTGTCTCTAACTCTGCACTTGACCTAATAATAGCCAACATATAAAAAAGGTGCCTTCACACTGAAATACTCCTCAATGTTCTGAGTGACCACTCACCTGTTAAATACATTTGGTCATTCAGGACATATAAAAACCCTCCTCAAATAATTGAAGGAAGATCTTTCCCTAATAATAAACTACCAAATCTCAACACCCCACTGACTGCTATAGCTTGGGACTCCCCTTTATGCCATGTCTGAACCTACCTCTGCTTTGTAATTTTCAACTCAAAACTGACCACAATTTAGAATACAATGTACCACCTTATTAAAAAAGGGCTTAGATCACACAGCTGCCCATGGATTTCAGTGGACATTAAAAACAAAATTAAAACCAGAGATTCAGCCTGGAAGAACAAGAAAAGGAACCCTGACAATACAGAGCTCCACCAAACTTTTCTGAGTTTAAGGGGGAAAAAAACAAGAATTGCAACAAAACCTGCAGAATCCTTGTATCTTAAACAGAAATATGAAGCCAACTGGTCTACACACAATTAGTTTTGGAAATAAATAAATGCTTAACAGGAACATTAAATAACATGTCAGCTACCAAAACTGAACCCTTAACATTGAATCATTCCACCTTTGCTAATGATTAATTTCATTTTTGCAATCCACCATAACCAACATAATGAAAGCCTTTCCAGCGATTTACTCCCCCAGCAATGAAGAACAAGGACCTTTATCCCCTGACCTATACCCTTTATCCTCTTATGCAACAACCTTTCATTTTCCTGAAATTTCCTTAAAGCAGACTAAGTCTCTCCTTCTCAAACTCAGCAATTAAGGATATAAATCTAACAGTCTTCATCCCACAAACCTAAGGGTTGCAGCTGAAAAAAAACACTAAACCCCTTATTCATATCTTTAACCTCTCTCTCACCTCAGGCACTGTCCTACCAGCCTCCAAACAGTTATAAACCCTCTACCCAAAGTAATTTCTCCTAATGCATTGAAGGATTATAAACCTATTTCTACCCTGTGTCCTATTACCAAAATATTGTAAAAACTTTTATACAAGCAACTACATGACTACATTAACACCTATGGTCTATTATGTGATGTCCAGCTTGGCTTTTACAAGGCCTTCAGTACCGTTACTGCCCTGGTAATGGCCACTGATATCATTTATTGCAATCTGAATAAGGGACTTATTACTACAGATCTCTTTGTTGACATGACAAGGTCTTTTGAAACAGTATACCCTTCTTCTCAACAAACTCAAAAGATTCAACTCTGCAAATAACACTATCTGTTGATTTTGCAGAAATCTAAAAGACAGAACCATCCAAGTCCATAGCAATGTCTAATCCCCTACTGCTGGTAAACTTCATACGGGTGTACCCCAAGTGTCTGTGCTAAGTCCTCTTATCTACTACAGGTGTACCACAACGGTCATAGGTGTACCAAAGGGGTGACAGGTGTACCACAAGGGTCTGTGCTAGGCCTCTTCTCTCCTCTCTGTATAATGATGTCACCCTAGAATTACCAAACCTTAAATTAATAATCTATGTGGATGATATGCTGCTCCTACAACCCAGTACTAGCCACTCTGACCTGCAAACCAAGTTACATGACAATTTCACTCAGTTATGCACCTGGCCCACTACTAACAAACTAACTAACCCAAAGAAAACCAATGTCATCAGCTAAGAAATTACCCACTATCCCTCCTATTCTTTTAAGAGTTCTTAATGGTAACATAATAGCTAATGTCACTGAACAGAGGTACCCAGGCCTAATACCTGACCCTACCTTTTCCTTTACTACACACACACACACACACACACACACACACACACACACACACACACACACACACAGGCATGCACACATGCACGCGCGCATGCACGCACACACGCACACATGCACACACACAAACACACACACATGCACGCACACACACACGCACACACACCCACATACGCGCACACACACACACACACACACACACACACACACACACACACACACACACACACACACACAAACACACACACAGATTTTGTAACTAAGAAAGTCCTTTCTCAATTAAAACCATGTTTGAAGATCAGTCACCTCCTTTCACCTGCTACTGACGGGTATTTGCTAAAAATATTTTAATACCCAAACTTGAATATAGCCTTCCTTTATTCATTATTCATTTAGCCCACAATACTCACAGAATGCAGACTGCTTAGAACAACATCTTCAGATTGATTCTATTACCAGACCCCAAGATTCACCATTGCAATATGCTACAAAATTCCAAATGGCATTAATTGTCTCATAGAACTACTTTACTTCTAAATACTCTTAATTTACAAGGTGCTAAAAACTGTCTCTGCCCCCCCACCCCTGTAAAACTAAAACCTCCTTTTCAAGAGAACCCTTATATACTCAGATGTACACAGACAACAATTACATTCTAATATGCCCTACATTTAAAAGTGGTATAGGTGAGACAAACTTCCCTAGACTGGGACATGCTACCTGGAATCATCTTCCTCCAGACATCAAAAATCTAAAAACCATTAAAAACTTAAAAGGTGCACTTAAAAAGCATCTCTTTACTGAATCTACCTGCACTTGTTACCGTGACAACGGTTAAGTAACTTACCATCCACTATAATGAATACTAGAATACATTTAACAAACTTTTCTCAGCCTCTAAATGTGGTATCTTATATGCAAATATTTCACAAGTATATGTTGGAGTTTATGTATTATATGTATGACTACACAGTATTCTATGCACACCTTAGCTTGCATTTTGCATATACCTTTTTTTCCAATGCACTCTGACTGGATCTTTTAAAGTTACCATATCTGCATTCAGTAATACTACATTCTGAATTTTGCTGTGAACTCATTTTGTTTATAATAATGCTGACTGAAAGACCATGATGCATTTTCTGCCCTTTGAACTTGGGTTATGGCTGCAAAGAGTCAATAGACCAGTCAACTTACCCAGTGAACAAATAGTTCTGCTTAGAAGGAATGCAGAACATTTCCAGTACAGTGGTGGGCCTTAAACTGTTAGCTAGATGTAACAAACAACTGGGAGGGTGGCCTAATGGTTAAGGTGCTTGCCTTACAAACACAAGGTACAGGGTTTGAATCTCACAGGGGATAATTGGCCGGGATTAAAATGGCTTGCAAGGGCAGTTAGCCTAGTACTAATCTATAAACCTCCTATGACTCTATGAACCTATGAAAGGTAGTTGTCAGTCAGATGGTGAAAAGAGGTTTACTATGCATGGGGCATTAAAAGGCAGTATGGTAAAATGGAGAACAAAATTTTATTAGATTCTGAAGGCATGGGAGCCAGGAACCTTGTAGATGGAGAATGTGTGTTTATTGGTTAAATTTGGTAAATGCGATAAAAGTTTAAAAAGTATTGGATAATGTACTGGATATGGATTTCCCTTGAGCTGATAAAGAATTGGAAATGCTGCATATTTTTATGCACAAAAATAACAACGTATTGTTATATTTTATTTTTGCTTTTAGTGATTATCATGATAATGTCAGGGCACGATGCCAGGGTAATCCTATGGGCTAGGCTTGTAAAGGCCCCAGAGCCATTAGCCTAGTACACACCTATGAAACTATAAGAGGCTGTTACCTTTTGGAAATAAAACTGCTACTTCTTTTGGACAGGTAACAAAATTTAGTACCAACTTCACCCCAATGACATCTATTCCATGTCCACTTATCCTTGATGGTACTAAGCCTCTAACAATTATGAAAGAACAAGGTCCTCTCCAAAACAAAGAATACTTCATCCTTGGGGCCCGACAACATACCCAGCTGTATATTTCATAGCGCCAAACAATCACTGATGGACCCTCTCCTCAACCTCTTCAGCCTGAGACTAGTGACTGTCTTTGTCCCATGGGTATAGCACACAGCTATTGTGATGCTACTACATGAGGGTGGCCCAACCAAAGACCCCCGGAATTACAGCTCTATCAACCACAAACCCCAGGAATTACAGATCTATCAACCTAACAAGTCTTAGATGCAAAGCCATGGAATATATCATAACTGACCTAATTAACTATGATGAATATTTTATTAGACTTGACCCTAACAGTTTAATTTGTCCAGGGTAGATCCTGTCTAATGAATCTTGTGAACTTCTTTGAGAGGGTTATTCATTCCATAGATGGTGGACAAGCTGTTCACATAGCATACATTGACCTCACCAAGGCATTTGATACTATACCACATGCAAATATGCTAATCAAGCTGAAGCAGCTCCAAACTGACCAGTATGTAGTTAGGTGGATAGCCAACTGGCATGATGGTGACCAGTGGAGTTCATCATGGACCCTGATTTTCAGTATTTACTTTTCCACTTATCAAACAAGCATCTTTGGTTAACAAGCCCACTGACATCCTGGCACCCTCCAGCAGGAACTTACACTTGTTAATAACTGGAATACAAAACATGTACAAACCCAATATTTTGTAAGCACCCCATAGCTTTATTTCCAGATTGTAGCTTAGATAACATACCACTTCAAAGTGAAATAGTAACAAGAGATACTGGCACTTGGATGGATAGCTCCCTCACATTTGACCATCACATTGCAACAGTGGTTAGGAAATACTTTTACCTTGCACAGCTCATAGCAAAAGGTATTTCTTCCAGATCCAGTTAATGCCTGACCCCCATATACTTTGCTCTGTTTAGTTCCACTATTGAGTATAATGCAACTTCTGAGGTGTACCTTACTAAGCATATCAAGCAACTGGAAACACCCCAGAGGTTTGTAACTACAAAGATCTGGGGCTTAAAAGACTTGAGCTACCAAGACAGACTAGAGACTATAGCTCTGTATTCAGCATCATATAGATTGCTTAGGGGTGATCTGTGCCTTGCTAAAAGGGCCATAAGGGATCCAGTAGTCCCTGAAACTACTGCAAATATAAATATTTCTACTCACAGTGATCTGATGCACAAAGTCCCAACATTCTCTGTTGACTCATTTGTTCCCTTTGTCATGTTATCCTAGCATGCCCATTAGCCCTTAAGAGTAATATCTCACCTTTCTGGGGGTGGGAGTTGCCTTATTGAAGCCTTCATGTTTACTGGACATTGGGGCACAACATCAAAGAGTGGTAGATTATCATCCATGATGCTTCAGATTTTCAATGCTTGCTTTACTGCCTGCTGCTGGGTGTTGGCTGCTAGGCATTGTGCTATGTATGCTTATCAGGGCTATGATAAGGGCCCTATTAGCCTGAAAAGCCAGGTCTGCAAGGCCATGGAACGTATCATCATGGAACTTATAAACAAAGACATTGGTAATCTCCAAACTCTGGACCCCACCCAGTTCGGGTTTGTAAAAGGCAGATCATGTCTCCTAAACCTGATAGACTTCTTTGAAGCAGTCACCAAAGCCGTAGACGAGGGTAAGTTGGTTCACACAGCCTATCTAGATCTTGCCAAGGCTTTTGACACCACCCCCCCATGCTGGAATTATAGATACACTCACTAAACTAGGTATAAATCCCTACGTCACAAGATGGGTTGCCAACTGGCTCACTGACAGAACCCACACTGTGAAAGTAGCAGACTCCAAATCCGACTTCAGACCAGTGACAAGTGGAGTACCACAGGGTTCAGTCCTGGTCCCTCTCTTGTTTGGTATCTACTTCTCTGAAGTACAGGCTAACACAGACGGTCTTTGGCTAATGAAGTTCACAGATGACTGCAAACTAGGAGCCATAATCGAAACTCCTAATGATGTGGACATCCTACAAAAGGGCCTCACTGAGACAGATGCCTGGTGTCAAAGCCATGGCCTCAAGCTCAGTGCCAAAAAGTGCATTGTCATCCCCTTTGGTAAAAACTCTGTACCCATGAACTACAACATAGGCAGTAGTATACTTAACGCCGAAAGTGTGATAAGAGACCTTGGGACCCAGGTAGACAGTAGTCTCTCCTTTGATAATCACATCGCCACAGTAGTCAGGAAATCCTTCTACATGGCACACCTCATCACAAAGGTTTCTCATCCAGAAAAAAAGAGGTCATTGCTCCCCTCTACTCATCACTCATTAGACCCATTATAGAGTACAACGCCCCTTTTGGTATGTACCTCACAACCTCACAAGACATCTACAACAACTGGAAAGGCCGCAGAAATACCTCACAAAGAGGATTACCGGCTTCAAACAGATGCCCTATGCAGACCGTCTCAAAAAACTGCAGCTTTACTCCATCGCATATTGCCTACTCAGAGGTGATCTCTGCCTAACATACAAAGCTATGTCAAACCCAGAGCTGTTGGACATACTCCACTTAAAGAAATCCCAATCCCTCCGAGCTACACGCTCTAGGGACCTAAACCTTGTCACCACAATAAACAGAACATGCCGGAGGGATAGATTCCTGTCCCAGAGACTTCCCATACTCTGAAATAAACTACCTATCTATATCAAACTAAGCTCCTCATTAGCACTCTTCAAGAAAAATCTTGGTGATTGGATGGGAAATAGGAAATTCATCCTGCTCGACAGTGGCACAGGAAAATAATTTTCTTGGGTGGCAAAAGCCAGGGTACCTTTTTGGCTGGGCTTGTATAGGCCCCAGGGCCGATAGCCTAGTACCTACCTATGAACCTATGAAGATGCAGGCTTCCATACGCTAGCACTCTCATAAGAGTGCATGCATGCATGCTTGTGAGCTGGTGTAGTGCCCTGTCATATCAGATCAACAATACACAGGAGTTCACTGGGAATCACTCTGTAGTGGTACCACACTAACTACTTCCTCAGGTGGGAGAGGGTCAGCTGACACTGACTGCTCCCACCCATCTCAACCACCTCTTGAACTCACGAGTTAAATCTGTGTCACTGGATCTGGAATCAGGGCTTTATCTATCCAAGCCAAAGACCCATTGTGGTATTATACTAAACATTACCTATGGTCATGTTTGTACACTTACTTACCTTGACAGTGCAATCTTCACCAGTCAGGATCAAAACATCCAGAACATGTTATTTGGTAGGACAAGGTCTGTATTCATAAATAATACAACTAATGATATTAGGCATTAGGCAAATAAGCATCTCAAACTTTTCCAGGCTGCTAACTCCTCCTATTTTATCTATAATGTTTTACAAACCATCTTCCACTCCAGAACTTTTTTGCCTCCTATTAAAGCAGAAACATTATAGAAATTGCTCCAGGCTACTTTCCAGAAATTTGCTTTAGTTGAGTAAAATATTTCACAGTTACTGAAATTAACTTTTTGTTACTCATTTTTAGCTTCTTGTAATTTTGTGAATGTTCGGGTCAAATAATTCCATTATTTGCCAATTTTCCTGATGGTTGTACTAGATCAAATACCCCACTCCCTTGGTCGAGGGTAGTTTTCTCACCTCACCTTTATAGCTTTGCGCTGCTACAATGTTGTTAGTGTGACTTCAAGTGGTACCTTAGAGTCAGCATCGTCAACATCTAGGTCCAAGCGTGTGGGTGTCAAGCTTAATTCTTCCAGGCACAAGATCAAGACCAAAAAATAAATAAATAAATAAATGAACTAAAGCCTGATAAATACCTCTCTTAAATTATTTGGTCAAGAATTCTGGACAAAGAAAAAATGGAGAGAGGAAAAAGGGCCAACATAAGTGATAAATTGTAAATATTATTCTAATTCACTTAAAAAGGTTAATAGAAGAATAGGTTTTGCACGAATGTGCATTTTTGAGCAATAAAAATTATAAAACTTTAATGGCTGGCTCTCTTGACCTACTATAATCAGCTAAAGCTTTTCTACTGTTAGCAACTAAACTCCACAATGCACCTTTCTGAGGCTACAGTACAGCTCACATCAGCTCTGCTTTGAGTCTGGCCATCATCAGCAAAATAACAGAGAGCCATCATCAGCAAAATAACAGAGCGCAATGTGAAGAAGGTGATGACCATAACGGTCACCACCCAGAATGAGGAGCAATCAACAGGACCAGGAGTCATGCAAATCAGCACTCTAATATCTGAGACCTTGACTAAATGTCCCATTCTGAAACCAGTTGGGGGGGGTCATATCATCCTCCACTTAGATGACCTTTATGCAAGTCAAGTAGATAAGGACAATAATATCTAGAGACTGTGTAATTCCTTTCACCCCAAACCCCAAGCCACACTTTCATCCCTTGCCAGGCATTTCACCCCGTCAGAGTGGTAAGGCATGAAATGAGGTGTTACACTGCATAAAGAAAACAAACGAGCTATCCAAGATGTCCACCAACCAAACCTGAATGGATCATATTATTATTCCAGTTTCTTTTTAGCTCTGAAAAAAGCAAAGGACCTCAAGCCCATTGTTAGCCTGTGCAGTCTAAATGAGTTTATTACCAGACCACCCTTTCAGATGACTACAGTGCAGTCCTTCATTTCCTGCCTATCAGAACGAGGCTGAATATTATCTTTTGATGTCCAAGATGTTTATTTACACATAAAAGTTACCAAGGTTGGTTTTCACACATCTGCAAAGGACTAACCTATGCTAATTCCAAAATATTCCATTCTGCCTTTTCTCTGTTCCCAGGCTAATCAACAAATGAATGCCCATAGCTGCAGAAAACTAGAGGCTTCAAGAGATGAAGGTTTTTCCTTGCCTGGATAACTGCCTCCTAGCCTCTTTAGCATGGAGTAAGTTAACAAGTTCATATCTGTTTGAGAGTCCCTTCCGGGTTTCTCATAGTCCTTTGCAATCATGGTGAAAATTGCAAAGTAATGGATGGAGCTCTCTCAAAAGCCAACATTCAAAGGATGCACAAAAATAGTAGTTTAAAAATAGCAAACAAGCACACACATTTTTGTGACAGCACAGACAACACTTCTTCAGGTGTTTAAAAGAAAAAACTGCAACCTGCAGATTATAGTCTCTGGGATCACTTGACAATTTTAATAATTTAAATGGGAAACAAGTGTAAAAGATAAAATATACAACACTAAAATAAGTGTTATTCAATCAGCATTTAATACCATTTAATGTTATAACAGATTTAATGTTCTTAACTCCAGTCAGCCCAGGCTCCTACTTGTGTGGTCTATCTATACTTACTCAAGTATCTACAATTAAGTTTACAACTGTTTATTAATATTTACAATCTCAGTCACCCAAAAAGCAAAATTATGTTCCATATCACTATTTTATGCTTAATAGAAGTGTTTAATATATGCCTTAATAGGACAGCATAATGTCATATCTGCATCTAAGATCAGATGATCAGTTCTGTGTTCCTTAAGACAGTGATTGCATCTCCATATATAAAATGCTGGACACATATTGTATGTTGCAATGTAGATAATATTCTTAGAATTACAGTCTGCATACAAATTAAATGAGAAAATCTGTTGTATAACCAGATGCTTAAATTCATGCATTTGGTGTATAAACTGAGAACACTGAAGGAATTGGCATAATGGTTAAGGTGTTTACCTCACAGACACAAGGTAAAGCTTTAGATTCTTACCCATGGAATGGAAAATTTCACTAGGCTTAAAATGACCCACAAGAGCAAATAGTCTAGTACTAATCCATGAAGAGAAAGTATCTGTTAGCCAAGAAAAAAATATCACAGTTGACTGGAACACTCAAAGCATGGAAAAGTGTCCACCCTTTCATTAATATTGTTCATAATAGGTTTATAGGCTCATAGGTGTGTATTAGCCCAGTGGTCCCCAAACTTTTTAAATTCTCGGCTCCCTTGCTGAATCCAGGTTTTCCCAAGGAACCCCCCCCCCCCCAGCAGCATGCATAAAGTGCATAGAGCTAAGGTTTATACCACCTGTTGCCTAGCCCTGCTAGGGTAGTTTTTCCATACCACACATGCATACTCAGACCTACAGCCAATTTAGAGTGTCCAGTCCACCTACTGTATGCCTTTGGAACGTAGGAAAAAAACAGACCATGAGGAGGAAAACCACACAAACACAGCAAGGACATGCAGACTCTGCACAGAAGGCACCCCAGCGAGAAGCGAAGCAGATAACCTTTTGCTGTGGGGTGAGAACTCTATCTGCTGTGCTACTGCCTTTGTTGGAAACCCCATCTACTGTCCAACCATAATCTGATATATTCCAACAATGCAAATATACTTGGGAATAAGTACGCTACCAGCACATCTGTGGACAGATAGATTTCTAGACACAACCACTAGTGTAAGAATGAAAACAATAAATATCTTTAATATTCTCGACTTTAAAGCACAAACATTAAAACAAAACCATTAAAAAATATAAAGTACTTACCAACCCTAAACATCATTGTTGATGCTTTACAAATATGAAGTGGAACTTTAGTTTCAGTTTGAGATCCACCGCCTATAAGTATTAAGATTTAGACTAGTGTTCAAGTGGGTATACGCTAGTTATAACGTTTAATTAAACAAATGTGTGTACATTATACATTGCTACGTGTTTGTGAGTGTTTTAATATGTTTTACTGCATATGAACAAGCTAACCAGCATATTTTAGTGAGCAAGGAACTAAACTGCCCATCATATCATTCTTCCATAAACACAGTAGAAAGGGTGTGAACAAATTTCATCCAAAATATTTGCAAACCAGCTGCTTGGGAAGGGAATCATTGTCGCCTTTAATCAATTCAGACAGCTGGGAGTTGCACAATATCGTGGTTATTAGGTTAGCTCAAACACTCCGGCCAAATCCGAAGCTCTCAAGCAACTTGTTTAAAGTTATGCCTAGACATTTCCAACTAGTCCAAGCAAATTGTTTAAAGTTATGCTAGACATTTCCAACTAGTCCAAGCAACTTGTTTAAAGTTATGCCTAGACATTTCCAACTAGTCCAAGCAACTTGCTTAAAGTTATGCCTAGACATTTCCAACTAGTCCAAGCAACTTGTTTAAAGTTATGCCTAGACATTTCCAACTAGTCCAAGCAACTTGTTTAAAGTTATGCCTAGACATTTCCAACTAGTCCAAGCAACTTGTTTAAAGTTATGCCTAGACATTTCCAACTAGTTCAAGCAACTTGTTTAAAATTATGCCTAGACATTTCCAACTAGTCCAAGCAACTTGTTTAAAGTTATGCCTAGACATTTCCAACTAGTCCAAGCAACTTGTTTAAAGTTATGCCTAGATATTTCCAACTAGTCCAAGCAACTTGTTTAAAGTTATGCCTAGACATTTCCAACTAGTCCAAGCAACTTGTTTAAAGTTATGCCTAGACATTTCCAACTAGTCCAAGCAACTTGTTTAAAGTTATGCCTAGATATTTCCAACTAGTCCAAGCAACTTGTTTAAAGTTATGCCTATACATTTCCAACTAGTCCAAGCAACTTGTTTAAAGTTATGCCTAGACATTTCCAACTAGTCCAAGCAACTTGTTTAAAGTTATGCCTAGACATTTCCAACTAGTCCAAGCAACTTGTTTAAAGTTATGCCTAGACATTTCCAACTAGTCCAAGCAACTTGTTTAAAGTTATGCCTAGACATTTCCAACTAGTCCATCAAAAAGTGCCATCTATGATCCTCTAAAGACCCGGAAATGAGTAAACCTTTGGCATTATGTTAACTAAGCCATATATGTACAGTACGTGAATTTTAGTGCCTATTTGCATGCAGAGACATGATGTTACACAATTCAATATAATGCACATTACTGTAAGGTCTGCAGAGTAATTGCAACACATTGTTATTCAGCTGGATGAAGAATAATAAAGTAAACTTCGTAGAATATCACAGGGTTGCTAAATTCTGGTGAGATTTCTTCTCAAAGTTACTAAACCTAGACAGAGGTAGTCTAATTGATTGTTTTCTTAGCCTTAAGTTAAGTAATGTTCCAACATTATCTGAGGAGAAATGAAGTTTGTCTAGCACATACTTAAGACTGACTTACCTGAAATATTAGAGGACTCTCTAATGCTGTCAGTAGGCTTTGCTAGTGATTACACTTATTTCTAGTTTCCAAAGAAATGTATCCCCTTTTGTGGTTGTGCTAACTGTGCTTGTATTTGAATTGCCACACACGCTTTTATATAAGTATTTTTACAGGGCAAGGATACAACATAGCCGGAAAAGCGTGAGCTCCTTGCTCAGTTCCGACAGGCTGGTAGACCTGATGGAGCTGACGTCATCATGCACGTGATGACGTCAGTTCAAACAGCATGAAAATTAAAAATCAAAAGAAAAAAATTGTAAATGAAGGGTATTAGTTCGCGGTGCCCCTGTGAGGAAGCCACAGCTCCCCAGAGCGCCAAGGCGCACACTTTGGGAACCCCTGTACTAGCCTAATGACCACAACAGCTTTTTTAAACTTAGCCATGTATCCCAAATCTCTGACAAGTTTTGATACCTTGATAAGTGTAAGCATGGGGTTGGGAGATTAAATGTTTATAAGCAGGGACCTTAGAGATGAACAATTTACAGGCTGCCAGTGTCCATTAGAGACATAGGTGCCAAAGCAAAGATGAATTTCCTGTTCCTTATCCAATTATCCAAGTTACACCTGAAATGGGTTAGGGAGGAACTCTGCTTCACATGGATGGGCAACCTGCACCAGAGAAAGAATAGTCTCTGTGATTCCTATATAAAATGTATATTCTATTAATAACACAATATTTGCTTGAAATTACATGTCTATTTAAAAGTGAAGAATAGTCTGAGTCTGATAATATCTTTCAGAGGATCTAAAACTGCAAAATGCTCCACTGTTTCATAATGATAGTTTAAATAGAATGAAGTGATTGTAAGTTAATGAAAAGCACAAATTCCATGCGATACTGAATACAGCATTATGAAAAGCTACTTTAATAGAGGTAATATTTTCAGAAAATACTGTGTCAATTACTGTTCCCTGTGTTTTATAGAAATTTGTTGTTGCAGTAAGATTTCTTTTAGTAACTAATTCTTTAATTAATGTCATATTATGTTTATTGTATCCCCCTCTCTCTGCAATCCATTAACATGTAATTAAGTTCATTCAGTGTAAATGACTTGTCAGCAGTTATTCCACTTAGCTTTAACATCTGATGGCATGCTACACTGTTAAATGTTAAGCAACGGTTTCAGCAGGGATAGGTGCTAAAAATTAAAAATAGGTAAGTCCAAGTCACTGCTTGAGTTCACAGCTGCATTAATGTCTAAAAATGAATTTTGCTCTCTGACATATCCATCTTAAATTGTGAATATTTATTAATAAGATATTATCTTAATAATACAGCTCGCAAATCAATAGAAATTGTCAATGTCCACTTTGTATAGTAGAAAAATATTATCCACAAGCCATTTGAAGAATAAACCATGAGCAGGAAATGAATTCAGTTAAATGAAAACATACTGTTGTTCCTAAAAAGACAAAATGGCAACTACAAATGTAATGTTATGAGTGCCCATGGCAACTCCTGCTATATGTCTAACAATACTATCACTATCACTATCACTATCACTATCACTATCACTATCACATCACTATCACTATCACATCACTATCACTATCACTATCACTATCACTATCACATCACTATCACTATCACTATCACTATCACTATCACTATCACTATCACTATCACTATCACATCACTATCTTCATGTCTAAAACCCTTATTTTCCAGTCCCAGCAAAGAAGAGATTTCAAAAAATGCTACCATACTGTATCAATCCCACATGTCCTAGAATTACAATAAAACATAAATTTATAATTAATATAACAAATAAAATAAATGGCTTGAATTATTCTTATACTAATTAAATAATTGCATTATAGGGTCACTGTCAGCTTTATAATGAAGCTGCTCATGTGTTTTAAAAGTGTTTTTAGGATAATTTTAAGTTTACCATTCACTGCAGTGGACTGAGGCTGCATTTCACATTTGCACTCCTGTAGTGGCCGTAAACACAGATGTCTCTGTTTACTGTGAAAGATATTGTTAGGGCAAAATGTGCAAGGGTGATTCTGTTGGACAAAAACAACTGACACATTAGTGATCTGGAGATAAAGGTATATTCCTCTCAATGTAGGGCTTTCAGGTTTTCAGATCTCCATACCCCAAGGTGCTATTACCATCCATGCCAACAAAATGACAGTAGTTTGGTACATGAACAAGCAGGGAGCAAATGATTCCTACTCCTTCTATCAAGAATGGAATATGTCAACCGGCCACTTCTCACTGTCAGTCACATTCATGGGGATGCACGTTCTCTACTGGACAGGCTAAGTCACTGATTCCTGTTGCCCCATGAATCTTCACACAGGCTGTCAGTAGCACAGAGGATTTTCAATCACTAAAGCAAGCATTTCTATGAACACTTTGTATCCCTGAACAACTCTAAATGGAGCAAATTCTTTTTCCTTATTCTTCCTGTGGGGGAACGTCCCACAAATACTCACATCTAGGAAACGTATGTAAGAATGTTCGCAAGATACTTTACTTATGAAATCTCCTTAGAATGATCTGTCTGCCCATGTGCTTTGCATTCTGTTTTAGAGGCACTAACCCTTCCTCTTCACTGACCCTTCGTCTTCACTGACCCTTCCTCCTTTAGAACTATCTGTTACCACAGACTTGAAATATTTATCATGGAAGACATCAGTTCTAGGGTCATTACTTCAGCTAGTAGAAGTGCTGAGTTATAAAACTTTTGTGCAACTTCTATATTTGATTTTTCATAAGGATGGAACATCATTGTGAACTAACCTATCTTTTTATACCCAGAATCACCAAAGATCTGTCAATCTGTCTACCTGCATGCATTCTTTCATAGCTATGCTAACAGACGTGGATATTTACTGCAACGTATGGATGCGCTCAAACAACTCAGATTGTATGTGAACAGGACCAGACCTTCAAGGAAAACTTAAAATTAATCTTAAATCTTAAGAAAGATTTAAAATTGTTTGTGACCTTTCTCAAAAGAAGTTCACACCTAAAGAGTGTAGAGTTATTTTATCCAGACGGCTGTCTAATTGTGTTAAACTCAGATACATAAATACCTCTAACCATCAGAAACTACAGTAATATTTCAACATTTAAGATCTTTTAAAGAAATCCTTGAATAACTCATGGCTTTGTTCATGTAACACTCCTGGCTAAGGCCGTATTTCTCCATTATCCTCCGTCTCTCCTCAGACGCTGTCTCCTTAGTTCCTCTTTACCTTCATCTTCCTCTCTATAATCGGAGCTCCTTCACATGCCACTCATCTCTTTCCTTTCTTTCCGAATCTCTTTCATTAATGTTTTCAGCCTCTTCTCTTCCACACTAAATTGTCTATTATCCTGCCTCAAATTATGCTACTATGCTTTAATTTTTACTTATGTTTAACAATTTTTCATATTTTTTGATTCTTCTTCTTTCGGCTGCTCCCGTTAGGGGTCACCACAGCAGATCACCTGTTTCCATTTCTTCCTGGCCTCTACATCTTGCTCTGTCACACCAACCACTGCATGTCCTCTCTCACCACATCCATAAGCCTTATCTTAGGCCTTCCTCTTTTCCTGTTACCTGACAGCTTCATCCTTAACATCTTTTTCCCACTATACTCTGCATCCCTCCTCAGCACATGTCCAAACCAGCATAATCTTGCCTCTCAGGCTCTATCTCCAAACCTTAAAACCTGGACTGACCCTCTAATATACTTTTTCCTAATCCTGTCCATCCTCATCACACCCAGTGCAAATCTTAACATCTTTAACTCTGTCACATCCAGCTCAAACTCCTGCATTTTTGTCAATGCCACTGTCTCCAACCCATATAACATAGCTGGTCTCACTACCCTCTAGTAGACCTTCCCTTTCACTCTTACTGGTACTCGTCTGTCTCAAATAACTCCTGACACTCTTCTCCACCCACTCCATCCTGCCTGTACTCTCTTCTTCACTCACCATTACTCTGAACTGTTGATCCCAAGTATTTAAATTCAGCCACCTTCACTACCTCTACTCCCTGCACCCTCACCATTCCTCTCTCCTCCCTCTCATTCACACACATATATTCTGTCTTAGTCCTGCTGACCTTCATTCCTCTTCTCTCTAGAGCATATCTCCACCTCTCCAGGGTCTCCTCCACCTGTTCCCTACTCTCACTACAGATCACAATGTTATCTGCAAACATCATAGTCCACGGGGACTCCTGTCTGATCTCGTCCGCCAACCTGTCCATCACCATTACAAATAAGAAAGGGCTCAGAGCTGAACCTTGACTGAAACTTGGCGCCAACTGGTTAAAAGTTTATATAAGGATTGTAATTCATTGTAACGCTGATTTCTGAAGAAGTTCTGCTATTTTAGAAGGACAAAAAACGTTCTTATTTTGTGCATTTAAAAGTGATTAAAGCGAAGTTGTTTTTTGGTTTGCTGTCAACTTGGCGTTTTCTTCATCAGTCTGTTTTTTCATTTATGTTTTTTTAATACAGGTATGCCCCCCAATAATGTAAGCACACAGGATGACCATCTGTGTGCTGCTGTTGTTGAGGACACATCTCCTCATACCTGATAGGACAGATTTATAATTAACGTAATGTTAGAGCTGAATGAGTAGATCTGTCCTCATCGACATACCTATACTGTTTCCCTGCCCTCTTTGTGACATGGTCCTGAGGTCCAGTTATTTATATTCTGCTATATTCTTTCCACATTATTGTGGCATTACTGAGATCTTCAGAGGAAGGTGTTTTACAGAGCATTATGGACAAAAGAGGAGGGGGCAGTCAGCAGTACAATTTCAGCTACTGAGCTGGGTAATGCCAAACAGTATTAGTCCTGATAAAGAAGGATGTGCTGATCAAGATCTAATGTTATAGGAAATCCATAATTTATTTGAAGCACATAACTTTCATTTTTAATGTCTGCAAAGTCATCATTAACTCAAGGAAAGCCAGAGAAAGGCATAAAGCAGATTCATCTAGTAAATAGATTTCCTCTGTGTGGAAACTGTCATCATATAGAACCTTCCTGACTCAAAAGTGTAGCAGATCCTGCTGCATTAAAATCAGTTCACCAGTGTGCAGTGTGGCGCTGAGATCAATGAGGTTAGCAGTATCCCCAGGCAGTGCAGTCTGATGGACAATCAGAAGACTATTATCCAGCTCTTGGAGGAGCTGATACAACTGTTGAGTAGTAATGGTGTTACTGCTGATCAAACTTGCTGTGTTGTCCTCAGTGGCACTTTCTTACCTCTGATCTCTCAGATCAGATCAAGCTGTAATGCCCTCACTGACACATCCTTAGCACAGTCAGTTCAGTGATCTAAAGACTACATTGCCCTGGTCACATTTATCACTGACTTACCAAATCAGGTTTTAGTTCCCCAAATCACACTTCGATAACCCTTTCTCAGTGATCTAAACCAAGCTACAGTGCCTCTAGTCACACTTCCATGCTGATGACAACTAGATGGCATTTCTAGAAATTCATCTCTTGAAAAACAATCCAAAGTAATGATCTGACTGTTTACCTGAGAAAAGCAACACATTACTTTTAGTCTGCAGTCCTTGGAATACCAAAACACTGCAAATGCAAATGTTAGTGAATATATGTGGAGCCTGGTATTCACAAAAGTAATGTGCTGATATGCTCGTGCACTGCACTATGTTTGGTGTGCTACCTTTCACTACAGTGGTTCATAAATGTGAATCATGCTATTCAATGCCGGTGTTCAAAGACGTAACCATTTGCTTGAATGGTGCATGATGGAGCATAGTGCACTTACTGTTATACTCATAGTGCACTTACTGTTACACTCATAGTGCACTTACTGTTATACTCACAGTGCACTTACTGTTACACTCATAGTGCACTTACTGTTACACTCAGAGTTCACTTACTGTTACAGTCATAGTGCACTTACTGTTATACTCATAGTGCACTTACTGTTACACTCATAGTGCACTTACTGTTACAGTCATAGTGCACTTACTGTTACACTCATAGTGCACTTACTGTTACATTCATAGTGCACTTACTGTTATACTCATAGTGCCCTTACTGTTACACTCATAGTGCACTTACTGTTATACTCATAGTGCACTTACTGTTACACTCAGAGTTCACTTACTGTTACAGTCATAGTGCACTTACTGTTATACTCATAGTGCACTTACTGTTACACTCATAGTGCACTTACTGTTACAGTCATAGTGCACTTACTGTTACATTCATAGTGCACTTACTGTTATACTCATAGTGCCCTTACTGTTACACTCATAGTGCACTTACTGTTATACTCATAGTGCACTTACTGTTACACTCGTAGTGCACTTACTGTTATACTCTTAGTGCACTTACTGTTACACTCATAGTGCACTTACTGTTATACTCATAGTGCACTTACTGTTACACTCATAGTGCATTTACTGTTATACTCATAGTGCACTTACTATTACACTCATAGTGCACCTACTGTTACACTCATAGTGCATTTACTATTATACTCATAGTGCACTTACTTTTATACTCATAGTGCACTTACTGTTACACTCATACTGCAATTACTGTTATACTAATAGTGCACTTACTGTTATACTCATAGTGCACTTATTGTTACAGTCGTAGTGCACTTACTGTTATACTCATAGTGCACTTACTGTTACACTCATAGTGCACTTACTGTTACACTCATAGTGCACTTACTGTTATACTCATAGTGCACTTACTGTTATACTCATAGAGCACTTACTGTTACACTCATAGTGCACTTACTGTTACACTCAGAGTTCACTTACTGTTACACACATACTGCACTTACTGTTATACTCATAGTCCACTTACTGTTATACTCATAGTGCACTTACTGTTACACTCATAGTGCACTTACTGTTATACTTGTAGTGCACTTACTGTTACACTCATAGTGCACTTACTGTTACAGCCGTAGTGCACTTACTGTTATACTCTTAGTGCACTTACTGTTACACTCATAGTGCACTTACTGTTAAACTCATAGTGCACTTACTGTTATACTCATAGTGCACTTACTGTTACACTCATAATGCACCTACTGTTACACTCATAGTGCATTTACTATTATACTCATAGTGCACTTACTGTTATACTCATAGTGCACTTACTGTTACACTCATACTGCAATTACTGTTACACTCATAGTGCACTTACTGTTATACTCATAGTGCACTTATTGTTACACTCATAGTGCACTTACTGTTATACTCATAGTGCACTTATTGTTATACTTGTAGTGCACTTACTGTTACACTCATAGTGCACTTACTGTTATACTCATAGTGCACTTACTGTTACACTCATAGTGCACTTACTGTTACACTCATAGTGCACTTACTGTTACACTCCAGAGTTCACTTACCGTTACACTCTTACTGCACTTACTGTTATACTCATAGTGCACTTACTGTTACACTCATAGTGCACTTACTGTTATACCCATAGTGCACTTACTGTTACACTCATAGTGCACTTACCGTTATACTCGTAGTGCACTTACTGTTACACTCATAGTCCACTTACTGTTATACTCATAGTGCACTTACTGTTATACTCAGTGCACTTACTGTTACACTCATAGTGCACTTACTGTTATACTCATAGTGCACTTACTGTTACATGCATAGTGCACTTACTGTTATACTCATAGTGCACTTACTGTTATACTCGTAGTGCACTTACTGTTACACTCATAGTGCACTTACTGTTATACTCGTAGTGCACTTACTGTTACACTCATAGTGCACTTACTGTTACACTCATAGTGCACTTCCTGTTATACTCATAGTACACTTACTGTTACCCTCATATTGAACTTACTGTTACACTCATAGTGCACTTACTGTTATACTCATAGTGCACTTACTGTTACAGTCATAGTGCACTTACTGTTATACTCATAGTGCACTTAGTGTTATACTCATAAAGCACTTACTGTTACACTCATAGTGCACTTACTGTTATACTGGTAGTGCACTTACTGTTATACTCGTAGTGCACTTACTATTATACTCGTAGTGCACTTACTTTTACACTCATAGTGCACTTACTGTTATACTCGTAGAGCACTTACTGTTACACTCGTAGTGCACTTACGGTTACACTTGTGCACTTACTGTTACACTCATAGTGCACTTACTGCTATACTAATAGTGCACATACTGTTATACGCATAGTGCACTTACTGTTACACTCATAGTGCGCTTACTGTTATACTCATAGTGCCCTTACTGTTACACTCATAGTGCACTTATTGTTACACTCGTAGTGCACTTACTGTTACACTCATATTGCACTTGCTGTTACACTCATAGTGCACTTGCTGTTACACTCATAGTGCACTTACTGTTATACTCATAGTGCACTTATTGTTATACTCGTAGTGCACTTACTGTTATACTCATAGTGCACTTACTGTTACACTCATAGTGCACTTACTGTTACACTGCTAGTGCACTTACTGTTACCTCCTAGTGCACTTACTGTTATCTCCTAGTGCACTTACTGTTATACTCGTAGTGCACTTACTGTTATACTTGTAGTGGCCTTACTGTTACACTCATAGTGCACTTACTGTTATACTCGTACTGCACTTACTGTTAAACTCATAGTGCACTTACTGTTACACTAATAGGGTACTTACTGTTATACTCATAGTGCACTTACTGTTACACTCATAGTGCACTTACTGTTACACTTGTAGTGCACTTACTGTTACACTCATAGTGCACTTACTGTTACACTCGCAGTGCACTTACTGTTACACTCATAGTGCCCTTACTGTTATACTCATAGTGCACTTACATTTACACTCATAGTGCACTTACTATTGTACTCGTAGTGCACTTACTGTTACTCTCATAGTGCACTTACAGTTACACTCATAGTGCACTTACTGTTATACTCATAGTGCACTTACTGTTATACTCATAGTGCACTTACTGTTATAGTGCACTTACTGTTACACTCATAGTGCACTTACTGTTATACTCATAGTGCACTTACTGTTATTCTCATAGTGCACTTACTGTTACACTCCTAGTGCACTTACTGTTACACTCGTAGTGCACTTACTGTTATACTCGTAGTGCACTTACTGTTACACTCATAGTGCACTTACTGTTACACTCATAGTGCACTTCCTGTTATACTCATAGTACACTTACTGTTACCCTTGTATTGAACTTACTGTTACACTCATAGTGCACTTACTGTTATACTCATAGTGCACTTACTGTTACACTCCTAGTGCACTTACTGTTACACTCGTAGTGCACTTACTGTTATACTCGTAGTGCACTTACTGTTACACTCATAGTGCACTTACTGTTATACTCGTAGTGCACTTACTGTTACACTCATAGTGCACTTACTGTTACACTCATAGTGCACTTCCTGTTATACTCATAGTACACTTACTGTTACCCTCGTATTGAACTTACTGTTACACTCATAGTGCACTTACTGTTATACTCATAGTGCACTTACTGTTACAGTCATAGTGCACTTACTGTTATACTCATAGTGCACTTAGTGTTATACTCATAAAGCACTTACTGTTACACTCATAGTGCACTTACTGTTATACTGGTAGTGCACTTACTGTTATACTCGTAGTGCACTTACTATTATACTCGTAGTGCACTTACTGTTATACTCGTAGTGCACTTACTGTTACACTCATAGTGCACTTACTGTTATACTCATAGTGCACTTACTGTTATACTCATAGTGCACTTACTTTTACACTCATAGTGCACTTACTGTTATACTCGTAGAGCACTTACTGTTACACTCGTAGTGCACTTATGGTTACACTTGTGCACTTACTGTTACACTCATAGTGCACTTACTGTTACACTCATGGTGCACTTACTGTTACACTCATAGTGCACTTTCTGTTACACTCATAGTGAACTTACTGTTATACTCGTAGTGCACTTACTGTTATACTCGTAGTGCACTTACTGTTACACTCTTAGTGCACTTACTGTTATACTCATAGTGCACTTACTGTTACACTTGTAGTGCACTTACTGTTACACTCGTAGTGCACTTACTGTTATACTCATAGTGCACTTACTGTTACACTCATAGTGCACTTACTGTTATTCTCATAGTGCACTTACTGTTATACTCATAGTGCACTTACTGTTACACTCATAGTGCACTTACTGTTATACTCATAGTGCACGTACTTTTACACTCATAGTGCACTTTCTGTTATACTCGTAGTGCACTTACTGTTACACTTGTGCACTTACTGTCACACCCATAGTGCACTTACTGCTATACTCATAGTGCACATACTGTTATACGCATAGTGCACTTACTGTTACACTCATAGTGCACTTACTGTTATACTCTTAGTGCACTTCCTGTTATACTCATACTGCACTTACTGTTATACTCATAGTGCACTTACTGTTACACTCATTGTGCACTTACTGTTATACTCATAGTGCACTTACAGTTACACTCATAGTGCACTTACTGTTATACTCATAGTGTACTTACTGTTATACTCATAGTGCACTTACTGTTATACTCTTAGTGCACTTCCTGTTATAATCATACTGCACTTACTGTTATACTCATAGTGCACTTACTGTTACACTCATAGTGCACTTACTGTTATACTCATAGTGCACTTACTGTTACACTCATAGTGCACTTATTGTTACACTAGTGCTCACTAAAGCATTCCCGTGCTGCATTCTGTAGAATGAGAGTTATACAGCACAGTTACAATCAACAACTTAGCATGTAAGTAGAAAGTAGTAAGCTTGCAGCTACAAAAAACTCTCCCTTTGGATGAAGCTATTACGCATTTTAATGACACCTTTCTCACCCTGTTAAACCAGTTATCCCCAGCCAGACACAAAACAGTCAAATTCAGCCCTGTCCCTTGGCTCACAAAAACTACTAAACAACTTATGAGAGCCAGGGACAAAGCCTGGAAATCTTGGCTTCATAATAAAACAGAGACCAATCCCCAGAATTTGGGAGATCTCTGCAACTGCAACAAAAACATCAACCAGTGTGATAAAAAACTCACTATACCTCAACCCAAGAAAACATACACTAAGAACCCTAAATAATTCTGGTCCCCCATTAATAATTTATTAAATCTAGGTGACCCAGTTCAACCAACCTCTATTACCACCAACCGTACTGAACCCATTTCTAACCAAGTGAAGTCACACTTCATTCATTCTGTCATCTTCCTTGTAAACAACCATCCATCCCAACAGAACTATCCTCTAAAATCCATCTTGTCCACATCAGCACAGTTCTAATTTCTACTATCAAAAACTACTTCATAAGTTAAAATCCACCACACACACTGCTGACAGTCTTGTTTCAAAATATATTAGCAGGGCTGCCAACCCTTCCGCATGCCCTGTTTCCACCTTCATATACAGCTCTAACCAAGAAAACTATGTACTGTGAAAAAGTAAAGTAAGTATTCCCTTATGTAAACTAGGAGACACTACTGAATTCTGTAATTACCTCCCTATAGCCATTCTTTCTCCATTATCAAAAATCCTTGAAAAGTATATAAAGTCTAAACTTCTCAAACACTTAATATATAACAACGTTCTGACCCATGCCCAGCACAGCTTCAAGCCACACCACAGCACTATCACAGCTCTCCTTAATTTCACCCATCATATCAACGTCCAGAGGGACTCTGTAAACTTTGTTTCCTATCTTTTCCATGACTTGTCATAGGTATTTGACACTGTGTCCTATCAGATTCTTGTCTTTAAGCTCTCCCCACTAAGCTGCAGGGAGTAAAACAGCACACAAAACAATCACCATTCTTGCCCATGTCAGTTAGAGTGCCATAAGGCCTAGGCTTGGACTACATATTGTGTAACATTTTTACTAATGTCCTCTACATGACTACTAATGACCCAGATGTCATTCAGTATGTTGCTGATGTTGCACTGATAACCACAGCCAAGTCCCTCACAGAACCTTATGGGGAAAAAAAGCTTTTTCTATAGAAACCTGGCTCAGCAATTCTTACCTCCTGCTGAATGTTAAGAAAACCATATTATTGTTTTTCAGAACAAAATCTGTGTCCCATACATGCTCATCAAACATCACTCCTATTGAAAATGTGTCCCACACAAAGCTGCTTGGTGTCGTTTTAAAGAAAAACCTAAAGTCTGATATTCAAATACAACAAGCTATTAATAAAACTCAAGAGAAAAATTGGACTCCTATATCATAACAAACTGTTTTTAACTGACAATGCCAAAAAATAATACCCCTTACATATCTCCTACCATCACTGTAACACTGTACCATATGTATCAATCTTCAGCAATCTCTACTAGCAAAAATTGAACAATGCTATAACAAAATAGTTAAATTCACCAGTAACCACTCTGCTAAATCCCACCACTGCCTAGCCCTAAAACAGACTGGTTAGAATTTCCACACTATATCTCTGTCACCCAGGTAGCAACTGTTCATAATATAATCTACAGACTTCAGAACTGACCATGTCTTACTGGATCTCTACTGCACTGCACAATAATGACACCCACAGGACAAGTACCTATTAACCATATCTAAAACCCACAATTTTGCTGGTCTACCTTGTACTCAAATTATGTCTCCAAAATCTGGAATTCTTTCCTTACAATCAGACATCAAACCAATCTATCCATATTCACAAACTTGATAAAACAACACTTTAAAACACTTTGTTCTGCTCTTCCACCTCTCCAAATTAGGCTACGTTGGCCCTTACTTACCTGCATTTCCTCTCAATACCTCAACAAACAAATTCTCAATGTAAAGTTCTTATTGCCTCCTACACTTTGCCCTACTGCCACTTCTGTTGTCTCTACTTACTACCTGACAAGTTTTTCACTCTAACAAACTTCCACCTCCTACTTGTTAACCTTCTGCATCTACCTCAGCTTCTCTACTACTTTCGTTTTCTCTATATCAACTAACTAATGTACACACTGCTCACCTTTTCTCACCCCCTCTCTCTGTCTGCTCATATCTCCCACACTGCCTTTCTTATTTCTCCTACCCATAAATGCAACTGTGTTTCAGTTATTGTACGTCAGTACTGTAACTTTAAGCTTTACATTTTCACTGCTTGATACCTTAAACCTCTTGTAATGGCGGTGCATGGGATATATGCAAGTGATCCCTTAAAGATATGCAGTGTTTCACCTATGTGAATTGCAAATGCCCATGACATTTTACTTTGCAAGTCTTTATGGTTACATTCAGACCCATAAAGCTAAACCCCACTAGCTGTGGACATGCATGTTTGAGCCTTTTTAGTGACTTCATCATAACATCATAATGTGATTTTTTTTTGTCTATACTTTAGAAACACAAAGCTTGAAATCAAGCCCAATGTCCATAAACATTAAGGTGCAGGTAAAATATCCCAACAAAAGAGTAAAACGGTCATACAGAGGAACCATTTACTATTAATGATCCCTTAAAGACATACAGTGTTTCAGCTACATATCTGCTAAATGCCAAACAATCTATGTTGTGCTTATATATTATACCCTATTAAGCTGCTGTTTCTGGCTGAGTTGTGCTCCCATCCCATCTATACCCTAGGAGCACATAGAATACAGTGCTGTATTATGGGTTTCTGTGAACCTTTCAAAGCAACAGCTAGCTCTTCTGCACACTGAATATCTAATTCATATCTATAAGTAACTGTATTTTAAGACTGTGTATTAAACATGGCTTACAAACTGCCCATGCACATCAGCCCACTATCTTCACAAATGCTGCAGTTTATGTGTCGTGAATGCCTCAGTATATATGTCATGAATGCCGCAGTGTGTATGTCATGAATGCCACAGTATATATGTCATGAATGCTGCAGTATGTATGTCATGAATCCTGCAGTATATATGTCATGAATGGCACAGTATGTATGTCATGAATGCAGCAGTGTGCATGTCATTAATGCCACAGTTTATATGTCATGAATGCTGCAGTTTATATGTCACAAATGCCGCAGTATGTATGTCATGAATCCCACAGTATATATGTCATGAATGCCTCAGTATATATGTCATGAATACCGCAGTGTGTATGTCATGAATGCCACAGTATATATGTCATGAATGGCACAGTATGTATGTCATGAATGCCGCAGTGTGTATGTCATGAATGCCACAGTTTATATGTCATGAATGCCGCAGTATATATGTCACAAATGCTGCAGTATGTATGTCATGAATCCCGCAGTATATATGTCATGAATGCCACAGTATATAAGTCATGAATGCTGCAGTATATATGTCATGAATGCTGCAGTATGTATGTCATGAATGCCACAGTATATATGTCATGAATGCCGCAGTATGTATGTCATGAATGCCACAGTATATATGTCATGAATACTACAGTATGTATGCCATGAATGCCGCAGTATGTATGTCATGAATGCCGCAGTGTGTATGTCATGAATGCCACAGTATATATGTCATGAATGCCACAGTATGTATGCCATGAATGCCGCAGTATGTATGTCATGAATCCTGGAGTATATATGTCATGAATGCCGCAATATGTATGTCATGAATACTGCAGTATATGTCACAAATTCCGTAGTATGTATGTCATGAATCCTGCAGTATATATGTCATGAATGCCACAGTATATATGTCATGGATGCCGCAGTATATATGTCATGAATGGCGCAGTATATATCTCACGAATGCCACAGTATGTATGTTATACATGCCGCAGTATATATGTCACTAATGCCACAGTATGTATGTCATGAATGGCGCAGTATATATGTCATAACTGGTGTAGTATATATGTCATGAATGCCACAGTATGTATATCATGCATGCCACAGTATATATGTCACTAATGCCACAGTATGTATGTCATGAATGCCGCAGTATATATGCCATGAATGCCGCAGTATATGTCATGAATGCTGCAGTATGTATGTCATGAATCCCACAGTATATAAATGTCATGAATCCCACAGTATATATATATATATATATATATATATATATATATATATATATATATGTCATGAATGCTGCAGTATATATGTCATGAATGGCGCAGTATATATGTCACGAAGGCCACAGTATGTATGTCATGCATGCCGCAGTATATATGTCACTAATGCCACAGTATGTATGTCATGAATGGCGCAGTATATATGTCACGAATGCTACAGTATGTATGTCATGCATGCCACAGTATATATGTCATGAATGTCTCAGTATATATGTCATGAATTCCTCAGTATATATGTCATGAATGCCACAGTGTGTTTGTCGTGAATGCTTCAGTATATATGTCATGAATGCCGTAGTGTGTATAGGTTCATAGGTCATAGGTAGGTACTTGGCTATCGGCCCAAGGGCCTATGTAAGCCTAGCCAGCAAGGTTCCATGGCTTACGCCACCCAAGAAAGTTATTTTCCTGTGCCACTGTTGGGCAGAGACACAGAAGTGATCCCTGGGGTGTACTTCCTATTTCCCGTCCACTCATCAAGATTTTTTTGAAGACTGCTAATGAAGAAATTTGCTTGACATAGATGGGTAGCTTGTTCCAGAGTATAGGAAGTCTCTGGGACAGGAATCTATCCCTCCAGCATGTCCTGTTTATTGTGGTGACAAGGTTTAGGTCCCTAGAGCGTGTAGCTCGGAGGGATTGAGATTTATTTAGGTGTAGCATGTCCAACAGCTCTGGGTTTGACATAGCTTTATATATTAGGCAGAGATCCCCTCAGAGTAGGCGATATGCTACGGAGTAAATCTGGAGTTTTTTGAGGTGGTCAGTGTAGGGCATTTGTTTGAGGCCAGTAATCCTCTTTGTGAGGTACTTCTGTGGCCTTTCCAGCTGCTGCAGATGTCTTGTGAGGTACATTTCAAAAGGGGTGTTGTACTCTATAATGGGTCTAATGAGTGTCGAGTAGAGGGGAACAATGACCTCTTTTTTCCTGGATGAGAACCCTTTTATGATGAGGTGTGCCATGTAGAAGGACTTCCTGACTACTGTGGCGATATGACTATCAAAGGAGAGACTACTGTCCACCTGGGTCCCAAGGTCTTTTATCACATATTTGGTGTTAAGTAAATTTCTGCCTATGTGGTAGTTCATGGGTACAGAGGTTTTTTCAAAGGGGTTGACACTGCATTTTTTGGCATTGAGCTTGAGGCCATGGCTCTGACACCTGGTATCTGTCTCAGTGAGGCCCTTCTGTAGGATGTCCACATCATTTGGGAACCTCACTATGGCTCCTAGTTTGCAGTCATCTGTGAACTTCATTAGCCAGAGGCCTTCTGTGTTAGCCTGTACTTCAGAGAAGTAGATACCAAACAGGAGAGGTCCCAGGATGGAGCCCTGTGGTACTGCACTTGTCACTGCTTTGAGGTCAAATTTGGAGTCTGCAACTTTTACAGTGTGGGTTCTGTCAGTGAGCCATTTGGCAACCCATCTTGTGATGTAGGAATTTATACCTAGTTTAGTGAGTTTAGCTATAATTCCAGAATGAGGTTTGGTGTTGAAAGCCTTGGTGAGGTCAAGATAGGCTGTGTGAACCACCTTACCCTCAGCCACGGCTTTGGTGACTGTCTAAAAGAAGTCAATCAGGTTCAGGAGGCATGATCTGCCTTTCACAAACCCGAACTGGGTGGGATCCAGAGTTTGGAGGTTACCAATGTCTTTGTTTATGAGTTCCATGATGATACGTTCCATGGCCTTGCAGACCAGGCTCGTCAGGCTAATAGGTCAATAGTTCCCAGGATCAGTGGTGGCTCCCCCTTTGTGGAGTGGGATAACTGTTGCTGTGTGCCATTCAGTGGGCACAAAGCCTGATGTGAGGCTATTATTGAACATGGTGCTTAAGTGGGGAGCCAGTTCGTTCTGAAGTTCGTGTAAAATGCAGCCTGGGATGTTGTCCGGTCCCATGGATGCTGTGTTTTTGGCTTTAGAGAGTGCAGCTTTTACCTGCGTAGTTGTGATTACAGGGACTCTACATTCTTCCTGTATAGATATGGGCCCTTTAGGGGGTGAGAGGGGGGTAAAGTTAGCACTGAACCTATCTGCTAGGATGTTGGCAATATCAGTTGGTTCTGTAATTTTTGTGCCTTTGTGCTGTAACTCAGAGCAGATCTGGGTGTTGCCATCTAGATTCTTGACATAGCTATAGAATGCTGTGTGGTTGTCCTTGGATTTAGTGGTGATTTTGTTTTTGTAACTAGCTTTGGAGGATCTTATAAGGGATCACAGCTTCTTACTGTGGCTGACCAGGGAGCTCCTCCACTCATGGGATTTTACTCTCTTTTGCAACAGTTTCTTCCTTCTGTTGTACAGTTTGTTTATGGCAGGGGACCACCAGATTGGCTTCCTTTTTTTGGAGGATAGCGTCTTGGTTCTGTTTGGGATAGCACGATCCATGCACTTATGTAGGTGCTTATAGAGTGCATTTGTGTAGGATTCAGCAGTTATAACTGTATTGTCCATCTGCATGGGTGTCATGAAGTTCACTACTTCTGTCTTAAGAAGCATGAAGTTGGCTTTGGAGAAATTTTTTACTGTGGTTTCCTTAATGGGGGGTGGGAGCGGGATGTGGATATCAAGGGTGATAAGCTTATGGTCGGCTCGGACCAACGAGGAGTTGACTTCAGGTGTGGAACACCGGTCACTCATGTTGGTAATGACTAGGTATAGGATATTGTTGCCCCTGGTGGGGGTGTGGATAGGTTGATCTAGGGCATTGGAGTTTATGAATTCCAGAAAGCGTTGAGCTAAGGAGTTGGTACACGAGTAGTTTTCCCAGTTAATGGTGGGGTAGTTGAAGTTTCCCATTATTAGGGTGTTTGGTTGAACACTAATATTTTCCAGTACATCAAGAAAAGAGGAGTGAGTATTTATTTATTTATTTATTTATTTATTTATTTGTTTGTTTATTTATGTTTGTTGACCGGGAGTGTCCGACTGGACGTAGGTCTGTTTTCAGCGGAGGCCCGGGGAGAAAAGCTCCACAGTTAAAATAAACAGACAGTAGTTACATTGGATTACATAGCGATTATCAATTTACATAGCAATTACTTTACAACATATTTACAGATGAAGAACATAGTACATCAGTAGACAACTAGAATCATGTCATAGAGTATGTCATGAATGCCGCAGTATATATGTCATGAATGGTGCAGTATATATGTCATGAATGCCACAGTATGTATATCATGCATGCCGCAGTATTTATGTCACTAATGCCACAGTATGTATGTCACGAATGCCACAGTATGTCATGCATGCCGCAGTATATATGTCACTAATGCCACAATATGTATGCCACGAATGCCGCAGTATATATGTCATGAATGGCGCAGTATATATGTATTCTCTTACATTTGTACTTGTACTTCTGTTGTTACAAAGAAAGCAGTTATAGTCCTCAAAAATGCAACATGCACCCCCATGGATGTCATTAACTGCATGGGTCCAGGAAATCAATCCAAAAGTAATGTGCTGCTTTTCATGTGTAACTACTTAGTAAGATACATGCTAAGCTGCTTTACTCCTTAGTTCGGTACTCCACCAGTATGCCAGGGAGTAATTCATAAAAATATCTGACTCATTAAACCTGGTGGGTTGCCATAACGTGATAATGAGAAGATTTGTTGTGGTACGAGCTCCCACTGGCATAAACTCAGCAGCATCACTGTGCAGGGGGTGACATAGGTAGTTCATAGGTAGTTCATAGGTTAGTACTACGCTAACTGCCCTTGTGAGTCATTTTAAGCCTAGCCAATTATCCCTTGTGAGATTCAAACCCTGCACCTTGTGTTTGTAAGGCAAACACCTTAACCATTAGGCCACCCTCCCAACCCTGCATGGTCAGGATAAACAGAATTTGATTTACTTGTTGGGTACATCACAGCATTCAGTGGAGTTATTCCTGTTCTACCTTAAGATATATGTTGCTCAGCTTTGTATACTGAGCAACATATCAGCAGAAAAGAGGGACTGATGTAATTATGAACAATATATATTCTGCGTATACAGCTACAGTCTCATACGTTACTCCACTGGGACTACCCATATGCATCTGTTGCACTCATTACGAATTATGTACAGTCCTGGGGAGGGTTGTTTTGTGTGTGTGTGTGTGTGTGTGTGTGTGTGTGTGTGTGTGTGTGTGTGTGTGTGTGTGTGTGTGTGTGTGTGTGTGTGTGTAAAATCCCCCTCTGTGCATGTGTTTGTAAAATCCCCCTATGTGCATGCGTGTGTGTGTGTGTGTGTGTGTGTGTGTGTGTGTGTGTGTGTGTGTGTGTGTGTGTAAAATCCCCCTCTGTGCATTTGTGTGTGTGTGTGTGTGTGTGTAAAATCCCCCTCTGTGCATGTGTTTGTAAAATTCCCCTCTGTCCATGTGTGTGTGTGTGTGCGTGTGTGTGTGTGTGTGTGTGTGTGTGTGTGTGTGTGTGTGTGTGTGTGTGTGTGTGTGTGTGTGTGTGTGTGTGTGTTTTATGTGAAAGGTATACCATGTTCACAAAGTTCAGTAACACATTTGACTTCATACAAGGTCTTCACCCATCACATGCAAGTCTTTATGAATCATAAAATTCTTTGCTATGCAGTTACAATATATACCATCCCTACTCCAAGGTTCACAATGTATGGCACACTTACATGTTGTGATACATTGCAAAATCCCTCTGCCCTCAAACTTACAGCAGTCTTGGTATTAGTACTGAGGTAGCAGGTGTGTGAGGCCCATAGCCTCCTACGCTAAGGGGAAAAAGATTTCTGTCCTGAAAGCATGTTACAAATTTTACATTTTTTTTCTATAAATTGCAATTTATTTTCCAGGCATGTATGTATGACCACAACATTAACTCCCATAACATGTGACAAGGATCCCGTCCAGAGATGTCTTTCACTCGCAGTTCCTATTTTCCATAGAAATTTTATGAAATTAATGATAGACCCTAATACATTTCATGTAAAATCAAGTTGTAATAACTATGCAGGAAAGTGATTATCCAAAAAATTGTCATTGTAAGTGGATAATTTCAGGTATGACAAGTTGTATTATATGTATATTAAGCTAAAACCACAACAGTTTGCTGAAAAAATAATTAGCTTTCTTTACCATAGAAACTACACAGGCTATGCAAAGGTATCAGAGGTTATTGAAGTAACTTTTCACATAATGGCAGACTTTTTAGGATGGTTATTTTGAGCTAATAATGAAACTATGGAAATTATTCATTTTTCAGTAACATACATGATGATGGATAGTCTCAAAATCTTACAGGGTAACATAAAATTTCAGGGATATTTGGCCCACTCTAAGCAATCTTTCACAAGAAGTTATTTATTTTTGTGTTTGCTTGAATGTAAGTACATTCAGCATATTGCTTTACTGGAGATTATTTTGCAGTAATTATGCAAAAAAATAATCAAAACTGGAAATAGACTTCCAAACAGAGATAAGGAATACTGTAATTGAGAATTGTACTAAATAAGTCACAGATGCATAGACTTAGTCGCAACTTCAAACAAATGTTAAAGCGCTAATAAGGTTAAAGGTTATATCATCTGAGACCTGTGCAAAGTAGCAACAGTGTAAAACAGTTTAAATTAAATGTTCATAACACCAAGGATAAGAGATATCTTGTACAATGTAGCAGAATGGGAAGGTGGCTGCCATTTTGCTTTTTTCCCCCAACAAATTATGTACATTTTTAATTAAATACTATAATTTGAAATGTTGCCTTCTAGAACCATTTTAAACTATGCATGTCAGTCTGACATCACCACAAACTGTAAAGAAATACATTGTGCTCTGTGAGCCTTTCTTTGAATTCCTAAATATGTTGACAAATGCTGGTTTACACACACACACACACACACACACACACACACACACACACACACACACACACACACACACACACACACACTGAAATGGAGCATATTGCATTAGTCGTAACAGAATGCACACATGCTATCTCATCACCGATCAGCTATTATTTCCTCACCTACAGAGGATTATTATATGTCACCCTAACCAAATGGTATCACACAAAAGTTGTCCATACCTTTTCATATGTATTGTTCAAAGTACTACTACTTTCTATATATATTACATAAAAAGGTATAAAATATCTAAAATACATAAAAAGCACATGCAGCAGCTGGAGAGACCACAGAGATTCCTCACCAGAAGAATGCATGGCCTCAAAAATCTACCATACACAGATAGGCTAAAAGCCCGTCCCTCCACTCAGTTTCATACAGACTTCTCAGAGGTGACCTCTGTCTGGTATACAAGGTGATCCTTGACCCCACATTGATGGGACAGCTGCATATCCACAGCTCAAGCTCTACTCGAGTAACCCATATGCGTGGCTTCAACCTGGTCTGTGACATCAATAGGACTTGTTGGCATGAGAGATTTGTGCCCCAGAGACTCTCTCATCCGTGGAATATACTCCCTCTGCATGTCAAGCAGAGTACCTCATTATCCCCTTTTTAAGTGTAACCTGGATAACTGGATGGGAAATAGAAAATACAGCCCTGGGATTCTACCCATGTCCCTGCTGGACAGGGGCATCTTGTGCTGACTTGTCAGAACATGGGCTAATCTCTTGGCTAGGCTTATAAGGGCCTCAGGGCCAATAGCCTAGTAACTTCCTATGCTCCTATGATCCTATGATCCTATAAACAACATATATACCTTACTGACATCTGTGTAGCACAGAACAGTGCTATATGGCTAACACTGTGTATCACATTTCTATATTAAAGGCTATGGTATCACATTTATTGCACATATTATTATTACTTTAATTATATGGTATGTAGTGCAGATGGATATCAAACAATATCCTGATTTTGTTTTACTATACCTTGCACAAGATGTAAGCAAACTTGTTCAATGTTCATATGCAATAAATAAAGCTAAATAAATTCACAAACAATTTCATTTGACTAATTACTATAAAAACTAATAAGCCAAAAATGCTTAAATAAAGAAACTAAAACATTATTAGCTATACAGTGAGAACTAGCAGTGTGCTGGTTTCCACGTTTATTGAAAAAATGGTCTATTCTATATTCCCGTCATAATAAAACCAGAGAATACCATCCAGCCAGCACTTACAAAACTATATTATTCCTCCACTCTTCATGTATCTTTACTGTGAACACCAATTCTATTTTCGCCAACTATTGTGTGCATGGATAGCCATGGATAGCGCTCTTTAATATTTAAAGTTGTACACAATGATTTTGTCAACTGCGTCAGTGTTCAAATGTAAGAAAACAAACCAGTACGGCTAAATAAATTCACAAGCATTTTGCCTAATGACTGAAAGAATAGTACAAAAATAAAAAAGCAAAAAAGATGCACACATCATTAAGTACATAATGTTATTATTAGTAATATACTGAGAGATATGTAAGGCAGCAAACAATGCAGAAAAACATCAAATCTTGATTCTCACAGACATTTAAAATTATGTTTAAAATAATGTATATTGTTTTCCACCATGACTATATGCAAAGCAAATAATGAGATATGCACTGATATTTGCTGGATTTGCTAACTACTTTAAAATAATGTATGGTTAACCACATGGTATGTTTAAATCTGCATTGTGCAAACCAGAGTTACCCTTAATGTTCACTGAAAAAAAATTCTATATGATATAGCGACACACTCTTAGCTATATTTGTTACAAACAACAATGCAACTGGCACCATAATGTTCAAAGACAGGTCTATTTCATATGAGCGAATAGCACAAATTGCGAACGCTCATAATATCGAGCGTAATGGACCTCGAACTTCCTATTATGGGGGGCTGTGCCCCCCCACACCCCCGCTAAATATATATTCCAACTCCGAGATCGCACTACAGTGAGGAAAGGGTAAATATCCCATTCTTCACTGTACCGCGATCTCAGAAAAAGTACTTCGAGGTCCGGTACGTTCGATATTATGAGCGTTTGCAATTTGTGCGATTCACTCATATGATATAGACTCTTCAAAGACAACAATATAATTTCAAACCAGTGGACGTTAAAATGCACTTCACAATGCAGTTGTACTGCTGATGTGTATTGGGCAAAGGAGCAGCATGGCAGGCACAGAAGCAGATTCATTAAAATGTTTGTACATAATAATACACAAAAATACAATAATGCATATTGCAAGAAACTGCCCTATTCTTTTCCAGTATATATATTTCCAGTGATTGTTTACATCAGGACACACCGGGATGGAGAGTAGCAAGCTCCACCCCCATTGTGACAAGTTGTTCTTAAGAAAACGTAATTTAAAAAAAATAAAAACACAGCATAATATCCATCGGGGGCAAAAGACTCCTACACTACTCACAGAAATGGACTACAAGTCATTTAAAAGTGTGTATAGCAGAGGTTGTAGTGAGGTGGCAGCCCCCATGCTCAATGTGTGTGGCTGTTTTTTACTGTCATTAAGTCAAGTAATGCCTGACATTACAGTTTTGATTTTTTTATACTTTAACTTTTTTATTTTTTTTTTATCTTCAACAAAGTATGGAATTAGATTGGCAATAAAAAATATGGCATACAGCCCCTTAATTCATTCACTAGAACCAAATACTGAAAAAAAATCAGACACACTACAACTCTGTGGGCTTTCTTAAAAATCTTACAAAGATATAAATACAAAACATGTCCTTTATTAACAGAGTCCTGATATTACAACATAATTAAGTGGAATATTTTCTTAAGAAGATGACTTAAAAACACGTAAGAAATTCAATGTACACACTGTATCGAGTCTCATTAACATTGTTGCAATGTCCACTGACCACCACTAATTATACACAATAATAGTGAGCAATCAGTATTTCCAAATATAAACATGCACGAAAACAAACAATCCTTCTGGTACGTTTAAACAAGTCAGTAAAAAAAAGAGAAAGAAAAGGAAAAATTGCAATGTCATTCTACCTGCACAGTACATTAATAACAATGATGTGATTTTATTAATATTATATATATTGTGCTACTACTACATTATTCCAGAACCAGTTGTATCACAATACATAATATGTGTACAGCTCTACAGTACACATAAATTTGCACAAAACCATTCAGTCATGCACATTAAAAGGGAATTATGCTGTTCTTTCTTAGCATACTAATTTATCTACCATACAAAGAAAACTTACTTTTATTCCTTCATCATTTAAATGCAATAAAACTAACAACTAATACTAAATAAATTCAGCAGCCTTATTACACATTTTATGAAGATGTTACTGTAAAAAATTAAGTTTGTAAGAAAAGTAATTCATATTGAGGGAATTTAATAACTGAAAAAGTAGCAACACTTACAACTGTCTTAAAATAATACTGTAACATTATGCTATTTACAACTATTAGAAAAAATAATTTATAATAACAGACTTGCTGACATGCTTCTAATATTCTGTCACTTACATGACCTCCATGACATCCATATTATTAATACCTTTACAGACCAATTTCCACAAAAAACTTTACACACACACACACACACACACACACACACACACACACACACACACACACACACAATCAGTAGTATATAACACAGCTCCACAATTCAGTTGCAATACTTTGGTTTTCATCTTTAATTATTTTATACTCCTTTATAATTCAAAGATTAAAAAGAAAAGCAGGCATACTTTAGAAACTTGCAGATCTTAAAAGTCTTACAGAGGCATTAATTGTTAAAATTAAAAAAAATTAACATTTTTAAAAAGCAGTGCACATATTGCAATATAATGAAGTGAAATTACTTCTTCAAGACAGCTAAAAAAATACTTTTTAAACTAAACACTCAAAACTCTAATACCTTTCATTAAATCTGCTTGAACGTCCATTGATCTTCACTGCTTACACAAAACAAGTCTGACCAATCAAAACTTCTAAAGCCAAACAATTCTGAAAATAAACAAAATGCACTTGTGTATTTAAGCAGTTCGTTTAAAAGAAATATAATTCAAGATGATAATGGTATTCACATCATCAGAGTAGCACAGCACATCAACAACACTTTGAAATTAAACTTTTATATAAAAGAAATGATTCATTACGCAAGAATCCTTCTCAGAGCACAGATCCTGCCACAAAGTCAGTGTAGGGTAACAGGCTAGGCCAGCATTACTGACAAGCTTTCTACCAACAAGAGCATTACCAGATGTGGTATCCAGTGACAGTATAAATGCATAAATACATTGACCTCTGACCTACTCCAGCAGTTAAAACATAAGATAAAATCCAATCATGGCATTAAGTAAGTGATACATTTTCACTTGCATTATTTAGCACGTCTCACTAAGTGCTATTTTACAATATAATAATCAGTTCTAGTCTATTACAGCACCAACGTAGATTGGTCACAATCCTCAGGTGTGATAAGTCCACCACATAAGGCTGCAGCTCCACTCTAAGTCCATTTTTACACATTAAATGTACATTTGACCTCAGTACTGCAACATAGTGCTTGTTTCATTGTTAACTGATCATACACTCTTCTTTAACTTACTGCACTGTATAATTAAACTTTGCATGCTGTCACTTGCAATTAGTTATGGATAATGCTTTTTACTTAACTAGTACTTCTGCTGTACAATATACAAGTCAGTACTAGTTACTGCTTATAAAACAGAACTGCATTAAATTGTTCTACATGCACTGGTAATTTTGTTACAATCAACAAACAGTACCATCCTACCTTAGTAATACTATATTTGCAGTAATGTCGCAACATATCTTGTTCATTGCATGACTTATTATCATTTCAAACAACACTAAAAATATTGCGACCTCAGCACTCTGCTACATAAAGAGTACATTTAAAATGATATTACATATCACTATATACTGCACCACATAAACTACTAATACTGCGCTACATTCTTAGTACTGCTTTGTGACTACTCCAATACTTTGTACAATCATTCACAGCAAGTAACTTAAACATCATTCATGTCTACGAAAATTATTGCAAAGCATCATTTCGTGAAGCCTGCAATGGTCACTAGCAAGACATTATGGGAAACAGCTACTGACTATGTGTGCTAAAGGTTTTTTTGACTTTGTTAATAAAAAGATGCTTATTTGCATGTTGACAAATGATACTGAAAAGTTGTTTTCTTTATCAGGTAACAGTTAATACAGTGCTACTGTAGATGTTCCTGAGTTGTTTTCTTTATCAGGTAACAGTTAATACAGTGCTACTGTCGATGTTCCTGAGTTGTTTTCTTTATCAGGTAACAGTTAATACAGTGCTACTGTAGATGTTCCTGAGTTGTTTTCGTTATCAGGTAACAGTTAATACAGTGCTGCTGTAGATGTTCCTGAGTTGTTTTCGTTATCAGGTAACAGTTAATACAGTGCTGCTGTAGATGTTCCTGAGTTGTTTTCGTTATCAGGTAACAGTTAATACAGTGCTGCTGTAGATGTTCCTGAGTTGTTTTCGTTATCAGGTAACAGTTAATACAGTGCTGCTGTAGATGTTCCTGAGTTGTTTTCGTTATCAGGTAACAGTTAATACAGTGCTGCTGTAGATGTTCCTGAGTTGTTTTCGTTATCAGGTAACAGTTAATACAGTGCTGCTGTAGATGTTCCTGAGTTGTTTTCGTTATTAGGTAACAGTTAATGCAGTGCTACTGTAGATGTTCCTGAGTTGTTTTCGTTATCAGGTAACAGTTAATACAGTGCTACTGTCGATGTTCCTGAGTTGTTTTCGTTATCAGGTAACAGTTAATGCAGTGCTACTGTCAATGTTCCTGAGTTGTTTTCGTTATCAGGTAACAGTTAATGCAGTGCTACTGTAGATGTTCCTGAGTTGTTTTCTTTATCAGGTAACAGTTAATACAGTGCTACTGTCGATGTTCCTGAGTTGTTTTCGTTATCAGGTAACAGTTAATACAGTGCTACTGTCGATGTTCCTGAGTTGTTTTCGTTATCAGGTAACAGTTAATGCAGTGCTACTGTCGATGTTCCTGAGTTGTTTTCGTTATCAGGTAACAGTTAATGCAGTGCTACTGTCGATGTTCCTGAGTTGTTTTCGTTATCAGGTAACAGTTAATGCAGTGCTACTGTAGATGTTCCTGAGTTGTTTTCGTTATCAGGTAACAGTTAATACAGTGCTACTGTCGATGTTCCTGAGTTGTTTTCGTTATCAGGTAACAGTTAATACAGTGCTGCTGTAGATGTTCCTGAGTTGTTTTTCGTTATCAGGTAACAGTTAATACAGTGCTGCTGTAGATGTTCCTGAGTTGTTTTCATTATCAGGTAACAGTTAATACAGTGCTACTGTCAATGTTCCTGAGTTGTTTTCGTTATCAGGTAACAGTTAATGCAGTGCTGCTGTAGATGTTCCTGAGTTGTTTTCGTTATCAGGTAACAGTTAATACAGTGCTGCTGTAGATGTTCCTGAGTTGTTTTCGTTATCAGGTAACAGTTAATGCAGTGCTGCTGTAGATGTTCCTGAGTTGTTTTCATTATCAGGTAACAGTTAATGCAGTGCTGCTGTAGATGTTCCTGAGTTGTTTTCTTTATCAGGTAACAGTTAATGCAGTGCTGCTGTAGATGTTCCTGAGTTGTTTTCGTTATCAGGTAACAGTTAATGCAGTGCTACTGTAGATGTTCCTGAGTTGTTTTCGTTATCAGGTAACAGTTAATACAGTGCTGCTGTAGATGTTCCTGAGTTGTTTTCGTTATCAGGTAACAGTTAATGCAGTGCTGCTGTAGATGTTCCTGAGTTGTTTTCTTTATCAGGTAACAGTTAATGCAGTGCTGCTGTAGATGTTCCTGAGTTGTTTTCTTTATCAGGTAACAGTTAATGCAGTGCTGCTGTAGATGTTCCTGAGTTGTTTTCTTTATCAGGTAACAGTTAATGCAGTGCTGCTGTAGATGTTCCTGAGTTATTTTCGTTATCAGGTAACAGTTAATGCAGTGCTACTGTAGATGTTCCTGAGTTGTTTTCTTTATCAGGTAACAGTTAATACAGTGCTGCTGTAGATGTTCCTGAGTTGTTTTCTTTATCAGGTAACAGTTAATGCAGTGCTGCTGTAGATGTTCCTGAGTTGTTTTCGTTATCAGGTAACAGTTAATGCAGTGCTACTGCAGATGTTCCTGAGTTGTTTTCTTTATCAGGTAACAGTTAATGCAGTGCTGCTGTAGATGTTCCTGAATTGTTTTCGTTATCAGGTAAAAGTTAATGCAGTGCTGCTGTAGATGTTCCTGAGTTGTTTTCGTTATCAGGTAACAGTTAATGCAGTGCTACTGTAGATGTTCCTGAGTTGTTTTCGTTATCAGGTAACAGTTAATGCAGTGCTGCTGTAGATGTTCCTGAGTTGTTTTCTTTATCAGGTAACAGTTAATGCAGTGCTGCTGTAGATGTTCCTGAGTTGTTTTCTTTATCAGGTAACAGTTAATGCAGTGCTGCTGTAGATGTTCCTGAGTTGTTTTCTTTATCAGGTAACAGTTAATGCAGTGCTGCTGTAGATGTTCCTGAGTTGTTTTCGTTATCAGGTAACAGTTAATGCAGTGCTACTGTAGATGTTCCTGAGTTGTTTTCTTTATCAGGTAACAGTTAATACAGTGCTGCTGTAGATGTTCCTGAGTTGTTTTCTTTATCAGGTAACAGTTAATGCAGTGCTGCTGTAGATGTTCCTGAGTTGTTTTCGTTATCAGGTAACAGTTAATGCAGTGCTACTGTAGATGTTCCTGAGTTGTTTTCGTTATCAGGTAACAGTTAATGCAGTGCTGCTGTAGATGTTCCTGAGTTGTTTTCGTTATCAGGTAACAGTTAATGCAGTGCTGCTGTAGATGTTCCTGAGTTGTTTTCGTTATCAGGTAACAGTTAATGCAGTGCTACTGTAGATGTTCCTGAGTTGTTTTCGTTATCAGGTAACAGTTAATGCAGTGCTGCTGTAGATGTTCCTGAGTTGTTTTCGTTATCAGGTAACAGTTAATGCAGTGCTGCTGTAGATGTTCCTGAGTTGTTTTCGTTATCAGGTAACAGTTAATGCAGTGCTACTGTAGATGTTCCTGAGTTGTTTTCTTTATCAGGTAACAGTTAATACAGTGCTGCTGTAGATGTTCCTGAGTTGTTTTCTTTATCAGGTAACAGTTAATACAGTGCTGCTGTAGATGTTCCTGAGTTGTTTTCGTTATCAGGTAACAGTTAATGCAGTGCTGCTGTCGATGTTCCTGTGAGAATGTGCTGCCATTATTCCTGTGATGAGAATATGTATTTCAGTTTTATACAGGCTGCACTGAGAATATAACATCACTATTTCAATTAACTGCACACTACATAGTTCTAAGTAAATATGGTGCATTGACAAAATATGTCAAACAGTAGAGTAAAATAATTAGTTTAAATCTAGCGTTAGTTTTGCAGCATATTGCTCTTTACTGAATTACTTGGGTACTTATAGTCATACACAAAGAGCCCAATTCATAATGACTTAAATATACTGCACATGGCTATGTGTACTACAGAATGATACACAAAGTTCTTTCTAATTCATAAATATGTAGTGCAATTCAGGATGATTATCCAAGACCCCTTGCATGATCCTGCTCAATTGTACACCAACCACCTACTCCCTATGCTAATGAACCTACCCTCCTGATCATGTGTTACTCACCATGGCAGCACCTGTGGAGACTCAACTTGTCCCAGTAGTCTTAAGCTATGTGACAAGAATGACAGTCTGAACAATGTGAAGTACTGCCATCTATGCCAGGAGAAGTAGGGCAGTGAATGTGTAACATATGCCAGCACAGCTAGCTGGAATTTTTAAAGAATTATATGTCATTTGTATATCAAAATGATTTGTACAGATGCTTGTGTTGAAAAATGTATTTGTAAAGCTGCTTGTGATAAAAATGTATCAACATTGTGCCCTGCTGGGCAGAAAAGAAATGTACATGCATTATCATAACTGTTTAAATGTATATATTGTAACAGAGGTTAATGGAAGAGAATAGGTCAATCTGAATCCACCTGACTTTGAGAAATAGCAAGAAAATTAAATTACTGGGCCTAGGCCATAAAGATGTTATCTCACAGTTTTAATACAGCCAGAGACAAAAAGTCTGTGCCAGGAAGCTTCCTGCATTGTCATTGGAGTGAATTAATTGCTACTCTGAATGGGTGAAGGTCTGAAATTGTTTTATGACTTCTCAGAGCTGCAGCAGATCTTAGCAAGCTCTTTTGTGTGTATTATTGACATGTTGGGAGGGTGGCTTAAGGGTAGGGAGGGTGGCTTAATAGATAAGGTGTTTGCCTTACAAACACAAGGTGCAGGGTTTGAGTCTCACAAGGGATAACTGGCTAGGCTTAAAAAAATGGCTCACAGAGGCAGTTAGCCTAGTACTAAACTATGAACCTATGAACCTATGTAGGTGCTAACTTCTGGCAGTTTCTAGCAATGTGGAGGGTTGCGTGGGAACCAGAAGTCAGATGACCACATGTATGTGATGTCACTCTGTACAGAAAAAAATTTAATATTAGGCAAGACAGAAGTTTCGTGGCAGTCTGTTCTTGTAACCTGACAAAGAAGGATCTCTCACCTACTTCATCTTGCCTTGTTCAAGTAAGTGACCAGGGAACAGTATTCTTTAGATCAGTCAGGACAATATAGTGAGATAAGTTAAGTATTGTTTTTTTCCTGTAACTGATTTTTTTCCAGCTGTGCTATTTTTAATATTTCCTGTGCTGAAACTCTGACATTTACTGTAAATAGATATTTCATTTTTTTCATATTCTTTTATTATTTATTATTAAATATATTTAAACTATGACATTGTGGCTGGTTCTTTAGAAAATATTTTAACCTTTGAGAATACTTATAGCTATCGGTGACACTGTGGCTACTCCTGAACCTGGCTGTTTGGTCAACATTTCCATTTGTATTAATATTAATTTCACTCAGTATAATTGGGTACCCTTGTAACAGCCTTAGGCAGCTGGCTTTGTAGTGTCTGGTGACAAGAATAACTACCTTATAGACTGAGCAGAAGGGGATACAGTGAGTAAATCTGTGCCAACCTTTCCCAGGTGTGTGTCTGTGTGTGTGTGTGTGTGTGTGTGTGTGTGTGTGTGTGTGTGTGTGTATAAATCAAATCTCATAGTGTGTGTGTGTGTGTGTGTGTGTGTGTGTGTGTGTGTGTGTGTGTGTGTGTGTGTGTGTGTGTGTCAGCTACTCAGAGCAGGAGCAAGAAGCACTGGTTTCACACAGAGAGTGGTGGAGAACTTGGCGTGGACACTTGGCTGAGGTCTCAACTCTGCAGCTGTGTCAGTGAGGAACCTTACTGGGGACCAGGGCAGAGGCAGAGAGAGAAACCCAGATCCCTGTCTGAGTGTGTTCTTTGTGTGCTCTTAAGAAAAATTGTGCTTGATGCAGAGAGGTCTGCATCTGAAAATACTAAGTGTATCCATTTGTATTCCAAGTGAACGTCCCTCTTTAGTGTCAGTGGTGAGGATTTAGGCTCCTTGAATACTGGCCCAGAGTAGGGGCTTCACATATTGGTCAGCAGTGTTGCGGATAATTATTGAACTTCTGTAGCCTATAGGCAGTTGTCACTGAAGGTGGGATTACTCTCAAGCAGCCACAAGGTAAACATACAGAGTTTCATTTCACAACAGTTTTAGTTTTTCTTTTTTTTGTTTAGTTTAGTCAGTAAAAGCAGGCAAAGATGTCAGCAGAGGATAAAGGCAAGCTGACAAAGAACCAGTTGACCAAGGTGTGTGAAGCCAAAGGACTGGTGCATGCCAACCTGACTAAAGAGGAAATGATGTCAGACTTAATTGTAGCTGCAGCCCAGACCAGCAACAAGAAGAACAGACAGTCTGGTGATGGGGATTTGCCGCCCTCAGAAACAGGACAATTCACCTTTTCTTCAGAGGACTTAAAAATCCATCTGGAGTTAAAGAGACCTGAATTGGAGGCCAAACATTTGGAATTAGAAATTAGAAACAGCTGGAATTAGAATCAGCAGAGAGACTTGTGTTTTGAGGCTGAAGAAAATGAGAAGCAGTGTCAAAATGAGAGGGCAATGATGACCCTTCCCCAGGGTCATGGAGGTCAAGGTGACCCTTCCCGGGGTCATGGAGGTCATGGGGATGGGAATAAGCAAACCCCAGAAGCATTAAAGGTCAGTAGATTTCTTCCACAATTTACAGAGGGTGATAATTTTGATAGTTTTATTCATATATTTGAAAGAGTATGTAAACAGTATAATGTTGACAAGGGTTTTGCGTATGGTACCTGACCCCCTTACTCCATGGTAAAGCTGTAACTGCTGTTTCTGAATTATCTGATATTGATCATTTAAACTATGACAGAGTAAAGCAATGTTTACTTTAATGCTTTAAGTTAACACCTGAAGCTTACAGAAAAAAAAGTTTCATGAGCATAGATGCAAGGCAGATGAAAATGTATGTGATTATATTGCTGAGTTAAGCACTTATTTTCATAGGTTGGTGAGCGTGTGTCAGGTCACTGCTTTTGAAAGGCTGGCAGACCTTTTGGTGAGGGAACAAGCCTTTAGCACTTTGCCTGAGGACATAAGAATCTGGTTGGCAGACCGAGAATGTAACTCTACAGATGAGCTGGAGAAGGGGAACCCATGGTGGGCAGCCTAAACCACCCCAACAGAGTCCACCAGTAACAAGGGAAGCCATTAGTTCAGGTACACAGCCAGGATCAAGGGTTAAAAGTTTTAAATGTAAGCAGCGTGTCCGTGTATCATACTGATGCCCATGGAGGCAAGATGGGGAACAAAAGGTGGGGGAGTCAGCAAGTGGGAATAACAGTATGCCAGTGGTAAGTTGTCTGTAGAAAACAGGGGTACCAAACTATCACAAGAGGTTATATCCTATCTTAGTGGATGGAAAACAGGCTACTGCTAAGAGAGACACAACCTCTGACATAACCATTGTGAAGCTTGCAATGGTTAAAGAGGAAGGGTACTTGCTTGGGCAGTCCACTTTAGTCTGAGCTTTAGGAGGGACCCAATTCCAAATGCCTTTTGCCAGGGTTCACCTTGACTGGAAGGGTGGAAAAGGAAGCAAGAAAGTAGGTGTGTTTGAGGATATCCCTGCAGATGTCCTGATAGGGAATGATTTTGATAATACAGTACCTTGTGTGTATGCAGTTACATGCAGTCAGGCTTGGAGACAGGCGTATGGGTCTGGTAGCCTGAGGGAGACCCAGACAGACACCACACCTGAAGCTAGGGCTGGTGAGGTGGCTATTTTAGGGAGGGAGCTACTTGTTGCAGTGAGCCTGAAGGTGAGCCACAGCTGCTGGTCATTACCGATGTTCCCTTGGACAGAGTGACTGCAAGGGCTGAGTGGTAGTACTCAGGATGAGAGTGAGGCACTGCTGTCAGAGGATACCAGACTTCTTGTGAAAGGGGAACTGGAAAGAGTCAAAAAAGGAGAGGCAAGCCAGGCTCAGCTATCTGGCCCTACATAACAAGACTTGAGGGAGGTAGCTAAGGAGGCACTTGATTCTTAAGGAAAATGTATACTAGAACAAAGGTTTACTGTATACAGAGTGGACCCCTGAGGGAGGGCTAGAGGGTGAGATAATACAGCAGTTGGTAGTGCCTAGACCCTACCATCTAGCGCTTCTAGCAATAGCCCACAACATTCCTTTTGCAAGTCATACAGCATAAAGCATACCAAGAGACATATTATGCAGAACTTGTATTGGCCTAGGATTGCAAGGGATGTATCAGGGTAATGCAGAAGCTATGGGCAGTGCTAAAAAGTACGTAAGGCAGGAGACAACTTCAAAGCTCATTTGATGTGTTTGCCTGTGATTGAGTAGCCATTTCAAAGGGTAGCTATGGATACTGTGGTGTCTCTGAGTACCCCAAGTTCTACAGGGAAGAAGTATATCCTGGTGTTAGCAGATTATGCAACTAGATACACTGAGGCAGTGGCTCTGTCCTCCATTGAGGCAGAGAAGGTGGCAAATGCTTTGTTACAGATTTTCAGCAAGATAGGTTTCCTGAGAGAAATACTGACTGATAGAGGTACCAATTTCATGTCAGGCCTGCTGGCTTGTCTGTGAGAGTGCTGTGGGGTGAATCACCTAAAGACCACACCCTACCATCCCCAGACTATTGGTCTTGTGGAGAGGTTAAACTCTACACTAAAGACCATGCTACTGGCATTTGCAGACAGGTTTAAGAGAGAGTGGAACAAATATTTGCCCCATCTGCTGTTAGCTTACAGAGATGTACCCCAAAAATCCATAGGTTTTTTCACCCTTTGAGTTGCTGTATGGGCATAGGGTGAGGGGGTCTTTAGATTTTATTTGTGATGAGTGGGAGGGTGAGTGTGAATCCCACAAAGAGTCTGTTGTGGTATATATCCTAAACCACAGGACAAGGCTTAGGGAGCTCATGGGCTTAGCCCAAGATAACCTAGCAGGAGCCCAACAGCAGAAAAAGGTGTGGTATGACAGGAATGCTCGAGCCAGAGAGTATGCTGTGGGGCAGCAGGTAATGGTTCCCATCCCTGTCAGACACAACAAGCTGCAAGCAGCTTGGGAGGGACCCTACAAGGTGGTAAGAAAGGCAAGTGATGTTAACTACATGGTGGAACTGCTAGGCAGGAGGCAGGGGCACAAATTGTACCATATTACCATGATGTAACCTTACCATGATAGGGAGGCCCTTGTACTGAGTATTTGCAGTGGCTTGCAGGAGGAGTCTGAGGGAGATCTGATGACTGATCTCCTCAGTGAGGCTCGTACTGACACCTCAATGGAAGGGGTGGCAATGTCCCAGCAGCTATCTCCTACCCAAGTTTGAGACATACAAGCATTGTTACAGGAGTTTGGGGGCATGTCCACTGGGAAGCCAGGGTGCACCCAACTGGTGCAGCACCAGGTGGATACAGGACCCCAAAGGCCTATTAGGCAGGCCCATTATACGGTGCCTGAGAGAGTCAAACAGACTCTGAGGGAGGAGATACAGGAGATGTTGGAACTAGGGGTAATTCAAGAGTCCAATAGTCCCTGGACCTCTCCAGTGGTGCTCGTGCCAAAGGAGGATGGCAGCACCAGGTTTTGTGTGGACTACCGGAAATTAAATAGTCACACAGAGTCAGATGCTTCCCCCATGCTTATGACAGACAAGGCCCTAGAGCAGCTGGGTGGGGCTAAGTATCTTACAAATAGTGATCTTACCAAGGGTTACTGGCAGGTGCCCTTGACTCCCAGTCCTAGAGAGAGGTCAGCCTTTGTGACTCCTTTTGGCTTGTATGAGTTCACAAGGACACCCTTTGGGATGAAAAAATGTCCCAGCAACTTTCCAGAGGCTGGTAGATCATATCCTAGCCGGAGCAGAATGTTTTTCCCTTGCTTACCTAGATGATATTGGCATCTACAGCCATTCCTGGCAAGAGCGCTTAAAACATGTCAGGGAGGTGCTGGGCAGACTACAGAGGGCAGGGTTGACCATTAAACTGAGTAAATGTCAGGTGGTTATGGAAGAGGTCTCCTACCTGGGACATAGAGTGGGGAGTGGTAAGATCAGGCCGGAACCTGCCAAAGTGGAAGCCATTCAGGCATGGCCTGCACCTGTTACCAAAAAGCAGGTGAGAGCATTCTTAGAGACAGTAGAGTACTACAGAAAGTTCATCCCCAGTTATAGTACCATAGCTGCTCCCCTCACAGCCCTGACAAGGAAGAACAGGCCAGATAAAATAGTGTGGACCACAGCATGTGAGCAGGCATTCCAGAAGCTTAAAGAAGCTTTGGGAGGACCCCCTGTATTAGCCAGTCCAGATTACAGCAAAAAATTTGTTGTGCAGGTGGATGCTTTGAACCATGGGGTGGGGGCTGTACTTAGCCAGATTTCTTCAGAGGGAGAAGAGCACCCAGTGGTTTATCTCAGTCATAGGCTCCAACCCAGAGAGGAATGCTATGCAGCTGTAGAAAAGAAATGTCTAGCCATAGTGTGGGCACTGCAGAAACTTCAGCCTTATCTGTATGGAAGAAAATTCACAGTGGTGACAGATCACAACCTCCTAACATGGTTAAACAAAGCCAGCCAGCAAAATGTCAAGTTGCTAAGATGGAGCCTAGGGTTGCAAGCATATATGTCAGTGCAGCACCGCAGTGGGATTAGCACTGCCAACACAGATGTGCTTTCAAGACAGGGAATGGGGTAAGGTTTTTATTATTTATTATTAAATATTTTTAAACCTTTCAACTGTGGCTGTTTTGTGTAGAGATAATTTAAGCTCTAAGAGTACATTGCATGCATATAGTGATACTGTACCAAGTCACCCCAAATAAGTCTTGACTGTTCGGTTGCACTTACCATTGGATAATAATATTGCACAGTAATAACTGGACACCCTTTTAAGGGCCTTTGAGTAGCTGATAAATATTAGCTGGATGGTGGCAGTGATTTCTACCATATAGTCTGGGTAAGAGGGACACAGCTGGAGAACTTGTGCCAGCCTTCCCCAGGAGTGTCTGTGTGGTCATATAAACTCTTATCTCAAAGTGTCCATGTGTCAGCTACTTGGGCAGGGACACAAAGCACTAGTTGGACAGAGAGGGTACTGGAGGTTTTAGCTTGCCCACTAGGCTGAGATCTGGACCCTATAGCTGTGTCAGTGGGCAATCTTATTGGGGACCTGGAGAGAAAGGGAGAGACCAGCCCCAGACTGACTGTGATCTCTGTGTGCCCTTAAGGGAAATTGTACTTTACTGTGTGTGTATTTATTATCCTTTCCCTATATGGACGCCCCTCACTGGTGTTAGTGGTGAGGATTGAGGCTCCTTGATTGCTGGGCCAGTGCACGGTTGTCACAGTCTACTTGGGCGTTAATGACCTGAGATGTATCTCCCTGGACTACATGAAGAGAGACATTATTAATCTCCCTGAATATGTTTCTCAAGCAGATATATGCTGAGCATTGAGCAGCATTCTACTTTCCAGCTAAACTGGTTGCAGATGGGATCACTCATACTACACTGCAAGATATCACCAACCTGCTAGCTAACAGTCCCAGCACAAATTTCACCCCCCTATCCCCACCTACCATATCACAAAGCAAACCTAACACCAGACATCTGCCTAGTATCTCTAGAGAACAGGTCATCTATGCACTCGCCAAGGCCAAAAACATAGGCTCATTGGGAGCAGATATTATCTCATATTAATAATATTATTGTGTATTAATATTATAGTGTATTAATAATATTGTGTATTAATAATACTATTATCTCAGTTACTAAAAAATCTAAAACAAGACCTAGCGGACCCGCTTGATGTTCTCTTCAATCATAGCTTGAGAACTGGCTATGTTCCTGCAAAATGGAAAATAGCAACAGTAATCCCCCTGCACAAAGGGGGGGTGGGCATCAACTGACCCCTGGGAACTATAGATCTATAAGTCTAAGCAGCCTCATCTTCAAGGCCATGGAAAGAATTATCATGGACCTTATCAGCAAGGACATAGGTGACCTCCAAATGCTGGACCCAAACCAGTTTGGTTTCATTAATGGTAGCTCTTGCTTTTTAAACCTGGTGCACTTCTTTGAGAAAGTCACAAAGCCGTGGACGAAGGTAAGACAGTGCACACTGCCTATCTTGACCTTACCAAAGCTTTCAACACAATTCCCACTCTGGGATTATTGAGAAACTCTCCCAGATAGGGATTAACCCTTACGTTACTAGATGAGTAGCCAATTGGCTCACCAGCAGAACACACTGTCAGAATTGGTGACTCTACCTCCAACAGTAGACCGTCAACAGTGGCGTACTACAGAGGTCTGTGCTAGTCCCCTTACTGTTTGGCATCTATTTCTCAGAAGTCCAGGCCAAAGTAGATGGCCTTTGGCTCAACAAGTTCACTGGTGACTGCAAAATGGGAGCAACCATAGAGTCCCCTAGTGATGTCAACATATTACAAGAACGGCTAACACAAACAAATGTTTAGTGCCAAAGCCATGATCTAAAACAAAATGCAAGAAAATGCATTATTAGTCCCTTTGGCAAAATGGTATTCCCTGCAAATTACAATATTGACAGCACCCCCTGTGTTCCAACCCAGTGGTGCGAGACTTGGGAGCACAGGTTTATAGCAATCTGAACTTTGACCACCAAGTTTCCACAGTGGTAAGAAAAGCCTTCTATGTAGCGCTCCTCATAAGCAAGGGCATAGTATTCAGGTCAAGGGATGTTATAACTCCACTGTATTTGACCCTTATCAGACCACTAATAAAGTATAATGCACCAGACATCTACAGCAGCTGGACAGACCTCAAAGGTTTCTCACTAAGGAAATACAGGGACTCCAAACCATGACTTACATGGACAGCCTGAAAGCCCTATCACTTTACTCTGTATCTTATAGGCTGTTGAGAGGTTACTTGTGCCTAGCCTATAGTGCAATCTCCAACCCTGCCCTAATGAAAATGCTTCACATCCGCAAGTCAAATGGCACAAGAGTCACTCACTCTAGGGATTTCAACCTAAGTTGTGACATTAACAGAACATGCTGGAGAGACATATTGTCCCCCAGAGACTGACACTTCTTTGGAACAGACTCCCTATTCTTGTAAAACAGAGCTCCCTACTAACCCTATTTAAACACAACCCGGATAATTGGGTGGGAGACTGCAAATTTACCCCTGTGGTGGCACCCATGTCCTTGATGGACAGGGGTAACCTGTGTTGGTCACAAACCCATTCTGTGCATAAATTCATTCTGTGAACTACTCAAAAAGAACAAATGGAGAAACTTGGGATTAACATGGGGATACTTGGGATTAACATGGGGATACTTGGGATTAACATGTGGATACTTGGGATTAACTTGGTTAGGCTTGTAAAGGCTCTAGGGTTGCTAGCCTAGTAACCTCCTATGAACCTATGAGCCTTCACCAAGAATGATGCCACAGTATGAACAAAAAATGATTGACCTCAATAATTGGCTGAGTTTCTAGTGTCTTTCAAGGGGGGGTTCAATATTTGCCAGCCTGGGAGGACGTGGTTAACAAACCATGTTTCTTTGTGATGAATGGTCTGCACCTGTCCCTCCTATTATTACAAATATTGGGTAAAACTTTATCCACCACGTTCAGAGCCTTTTTTAGGCAATGCCAAATTGACAAACATACCGGCATAGCAAATAAAACCCAACTAAACTTAAAGGTGTTACTGCTCAATGTTAGGAGCCTAACCAAGCTGTCCTCACTCCGGGGAGTATAGATATCTGTGCCATTACTGAGGCATGGTTTAAATCCACAGAAAGTGGCATTGCAATGGTTCAGTGCCTTCCACACATTTCAACCATCAGCTACACAGACAGGGACAAAAGGTAAACGTGTCTTGATATACATTAGCGACAAGTATACGTCGAGGTTGGTTAAAAAGAATGATGTCCAGGAGTCTATCTACATGCAAATCACCATAGACAATGTGCTACACCATATCCTACTAAATTATCAGTCATCCTCTATGTGCCAAGAATCCCACACCTCACCTTGTACCTACACCTACTGGAGACATCATCAGTAAATCAAATACCCTATTCATGGGACACTTTAACTACCCCTCTATAGACTGGGAAAAATACATTGCCTCAAACTCGCAAGCACAATTATTCTGGGAATTTATTAACGTAAATAACCTTGACCAGAAGTTCAAACATACTGAATCTGGTAATTACCAATATCAGGGAGTGCTGTACACACCCCAAATGTCATGTCCTCAGTGGTGAGGCGGGACCACAAAGCTGTCTCCTTCGCAATGAAAAACAACTCAATAACTCCAGCAAACCTTGTAACAGTTAGGAACTATTCCAAAGCAAACAACAACAGTTTGTCAAAATTCATTGCCCTTCCTAACCCTAACCCTAACCCAGAGTTCACAGCAACCTATGCATAATTATTCACAGAGACCCTGTACAACCATGAAAATGGCTATATAGAGGTTGTTATACCCATTAGATGCAAGTCCAAAACAAACTCTAAATACAAACCAAACTTGTGGAATCCTCACCTTAATGGGGTACATAACAAAAGGAAAAAAAATCATGGTTAAAATCAGAAACAGCAACCCCCATAACGATAAGAGCTCTCTACTTAAACAGGAAACTAAGAGGGCCATTTATGTCCAGTAAGGCCATTTAAAAGGTCAGGATAGCCTTACAGACAAAGGCAACCACAAGGCCTTATATAACTATGTCCATAACCTCAAAGGTAGCACACAGCAGTGTGCCAAACTGGTGGTCAGTTGTGCCACCTTTACTGACCAGAGTAGCATAGTGAATCTGCAGGCTGACATATTCAACTCAAACTTCACCCACCACTATGTTAGCCTCCCCGCATGAAATGCCTACTAACATGACCCCCCCCACCCCACACCGACTATTAACAAGGAGCACATCCTGTCAGAATGGCTGTACTGGCCAAAGCCAAAAGCACAGCCCTAGTGGGCCCAACAATAGTCTGGGATGGTTCTTATGGCTTCTAATTATCTTCAAACCTGCATTATCAGGACTACTTGAGTCACATTTCAACTACAGCCTCAAAACAGACTTTGTTCCATGAGAATGGAGAGGACTGCAATGGTTATCTCACCTCACAAGGGTGGACCATCAAGCTACCCCAGAAACTACAGACCAATTAATCTGACTATTCTAATATGCAAAGCAATGGAAAGGATTATCATGAAAATAATCAAAAAAGACATAGGCAATCTTTAGACACTGGAGTAAACCAAATTTGGCTTTGTCAAGGGAAGGTCATGCCTACTAATCCAAGTGGATTACTTTGAGAAAGCCACCAGAGCAATGGATGAGGGGATAGTGCACATCACCAACCTGGATATGGCTCAGGTGTTCAATACCCCCACTTGGGTATAATTGACAGACTCACTGAATTGGGCATAAATTCCTACATAACTCATTGGATTGCCAGCTGGATCACAGACAGGACCCAAGAAATCAGGATTGTTGAGACCACCTCAACTAAGAGACCAGTCGGGAGCAGGATACTTCAGGGTTCCATGCTGAGACTACTCATATGACTTCAGATTGGGGGCTATCATTGATTCCCCCCATGACACAAATATGTTTGTCATGGATTAAAACTCAATGCCAAGAAATGCATTGCAGTTCCTTTTGGGAAAATGATGACCCAGGCTATTTACTTCATTGATAAGACACCCCTAAGAGTTGACCTGGAAGTCAGGGATCTGGGAACATA